>NC_090935.1:132391255-132701950 GCF_040938575.1 Ambystoma mexicanum | reverse complement strand
ACCAGACCGGCAAACTATGAGTTCTGCTCGAGGGTGCCTTCCCGCCCGCCAGGTCTGACCTGGCGGGCGTACCGGCACCTGTGAGCAGAGCATGTCGGGTGCACCGGCACTATTATGAATGGTGCCGGTGCATCCGATCTCCTCATTCCCATTGAACCCTATGGGGATCAAATGGGAATGGGTAGCATTTTTTGCCGCCGCCCGCAAATGGGCAATTACCAAGTCCGGTGGGGCCGTAATGACCCGGTAATTGCCCATTTGCGATGCTGGAAAAAAGCGCAAGTTTGCGGCAGCCTGGCGGTTTTACCGGCAAGGCTACAGCGAAACTTGTAATGAGGCTGATTGTTTCTTTTTGAAGTCACTCTGACTTCATAAAGACATTATTTCTGTTACAGAAATAATTTCTTTATGAAGGCAAAGTGATTTAAAAAAGAAATTAAAAAAAAAGATTTTGAAAAAGAAAAAAAAAATGTTTTCATTTTTTTCAAGTGGGGCCGCCTCCCAGGACTTGTGCTAGCAGGGCTCCCTGCACCGCGGGCGCTGCTGGGCCCCTGTTACGCCAGTGAATACTCAGACACGTCAGAAATTGGGGCAATTACAGACACACAATGAGGGAAAATAAATACCCTGTTGCTTTGGTGCCTCGAAACTCCAGAACCTTTGGACAAAACGATAGCTATATTCTACCACATCTTAGTGCCGGAACTACCAGAGCCAGTGCAAAAAAGCTTAAAAAAAATAGTGGGGATGGCCAGAAATACAGCTCACAATAGTACACCATTGGAGATTATGGCAGGAAAAGGTTAAACAAAAATCAGAAGAAAGAAAGGCAGATGAGGTCAAGCTAGTGCAAAAGAAGCAATCCAAGTATGCAATGGAAGGGGTGGTTATAACCAGCCCCACCCCACAAGCACCCGCACAGCAGCATCAGCAGAAGTATCAACAACCACAACCATTTGCACCACTCATGGGAGGAGGGTACATGGGTCAGTGTACAGCAGGGATTCTGAGGAAGGGGAGGGTTCCAGAGGGGGCACATCACAAACAAGGTGTATTCCCGGGGGGATTTAAAGGATACAGACAGCAATTGCATCAGAACTCAGGGGACTTTTCTGGTGGTTTCAAGGATACGGGGAGGAACCACCATAGTGCTTAGGACACATTTCAAGAGTGTATCGATTCAGAGGGGCACAACAGAATTGGGAAGATCAGGGCATCAACATTATCAAGGGGGACAGGACTATTATTATGCTCAGGGCCCACAGCCACAAGTGCAGATCAAGGCTCATATCAGAAAATGCCTCAAGCACACACACGAGGGCATTTGTGAGACGATTATGGCACTTATTGAGAGTGGCATAATGGTACCATCAGAATCTCCATGGAACATGACAGTGTATCCCATGCGCAAGTCCAACGGGTGGTCGTGGCATTTCATTCAGGACTTAAGACCTCTTAACCACATTGTAAAAGCAAAGTGGCTAGTAGCAGCAAATCCGGCAACATTTTTGTGTGGCATACCAGCAGAAGCCATCTGTTTCATGGTTATTGGTTTAAAGAATGCATTATTTTCAGTACCACTACACCCAGACTCACAAGATTCGATCAGTTGTATGTACCGAAACCAGACGTGGAAACATACTTGTTTGCCACACGGTAATGCAAATCTCCATCTATCCTTAACAGAGTGATCCAAGTGGATCTAGGCCACATACAGACAGAGAGCACAGTTTTACAGGATGTTGGTGTCTTTGATTTGCAGTGAGACAGAAGATGAGTGCAGAAGAAAGTGCACATGCTGACAGTGTTAACTGACAAAGGGTGCAAGGTAGACAAAGCCAAACTCCAGTACTGTCAGAAGGTGTTGCATTACATTGGACAGATAATATCTAAGGTCGGCAGGCATATTTCCCCTAAGAGAGCAGAGACAATAATCACCACACCCCAGCCTAAGACAGTGAGGAAAATGCAGCAGCTCTCAGTGTTGTGCAATTACTGGAGAGAATGGGTTTTGACTACAGCACATACACAAGGCCACTATTGACTGCATTGAAGGAGGCCCAGAAGGGGACAAAGAAACTTACCTGGGTGATAGAAATGATTGATACCTTTGAGAAATTGAAGCAGGCAATATGTACAGCCCCAGTGTTAGGGACCCAGACTACAAAAATTAGTTCTTCTTGTTCTCACACACTGACAGTGTAGTGATAAAGGTAGTACTGACTCGGAAGACAAGCATGGACTCTTTACGTGGAGCACACCATCTTTGCAATACTGTGCAAGCCAAACAGCACACTGACTACACAGAGAGCATCAAGGTATGAAGTGATACTGTTGAATGTAGTACTGAAGATAGCAAGGTGGAAGACAGTAAATCCAGCATTTTTCTTGGCAAACATCCCCAACCAGGAGACTATGCACATGACTGCACAAAGGACATAGAACTGTTCAGTGACACACGTAAGGTAGAGGGGGACACACTTGAGGGGGTCAGATGTGCTGTACATTGACGGTTCATCAACTCATGATCAATATGACGGTATCAGAAGGACTGGAACTGCAGTGGTAAGACTGAAGGTGGACGGAGAAGTGAGGTAGTTGTGAGTGCGCGACTACCATCCCATTACTCGGGACAGGCAGCATAACTAGTGGCTCTCATTTTAGCACTAGAACACAGCGTAGATAGATATGTGACAATTTATTCTGACAATGCTTACGTCACATCAACAGTACATTCAGGACTGGCACAATGGCTCAGGAGGGGGATCAGGAGAGCAGATGGGACCCCAGTGCAGCATGCGCTACTATCGGGAGAACTGTTTGAAGCAACTGATTATTCAAAGGAGCTTGATTTTGTGAAATATCAGGTCCATACAAGAGGGGAAGACCCTATCCCAAAGGAAATGAAGCAGCAGACTTTGAGGCATAATGTGCTGCATTCTATGGACCAATATGGGAAATGGAGGAGAGACAACGAGAGTGGGGGGTGTGAGGAACATGGTCATGAGGGAGGTGTAAAATACACTCCCAGAGACACAAATTATGGGACTGCAGGGATCTGCACCACAATAAGAAAAGGAGCTATGGACAAGGTGATGATGCTCCATGTCTCCAACAGACCTCCTATTCCTATGGCGACAGAACAACACAGGGAAAGTGGTCAGTCCACTGGCACTACTGAAACCAGTATTGGCACAATTGCATTATCCAGCACAAACAGGGACGGAGGTCATTGCTACACACATTGGAGAAACGTGGTTTTGCCCACATTTGAATGAAGATGTAGCTGACTTTATTATCAGTTGCTTTACCTGCCAACAGTTTACGGCAGGACATACTCTAAGAGTTGTTAGAAGAGCCATATTAAGACATACTAACTCACATACATATACACACACACACACACACATTCAAAATCTATCACAAACACATTGCAATGCATTAAAACATGCATGTGGCAAACACATATATTCCTTACCTTCACATGCTGTTGCTTCAGTCTTCACTCCATCTAGACAATGGCAGAACTCTGGAAAAAGATGGGTGCCCAGGATTCTCCAGTTTGGTTAGCTAGCAAGCGGTGGGAAGCAATATGCAGCACTTGGATGCTGTAGGGCCAGCACTGCATGACATTCAAAACTGCACATTTTTATTTTTTTAAAACAGACGATCGCTGTCAAGCGAGCCCATCCAGAAACAGGGGTGTCCAAACCAGATATGTAGGAGAGGCCCAATGGGTGTATTTGTATTTTGTATTTATTTTTAATTATATATGTGCAACCCGCCTGTCTTATGCCTGTATTCTGTACATGCTGCATGTCTACAACTTACTGTATATAATGTATGTTTTTGTACAGCAATGTAACCAAAGCTGCACAACCCTCTTGATGCTTATTAATTTACATTATTGATACAATTACAGTGATCAATAGTGTGATGGCCATTTCACTTCTACCGGCTCTCTCACTGGAAATAATAACACCTATTATTACACACTTTAGAAGGGAAAGGAACTTGGTATGAAGCTCTGCGTACAAAATGTATAGTATTATTTTTAAGCATATTTCTTTGTTGGATTGATCAGCGGGAGCAGTAGTAAGAATAATTGGATGAAAGAATGAATTGAGGAAGATATTGCTTTGGTTAGGAGCTACAATGCAGAGGTGAAAACCTAGAAGAACGAGTATTTTTTATTATTTGTGTATGTATTTATTTATTTTTATGCAGGAAGGAACAATGCCCTTTTGGTGACAAAAAACATACAATAGTTAAGAACTCAGATTTGACGGGAAGCAGTGAGCTTCTTACAATGGTGTGAGTTTAAGTGACATTCTGACAAGGTTGTGGAGGGGAGTAAATGAAACAGTCACCCGGACAATACATGGTTGGATTTACATAAATTAAGGACAATCAACACTAGACATTTTAAATGCAGGTAGACAGTATGGCCAGCTGTGTTAGGGATGTAACCATAATGGATGAAGCGCCACAGTGGAGGCAGAAGTGAGTGACAGAGGCAGGTTAGAGGCAGGGTAAAATGTTTTGCTCAAACGAAGATGAGATGCAATTTAAGAGGGTAACTCAGAGGCCAAGAGGTCAGCTTTTAGTTTGGTTTAGAACAAATCAGTGTGAACTGTTTCTCAGAAGTCCGGGAGAAGAGAATTCCACAGAGGAGTAAGATGAGAGAAAGAGAGGAAAGGAAGAGGAAGCACAGGGAGGGCCAGGTGCCACATGGGAAGTCGAGGAGACAGAGCAGAGCTACGAGAAGGCATGTAGAGTTCGATAGAGAATAGATACAGTGGTTAGATTTGTGAACCAAGAGAAGACAATTAAATCTGGCTCTGTTTTGCATTGTCAGCCATCCAACCTGGTGACGGTAAGAGGAAGTTGGTGTGAAGTGGAGAGTTCAAAGAGAGTCCTGGTAGCAAAGTTAACGAATTTGCTGGGAGGACAGAAAGCATATTTGGGGAGACTAAAGAGGATTTATGGCACTTAGTCCAGTTTAGAGATGACAATTTGTATTTATATATTTATTGTGCATTTGTAAGGCACTTATAAATCAAGTAGATAGTGTTTCAAAGCACCCACAGGGCATCGGGGAGGGAATATGGGAATGAAAGGCAAATTTAATAACAATGAAGAGAATAATAACAATGAAGAGAAAGAAAGAGGCGGTCCTACTAGGCCTTGTAAGCATTCAGAATGTGCAAGTGCAGAGAGAGAAGGGACAATAGAGGGGCTATGTGCTAGGAGTTCCACAGAGGGGAGTGCTAGAGAGTAAGTTGCAAGCAGCTGTTATGTGCCTGGCAGAGATCACTTGGTAAGAGTGGCCAACTGCCAATACAATAAGTGCAGGCCTGTGAGACAGCACAGGCCAGTGGGCACCCAAAGGCAAGTGCTGGTAGTGGGCAGAGGCTGAAGATGATTGTGGGGGCAGGACCCAGAAGGACACATAAGGGCCTGGCCACCAATCTAAGTGACTGGGTGGTTTTGCAAGGGAGGGAGAAGGGGAAGCAGGAGGTGAAACAGAAAGTCTTGATGAGCTTCCGGAATTTGAGGAGATCCGGCTCAAGATGGAGGGGAATAGGGGGCTGTACCAGAGGAGGGAGCCAGCCGAGGAAAGAGATCGGCCACCAGCTCACTTTTTAGAGAAGTGCTTCATACGTAGAGAGTTGGCACTGGAGGAGCATACAGATCTTGAGGGAGAGTATTTGGTGAGAGCCAGTTGTAGATAGCTTGGTCCCCCGCACCAGACAGCCTTATGGATGATGCAGAGGGGTTTGAATGTGATCCTTGCTGCAACCGGGAGCCAGTGGAGAGATTTAAGGGCTGGATACATGTGGTCTGTGTCTTCAAGGCCAAGGATATGTGTTGTAGCCCTATTCTGGATAAGCTGGAGAGAGGGCATATAGAGGAAGATGATAGATTAAGGAAGAGTCTGTTGCAGTAGTCCAGCCTAGAGAGTACCAGAGCTCTAGAGGCATTGAGCTTCTGGTGGAAAGTGAGAAAAGCAAGGATGGATTGTTTTGAGGAGGTGGAGTTTAAAGTGTGCCTTCTTGACAAGGTACTGGATGTGAGGGAGGAAGGAAAGAGAGGACTCCAAGAGTGGTTAAGAAATGCTTGGCGGTGCTGAGCCACTGTTGCAGTTTTGGAGATGAAAGTAGAGCCAGTGTGAGAATAGCCAGTGTGAGAATAGGTCACAGATGACATTGAGGTTTCTAGCTGGATAGGCAGGGGGAGATATGAGAGAGAGTACTTGGCAGGGAAGAAGAGCACCTCTGTTTTCATAGAGTTTAACATCAGAGAGTGCAAAGTCATCCAATATTTAATGGCAGAGAGACAGTTGGACAGTTTGATAGAGAGAGATCAGAGGAGAGTTCAGGAAAAGAGAAGATGATTTGGATGTCATCTGCAAAGAGTTGGTATGAGAAAGGTCACTGTGCATGATGAAACAAAACCCCTATTGCTCCATGCAAGTGGAGAATAGAAGCCACCAAGCTTCATTTGCCCAAGCTAGTTTTGGACTTGAGTAGGCTCAAGAGCCCCTGAGGTGGATGAAATCTGCCTTTGTGGGTTTCAGTTCCAGCCTGGTGTTTTGAATCCATGCTTGAATGATGGAGAGTTTGAGTTTTAGTTAGATAGATGTCATTAAAGGAATTAACTTGTAGGTGGATCTGGGTTCTGCAGATTTATTGATGGATCTTCATGTCAATGTTGCTGACGAGCCCCCCAAGAGATACCATTTAAAGGAGGAATATAATGCGAGGATCAAGTTATGTGGTAATAAAACCTTTCATTTAAGCACCTTCAGAGAGTTCAATGATTGGCATATACTATACAAATGAATAGACTCTGTTAGCGGAATAGTAGATTTTTGTTGTTGACAGCGACCACTGCTTTGTTGCTTTAATGTGGTGTCCACAACGGTAAAACAAGGTGAGATACAGCTATAAGGCGAGTAAGTCAACTTATAACAAATGCACTAGTTGGTAATTAGCATACTTTGCATGCACCTGAAAGAAGGTGTGTTAAGTTGCGTGACATTTGTACAGAGTGAGACAGACATATATTTTGCACTTTCTGAACATTCGATAGACCATAGTCTTAATATTATATGATTGACTGTACTTTGTAGTTCAGATAAATAATTTTACTCTAGCTTTAGCAGACATGACTAGTATTGTTTCATTATTTGTAACCGTCATGTGTTGTGTCAGGCCTACTGAGTGTTTGATTATGTCAGTGAAATGGTGAATGCTGGCATGAGAACCAAATTTGGGTTTTGGGATTCTGACGTCTGTAATTGGAATGCTGCGTTGAAAGATGAAGAAATTAAGGTAAAGTTATTTCAGTCCAAGCTATCCATCCCAAACCAATGGATTGCAGCTGACATGTTATGACTTCACATGACTGTATCCTTGTTGAGGTTGCAGTCACTGCACAGCTCAAGGTTGCTGTCCAGGTTAATGTGTTTGTTACATCACTGTAAAAACATAAAGTTATGCTACAACAGTGGCTTGTGTAGAGCTACGTCCCACAGCAAGATAAACTAACATCAATAATGGTGAGCATACATGAGGGAGTCTTCGAGGCTGCAGCCGAATAATGTATTAATAGTTGGGCTTGTTTATACAAGAGCTAGCTAGGGAGCAATATAGCACTGCACAATGTTGGTTGATGATTTCAACAAGAGTATGACTATCCAAGAGGAGACCTGTTTGGCTGTGGATCTTGGAGCTGTGCTATACAGTGGTGGTTTTCCACTGGAAGCAGAAGCTGAGGATCATAGGGGATCCCTAGGTACTCCCTGAAAAGGGGGGCATTTAGTTATTCTCTGAAAAGCAAGAACTTTGCAGTGTCATATTTGTCACTGGGGTAGTATTTCAGTAGTCTGGTGTGCAGCAAGACAATCCATGGTTCCTGGTTTGTAATATGTGTGCCCGTTTTGTCTCAAGACATATAATGTTCTGACACCTGGAAGTGCGGTTTGGGTTGATCACATCAAATCTTTTGGTCGAATCCGAATTAGTCGAGTTTTTTTTTTTCTCTGTCAAATTGGCCTCAAATATATGCAGGGCGAGACCCCTGCAGACCCCAGACCACCCATCTATGCATATTAACAATTCCCCCCATAATCACAGAGGTGTACATGCCACCTGCGGCAGTGAGTTTTGTGGCAAGGAAGGTGGGCAACCAGGCTGTATTTTCCATGGATGTGATGCAAGCTATCTAAAAGAACATCTGGGCTAGAATATATAACCAGTACAGTTGTGGTGGTGAGATGTGGTAAAATATCTATGATCCTGTGTTCAGGCATGCAGCGGTAGTTGAACAACACTTAAGGGGGCTAGGTTTTAAGATGAGATGTTGGTGAGGATGGTGTTTATTTCATCAAGGTGTGTGGTTACTAGGGCTTGAACTGTGGTTCTAAAGTCTTCTGGTGGGAAGAAGGGTTTTACCATCCACAGGAGTACAAATTGATACCGGAAAATGTTGCCAAAGTAGATCTTGCAGTCAATAGTAAACTTGACAGTAAACTTGACAGTAAACTTGACAGTAAAATTGACAGATGCGGATAGCTACAAAATTAACACATCAAGGAGCATGCCATGTAGCATTTTTTTAATGACTTCCTGTTTAGCTGGATGAGGTAGAAGGATCATTTCTGTAGGATTGAGCTTCAGGTAGATACTTGTTATCTTTGTTTGGATAGAAGCAAGGCACTCCGTGTGGCATGGGATTTCTGGAGCACTGCTCATTTTGAGATATAACTGCAATGTCTGCATATTGGAGAAGAGAGATGTTTCAGTTCAGCAAGATGAAGCCTAAAGCCTCTACACAGAGAGTAAAGCTCACTGGACAGAGGGTTGAACTATGTGGGACTGATCTGAATTTGGAGACAGAGCAGTTGATGGTTGGGCCTGTGGACCCCATTCTGTTAGCGAGAAGGCTGACTAATTTGGTATCCTCAACTATGTTGAACATTACAGAGAGATCAAAAGGGATCAGAAGCCTGTCCATTATCTGGAGAGCATCATCTATGACCTGAATGGTACCGGTATCTGCCCTGCATCCGGGTTTGAGTCATGATTGGCATTCATAGATTGGACCTTATTGATTGATCCGATCATGGCGCTAATTGGCCATTGTCTTCTAAAGGATTTTGGTGATGCCGGGAAGGTCAGTGGTTGGCTGATAGAGTTTATCCGAGAGTGGTCCTTTTGAGGAGTGCTTGGTTTAGTCATGCAGTGAAACTTCTTGGAAAGATGCCTCGAGGCATTCAGTATTTGGGTGGGAGGGGGGTCCAGTACCCTTTATCTGTTTTATAATATTGGAAGGTAGAGCATTGTCATTGTATGAGGTATGTTTTAGTGAGGGTCTTCAATGCCCCAAAGTAGTGTTTGGAGAAGACTGTAAAGAGTTGTAAAGAGTAAATATAGAGTTATCAGTGTGTTATCTAATGTTGTTTAACTTGGCAATAAATAAGATATATTTTAAATTGCATTTTTCTATGGACCTTTGGATTACTGGTTTGGGTAACGGGTTGGTTTGTGTTTGACTGTCGCAAAGAGAACTGCTCTCCTATCAGAAGCTGATGTTATGGTTGCATCATAACTTGCAGCTCTGGCTATAATGAATGCAAGTACCGATGCACCAAAAGGACCGAATTGGCCCTGCCTCCCCTCAGCCCAGTTCTAAGGTACTATATATTGTAGTTCATACATGCAGTACTTTAATTTCATGATAAGGGAACTTACATCAAACATATGTAAGAAATGTCATATGGCCACTCTAATAGTCACTTATTAACTTCTTGGCGCATTCTACTTATCGCATGCATAAAATGAATGGAAAGAATTCTTCAACAGAAATCTTGGAAACGCTTTGCTGCAACCTGCATATCATTATTTCTTTATATCTGATTGACAAGGTAGATTGGTATGTCCCCAGGCAGGAATCTAAGTACTGCAACTTGTGATTTGCTAATACATGTTTCTGCTGTTCAGTAACCTTGTCATATTCAAGCCCAGCACCCCTCACCTCCGACCGACACCACGCTAGCCCTCTCTACACACTAGAAATTTGAGTCTATGACTTACATTCATTTGAAATTGGATCTCTTGGAAATATGCCTTATTGCGTCTTCTTAATGTAGGTTGTTTTCTCCGCATAGAGCTGTTGTCGTTTGGAAGAAAACTGTGAAGGCATTCATTTCCCATTGGACGGTACTTGCCTCTGCAAAGGTTCTTCACACGCATTTAGTATGAACCAAGATACCTTTTTTGCCTTCCAGGGGTTGATGTCCATCAAAGCCCTTTTCAGACATCCTACCATGTCCACCATGCAGGCCTTTTCCAGACACTAATCGTTTTGTTACCCGCTGCAAGGGCAGTACCATTGCAGTTAATCTGTCCTTTAGGATCTCTTTTGTAGAACTGTGGATCTTGCTGCTGTAACCTACTACTTTCTTTCTACATTACTTTTGAATAACCCATTAGTATTGAGCAAAACGAATGAGGCTTTGAAATATGTTCATGTTACTCACTGCAGTGACTCGTACTCTGCTAGTCCATAGTCTCGATCTTACTAACAAAATGTCCTGGTGTTATGAAGTCAAAAAGGCAACTGAGAGGACCCACTGGCAGATGTTCCCTCCACCATTGAGCCCGAAATGTATTTTTCATTTTCAAAAATGTTCTAGTCACATCCCTTTCATAGAGCAAATAGCCTTTTATGGTGCAGATTTGTCTATGGACTGGATCACCACATCAGGAAAAATTAATACTGCTGTCCCGCAGAGAGGTGTAAAGCTTCATCCCCTTTAATAACTCCCTGAAGAAGTGTCTCCTTGTGAGAGTTCCTGGTGCACAAGAATTGCATTGGGTGATGAATCAGATATGACTCCCCAGAAAACCTGGCCTGGAATCCTTCTCTTGTGGTCAGGGAATGGCAGACACATCCTGATGCTGACCCTGGTGGTGGTGTTCTGTGGAAGGATCAAATGAGGCGGGAATAATGTCAGGAATAATGGGAAAACCCCATCACTAATGTTTCCAGAATCCATACAATCTGAATGGCAAAATGAAAAAATGAAACAGGAAGGGAAGAGGGTAAGTTGAACTTAGTACTTCGAGTCCCACAATAGACAAAGTACTGGGATGAGGAAGAGGGATTCAGAGGCACGGGACTCCAAGGTTCAGTCTAGTAGTGCTAATGACCCACATCTGACAGGGACTGTGCAGTATATAATGCCCCCTGAGGTGCATCCATGAGTAGGAGCAGAAGGTGGAGTGATTTTCGTAACTCCATGTTGCAGTGGCAGCAAACGACGGAAAGCAGAGATGCGGGAGCCACCACTATTTACCGAGCGGATGCCGGTTCCAGGAGGGTCTCTTCTTTTGAATGCTGTGAATGCAGAGGTTGCGTGGTGGGAAGCCTTGTTTTGGAACGATTTCCCCTGATGGCCGTTATGGTAGAGTTTGCTTGGCAGGAAGCACTATTTGAGAAGCTTTCCCCATTGTAAGTTGGGCTCCGGTGGCAGGCGAGCACCGGAGTGTACCTGGAGCAATTGGTTGATGTAAGATTGGGGAAGCAAGAGTTGCAGGAGAGCAGCCCTCCTGATAGGAAATATTCAGGAGGAGAGGAGCATAACCCGAGTTGCATGTGACAATCACAAGGGTGGAACAAACAGCACCAACATGCCTCATGCCTTTCCAGAAGTGGTCAATACTGATGTTGTTGAAAGTTAAAAGACTTTGATAAATTATTTGAAGTCAACTTTACCACAGAAGTGCCTGCATTAGTGTTAGGAGCTTTTGGCATCCTGGCAGGTAAGTATACTGGGGCAGGGACTTTGTAGTGGTAGTCCTGGCAGGTGAGTGACCGGGAAGAAGTTATTGAAGTACTGGATTGTGGTTAATGTTTGTAAAGAAGAAGAAGCGGCAAGACCACTCAAATATGTTTGTGAACTGTTGTGGGATCATCCTGACAAAACATGGTTGTTGAAGCAGATGAACTGTGGAAGTGTTTTGATCCCTAAGAAGAAGTTGAGTTGAACGATTTGCTATACGTGAAGGGATAAAAAGTTGTTGTCTATTTTGAACTTTTGGTCAAAGTCCTAGTGAGAGACCTTTGGAGCAGGAAGAACTTTATCATTAGAACTGTGTTGCAAGACAGTACTTTCCTATTTTGAACTGTTGATTGAAAATCCTGCTTTGAATTGGGGAAGGGAATCTCACACAGGTTACAAGGAGAAAAATGTACAAGGCTTATGTTGGACATAACTGGTATTTCTGTCATATCTAAATTGCCGCTAATGCTTTGCTGCTGGGTCAAGGTGGAAGTTGGCATCATGTGCAGGATGGTTTATTGAAGATGACAACTGACTATACGGGTCAAAATCCTGTTGGACCCCTTGCACTGAAGGTACACTGGCATTGTGGATTTAGGAACGGGATCATTGAAGTTGTGTTTTTCAGTAGAATAGTCTGGAGGCTTCAGGAGTGGTTGCTGAGTGTGGGGTATAGTTGGCATGCTGTACTTTGCTTCTACATCTGGTATTTTGTTGGTTATCTGAATTCAGCATTTGGGAATAGTCTCTCCCGTATCACCTCAATCCTTTTAGAATGAAGAAGAGGCTTAATGGTGGTGCTGTGTTGGGTTGTTGGGGAGAAGACTGTATATGGTCTCTACAATGAGCATTTTGAATATATACCGGTAGATGGAATCTCTGTCTATGTTGATTGAGGGATTTCATTTTTGGGTGTCTGTCACCTACATCATTTAGGGTACCAGAAAGTCGTTGAGGTCTGAACAGTTGTGCCTGTTCTTCTCACCTCTGTAATAAGAAGACCTTGGGCTACTTGGAAAAGTAACTGGCCACTAATCAGCTGTAGATTTTCTGTTGCAGTTCAGAATTGTGGTCCTGTTTTCTTATCCTTCTCACTGCGAGTGACGGGAACCATAGATAGTCTCTTGCCGGGGCGGGGGGTAGCATAGGGAGTACTTTCATAGAGCTAGATGCATTTGCCATGGGTGAAAAGACCGGAGGGGGGTGTCTGTACTTCCGCTCTCTATATGGTAGAGGAGAGGCTGTAACGGTCACCTGATATACACAGGGACGCCACTCAGCCGGTCCGGACTTCCGACCACTTCAAACCCTTCCTTGGACTTGCTCAACCAAGCACTGGGCCTGAAACACAGTATTATCAGAGGTCAATTCCCTATTGATCTTGCTCTTCTGCCCCCCCATTTTCTTCCCTGGGTCCCAACCTTCCCCCTGACCTCTCCTCACCTTGTTTTTTGATGTGGGGCACTCTCCGTCCTGCCAGTGCATTGGGGTGCATTGGGTGATGCGGGATGGAGGGTGCCTAGTTGCTTCACTGGCACGGGCCCGGCGGACGGGGTTTGCTGCGGCTTCAGCCCGACCAGTAATTGGAATGAGTCTTAAAAAAGTTCTGATGGCTCTAGTCCCTTTAATACTGTGTCTTTCTTTCCTTAGGTAATGAAAGTCTTGAGGATGGTGATGCGCTGCTGAAGTAAGTAGGAATGCGGAGAGTGATGCTTATTGGCTTCCTTAGCACTAACCAATGTTCGTCTTTTCCATGTCCTTTTAGGTGTCGCAGTAAACCAGCATGGAAGCGAGCTGAGGAGATGAGCTGCAGTGAGAAAGTGCGATGCGCTGCGCCTCTTAAATGTTTTGCGCTAACCTGATGTGTCTTTTCCCCTTTTTCAGATCGGCGGGATGCTCCGGAGCAGAAGTTGTCCGATCGACAGGAGTTCAGTAAGGATTAAACTCTATTTGAAAATTCGAGACAGCTAAGTATTGCAGAATGCTTACTAACGTCTTTTCTTCTATTCTTCTCCCCTTTGGTAGGGCGCGGCGTGCAGAGATGGAGATTACTCTGCCATAGGAATCCGCAAGACTGGGAAGAACTGGACAGAAGTTGGATGCTCTTTGAGGTGAGTATTGGCAACAAAGTTCTTATTCTTGCAGGTGCGCTGGCGCTGAAGAAAGAAGTGGGCCTCTTCAGGAGATCCGAGCACGGTGAGTGTCATGCTGCAGGTGCAGAGAAACGCAAAGCATGTTTCTCAGGCCGGGTGTGGTTTAAATAGTCTAGGTATCCCAGGTATCCCTGGGCTGAGCCACACCCGAAAGACTAGACCGCTCATCCAGTTCAAAGGACTGAATTACATGGGGTATCCATTGCCCCATAATAAATTGCAAGTCCAATAGTAAGTGGATCTCAGGACTGTGTGTGAGCTTGGTGCCAAAGGCACCAAGTCTGAGTCCAAGTAGGTGTCTGGGGAGATGGAGAGGCCCTTTGGGGCCGACTAGGTGGCTGTGACCTGGCTCCAGCTTGATATGCCAGGGGGCGGGGGCAGGAATCGTGACAGCACTCCCCCCCAAGGACCCTCTCAAGGTGGCTTTCCCCTCAGGTTCCGGCTTGTTTGGGTGGTTTTGGTGGAACCTCCTAAGCAGACGAGGTGCGTGGATGTATTCACAGGGTTCCCATGTTCTGTCCTGGGGACCGTACCCTTTCCAGTCCACTAGATGGTATAGTTTGGATCTGACATACTTGGAATCCAGAATGTTCTTGACCTCGAATTCTGGCTCTCCTGCGATCTCTATTGGCTTTGGTGCTGGTGTCACACGGGTCCCAGGTTGAACAGGCTTTAAGAGAGACACGTGGAACACAGGATGAATTAGCATATTAGCTGGTGAGGCTAGTTTGACAGCTACTGTATTTATCACAGAGGTGATAGTGTATGGGCCTAGGTATCTTGGACGGAAGGTTCGGGTCCCTTTAATGGGTACATGCTTGGATGCCAGCCAGACTTTGTCTTCCACTTGGTAGTTAAGGGCTTTGATTCAGTGTTGGTCTGCACATTTCTTCTGATGTTCCTTAGCTTGGAGTAGGTGTTCTGCTGCCCTTTTGAAGGTTTGTGAAATGGTTGTATGTAAGGTTTGAATGGCTGGCATTTCTAAGGTCGTAGGGGTGTCCAACTCGGAAGTGCGTGGGTGTCGACCATATATGGTATAGAAGGGTGTTTGCCCAGTACTGGTGTGTAGGGAGTTGTTATAGGCATATCCAGCAATCCATAATATATCTGACCAGCTCTCCTCAGCTTGATGGAGCATACAGCGTAGATACTGTTCGAGTGTCTGATTCATTCGCTCAGTTTGACCATCCGTTTGGGGATGGTGACTGGTAGATAGTTGGATGTCAATGTGAGCCAAAGAGCAGCACTTCCTCCAGAAATTGGACACGAACTGAGTACCACGATCCGAAACCAGTACCGAGGGGAATCCATGGAGCCATACGATGCATTCCAGAAATACTTTTGCTAGAGTGGAAGCGTTTGGGAGCCCCTTTAGAGGGATGAAGTGTGCCATTTTTTGAAAACAGGTCCACAACTACTAGAATGGTGTTGAATCCCTGACTGGATGGTAGGTCAGTAATAAAGTCGAGAGATAACGTGTGCCAGGGTGCTGGTGGGATATCCAACGGTTGCAAGAGTCCTGCCGGTTTCTGTTTGGATGATTTGTTTTGAGCGCATACTCCACAAGATCAGATAAATTGAACAATGTCTTTACGCCACGTGGGCCACCAATAATTCCGTTTTACTTTGTCTAAAGTTTTTTCGATCCCTGGGTGGCCTTTCATTAAGGAATCATGATAGCTGGACATGATTTGTTCTTGTAGTTCCTGATTTGGTAAGAACAAGCGGTTTCTGAAGTAGGGCAACTGATCCCTTATCGTGTAATGTTCCCCTGTGTGCACCACTCTTGTGATTGCTTAGGACTCATCAAGTTTTGGATTTTTTCGTGCAGTTCTTTCTGAGTGATGGTTGCTGTAATTCCCAGGAGTCTATCACATGGGATAATAGGTATCGGTCCGGTGGTTTGTAGTCCTGTTCTTCAATACCCATACGGGAAAGGGCATCGGCCTTCCCGTTTTTGACTCCAGGTCAAAATGTAATCACGTAGTCATATTCAGTGAAGAATAGGGCCCAACGTAACTGTCGTGAAGATTGCGCTTTAGCAGTTTTTAGATACTGGAGATTTCGGTGATCTGTTATGACAGTGATGGTGTGTCTTGCACCCAGAAGGCAATGGCGTCAGGCCTTAAAGGCAGACGTGATGGCTAGGTGCTCTTTATCTCTGATGGCGTAATTGAGCTCGGGGGGTGTAAATTTACATGACCAGAAGGCAACTGGGTGTAACTGACCCATTTCACGATCCTTTTGCGAGAGGACGGCTCCCATTGTTTGATGCGTCCGTTTCCACCACGTATGGGAGTTCTGCGCGAGGATGGCGTAGAATTGGGGGCGAAGTGAACCGAGCCTTAAGTTCCTGGAAAGCTCTTTCTGCTTCCTCTGTCCATTGAAATTTTTTATTGCTCTTTTTTAGTAACAATGTGATGGGATGTACTATCTGTGAGAATTCCGGGATGAACCGGCAGTAGAAGTTTGCGAAACCTAACAATGCTCTGTACTCCCTTGAACGAGTTTGATGATGGCCAGTTTAGGATCGCATTTACCTTGTGTACATCCATACGGATACCCTTCGGACTAAGAATGAAACCAAGGAACTCCACCTCGGAAACATGGAAAGAACACTTTTCAAGCTTGGCATAGAGCTGATGCTGGCGAAGTTTTGCCAGTACGGATCAAACGTGTTTGACCTGGTCTTGTGTTGATGCGGAGTACACTAGGATGTCGTCAATGTATACTAAAGCACGTACATCAATTAATTCCCTTAAAACATTGCTCATGAAATATTGAAATGCAGCTGGCGCGTTGCAAAGGCCAAAGGGCATTACTTGATATTCGTACAGGCCATACTTGGTACGAAAGGCGGTTTTCCATTCGGTGCCCTTTTTAACTTGGTCAAGGTGATATGCTCCTCTTAGTTCTAGTTTTGTGTAGATTTGGGCATCTTTGACTTGGTCAAGCAGTTCAGGAATCAATGGCTGGGGTAACGGTTTTTGACGGTAATCTGGTTCAATGCGCGACAGTCGATGCACGTTCTTAGGTTCCCTTCCTTTTTCGGTACAAAGAACAGAGGATGGGCTGCCGGGGAATTCGAGGGACGGATGAACCCGTTTGCCAGGTATTGGTCGTGATAGGACTTCAGGTGCTGGTTTTCTGGTTCTGTGAGTGCATGGATTCGTACACAAGGGATCTGGGCGCCGGGTATCAGGTCAATCTGGCAATCGTATGGTCTGTGTTGAGGTAGGGTATTAGCTTTGTCCTTCTGAAACACGTCTTGAAAATCCTGGTACTCTCTTGGTAGGGTCCCGGCCACCACTGTTCCGAGCGTAGATGTTCTAGCGTCGATTGATTGTTTCTCTTGACGCTAACACGTTTGAGCACAGGTCTCGGAGAAGGCCAGCTCCTTTGCTCGCCAATCTATTCGAGGATTATGAACTACCAACCAGGGCATCCCTAAAATCAGTCGAAACTGAGGTGCCTTGATGAGACCGAAAGCGTAAGATTCTTGATGCCCATTCTGGCACTGAAGGGTTAATGTTGCAGTGCATTGGGATACTGGACAGGAGGCTATTTCCGTGCCATCGACTGTGGTTACAGTGTCTGTGGTTAACTTTGGACATAAAGGAACACCCATCTTTGCTGCGAGATCTTGATCTATGTAATTCCCAACAGCTCCACTGCCTATGTACACTCTTGCTGCGTGCATCCGGGATGGTTGTTGGTGATCGATCAGGATCACAGGTAGTGCAAAATGGGATGTCTGTAGTTCACTTTCTTCGCTCGACAAGTGGACCGCTACACTTGCCGGGCTGAGCAGTTTTCTGACTCTTTAGTGGGGTCTTCCTTGTCTGTAGCTCCTACTTTCCTTCTCGGTGGCTTCACTGGGCACTCCTTTAGAAAGTGACCCGATTTTCCACAGTGCAAACATAATTGCTGTTGCCTCCTCCTATCTCTTTCCACCTTAGTCAAGGATGACCTGACGCCTCCAATCTGCATTGGTTCCCCTGAGCCTTCTGTTGATCGAGAAACATTGTCCCTTGAACGCACATAAATAGGGCGAGAGTCGGGTCTGATCCGATCTGCTCTTCGGTCTTGCAATCTTTGATCTAGCTGAACCACCAGGTTCATAAATTCTGCACAGTCTTGAGGGGGGTCCACTACTTGTGCGAGGACAACCTTTAGCTCTCCCCGCAGACCCCTATGAAACAACGTGGTTCTCTTCTCTGCAGGCCATTCAGCTTCAACCACAAGTCTATTGAACGTGGCGATGTATGTCAAAAGGTCTTGGTTCCCTTGATGAAGGGATAGAAGTTCGTTGTCTAGAGCCTGTCCATGAGTACGACGGGCGAAAAGTTTTTCCATTTCCTGTTGAAAACCCCTGAAATCGCATAACTGAGGATCTTCTTGAGTCACAAATGGTACTGACCAGTCTGCAGCACTTCCGCTCAAATAAGATAGCACAAATGCGACCCGTGATTGGTCATTTGGAAAGGCCCGGGCCTGCAAAGGAAGTGCAGACGGCACTGGTTCATAAAAGTGGCATATTTCTTAGGATCCCCAGTGAATAGCTCCGGTGGTACCAAGGGAACTGCCACAGGAAGGGTTATCTGAACAGGGCTGGCTGATGGTACTGGCATTGTAGGCACGTTTCCCGGCAATGGTGCATGTCCCGCTTGCGACTGGAGAAGTTGTCGGCTTAGGTCATCTGTTCGTTCCTTAGCAACTATCAACTCCCTCCTCAGGGTGTTGGTCTCCTGCCGGGGTGCGTGTACTTCGGAGCATAACTGTCCCAACATTTAGGCTAACTGGTCGGTTTCTGATGTTTCCATGACGCCCAGGTGGATTTTTGGTGTGAGGCTTTGTGTTCTGTAACGCTCACCTGATATCCACGGGGACGCCACTCAGCTGGTCCGGACAACCGACCACTTCGAACCCTTCCCTGGACTTGCTCAACCAAGCACTGGGCCTGAAACACAGTATTATCAGAGGTCAATTCCCTATTGGTCTTGCTTGTCTGGCCCCCCTTTTCTTCCCTGAGTCCCAACCTTCCCCCGGACCTCTCCTCACCTTGTTTTTTGATGTGGGGCGCTCCCTGTCCTGCCTTCAATGCAGGGGTGCGTTGGGTGATGCGGGCTAGAGGGTGCCTAGTTGCTTCACTGGCAGAGGCCTGGAGGACGGGGCTTGCTGCGGCTTCAGCCCGACCGGTAATTGGAATGAGTCTTACAAAAGTTCTGATGGCTCTAGTCCCTTTCATACTGTGTCTTTCTTTCCTTAGGTGATGAAGGTCTTGAGGATGGTGATGCACTGCTGAAGTAAGTAGGAATGCGGAGCGTGATGCTTATTGGCTTCCTTAGCACTAACCAATGTTCGTCTTTTCTGTGTCCTTTTAGGTGCCGCAGTAACCCAGCATGGAAGCGAGCTGAGGAGATGAGCTGCGGTGATAAAGCGTGATGTGCGGCGCCTCTTTAATGTTTTGCGCTAACCTGATGTGTCTTTTCCCCTTTTTCAGATCGGCGGGATGCTCCGCAGCAGAAGTTGTCCGATCGACGGGAGTTCAGGTAAGGATTAAACTCTATTTGCAAATTCGAGAGAGCTAAGTATTGCAGAATGCTTACTAACGTCTTTTCTTCTATTCTTCTCCCCTTTGGTAGGGCGCGGCGTGCAGAGATGGAGATGACTCTGCCGTAGGAATCTGCAAGACTGGGAAGAGCTGGACAGAAGTTGGATGCTCTTCGAGGTGAGTATTGGCAACAAAATTCTTATTCTTGCAGGTGCGCTGGCGCTGAAGAAAGAAGTGGGCCTCTTCAGGAGATCCGAACACGGTGAGTGTCACGCTGCTGGTGCAGAGAAACGCAAAGCATGTTTCTCAGGCCGGGTGTGGTTTAAATAGTCTGTAGGTATCCCAGGTATCCCTGGGCTGAGCCACACTCGAAAGACTAGACCGCTCATCCACTTCAAAGAACTAAATTACATGGGGGCATCCATTGCCCCATAATACATTGCAAGTCCAATACTAAGTGGATCTCAGGACTGTGTGTGAGCTTGGTGCCAAAGGCGCCAAGTTTGAGTCCAAGTAGGTGTCTGGGGATTTGGAGAGGCCGTTGGGGGCCGACTAGGTGGCCGTAACCTGGCTCCAGCCTGATATGCCAGGGGATGGAGGCAGGAATTGTGACAGAGGCACAGAGGACCCCAGCCACGATTGTCTATTGTGGTAGCAATGGACAAGCAATCAAGGCCTAGCTTCTCAGGAGGTGATGCAGGCTGGTTCTTAAGTACATTGAAGTCCACAAGCGCCCACAAAGGAATATCCACACACTGTATTAGTGAAAACACAGTCTTTATATAATTATGTTCAAGGTTATGTACACAATCACAATAACTCACCTTGTGCTCAGTGAATCTACAATGCCAAATATTTACAGTTCTAAGTAGTACCACAATTATTATTAGATTCCTTTAAAGTGCATCAACTGTACTCTGGTTAAATGTTACACAAATCAAATAATAGAGGTAACCAACAATAGGCATAGGAGGAAAGCAGTTGGTTTGAACAATTGGCAGACTACTGGCCACATTACCTGGACACTTTTCTGTGTGGAGATCCCCCCACCTGGGCAACCTGTAAATATAGATATCATTCAAGCCGAGTCCATATATTGTTCACAAGAGTCTTATTATCTTCTAAAATAGTTCTACCACCCAATGTACCTGGAATAGCAGAGTTTTTTGTCGGGTCATCGATGGATCCTTCTTGAGTGGCTCCCTTTAAGGCAGGAGCCATGGATCATCGAGATCCTACGAGGAAAAGGATTGAACAACGATGGTGAGTAGGCAGCTTCATTCTTAGCGGTGCACATCCATGACGGAGCGTTGGCGTCCTGCAAGGAAGAGGCGTGCGGGGCACCTCTGTGACGATAGTTCAGGACCGCAAAGAGTTTCAAGAACTGTGGCCCAACAAGGGCGTCAAGTCATCAGCATCTCTGTGGACTTTAGGTGGTGGGAATCCCACCGGCAGATGCTCCTCTGCGCGTCAGCGGCCTCAGCTTTCTCCAGTGGGAGAAAGTGGTCGACGGTGCAGGCGAGAGCATCCTTGGATCAGATATTAGTTAGGCAAAGGGAGCACGGCGGCTCCGGTCACCCACAGCGGTCGTCGACGGTGATGGACAACAGTGTCCAGGCGCTTGTCCTTGTGGTTCCGCGGCGGTCCCCATCTCCGGTCAGCAGCCTGTCGTAGGTCTGTTTACCAGGGAGCGCTGGCAAAGATTAGCAGTGCACGATGGTCCTTCGTAGCTCGGCCTCTCTGGGTCAGTCCTTGGAGACACAGCAGCTTTCAGATTGGTGAAGCAGAGCAGCAGCAAGAATTCTCTTCAAGCAGGACTTCAAGGTTAAGCTTCAGTTTCAACTCCAGTTTCTCTTCAGCTTCTGAACACGAATTCTAGCAGTTAGAGGCTCCCAGATATACTAGTTGATATCCCATTCATTCTGCTGGGGGCACACTCAGGCAACCAATTGGTCAGAATGGCTTTCATGCAGGCAGCCAATCAGGTGCATAGGGCATTCAGGCCATTCACTTCTCTCCAGACACTCACAACAAGTTATGTGTATTGGCACAAGTACCCAGCCATTCAACACTCCACACTGCATTCATACCAGTTTCGGGCAGGGCTGTCTCAGTCATTGTGTCAAACACCAGAAACCAGACATCCACAACAAGAAGTGCATATTGGTCACACACTCCATTCACCCAGGTCCCACCCACAGGCGTACCCACAACATATAGTCACTGGGAAGGCTCCAGCCAGTCTGGCCTGGACTTCACAACAGCACCATATATGGAACTTCCACCCAACAGCCAGTCAGGGGGAAGGGACAGAGTCAGGGCTTCCCAGGACTTTTTGAAAACAAGGTAACAGGCGATAGAAAGCAAGAGGCCACAGGGGCGATCTTGTTTCCTATCAGGAATCAACTGATTCCAATGGCAGGGCCTGGGTATCCCAAAATGGAGGATACTCAGAGCACCTGTCAAATTCAGCATGGAGCTGCCACCAGCCAATACCCTGCTCTGTGAGCCACACACAGGTGCCCAAAAACATACACTAGGGGCACAGGGTTGTGCACCCACCCATGGGTGCCATAAGGGTATCCCTTGGGTCTGTACAGCAAACCAAAAGAGAGCTGCACCGCCAGGTGTCCCACATGAACTCCTGCACGGAAAACACAACAGAACACACGATAAAAAAGAATAAAGAACGAGGATACGGAGGCCCTGTCCCTCCAATGTATTTCCAGCATCACAAGGGGCTATGAGGTTTTTCTGAGAGGTAGTTGACGACTGAAGTAAATGGCAGATGCTCATGTTATGGGACTGGAAGCATTCGGGAGAGGGTTATCAAGGGCTGAGCATTTGTTCTTTGAAGAAATGTTCTCTTATTCATATCCTTTCATAAGTGCATATAGAGAAGACCAAAATACAATTATGGAGTGCAGAAAAATGGTATTGCACACTAAAAGTACAGTTACATGACAAATACAAACGGTTCTCACCAACAAATCGAGACTTGAGCTATCTTGCTGATGTGGCATTAAAACAACGACAACAAAAGCTAAATATCAGCTCCGACACATTATTAACACACATAAAACCATGACCCCACACCTTATTGAAACACCACGTCACAGTGTAGCTCAACAGTGTTAAATAATTATGTTTATACATAACCCGCAATTGTGTCATGTCTG
Source organism: Ambystoma mexicanum (assembly GCF_040938575.1). Lineage (NCBI taxonomy): Eukaryota > Metazoa > Chordata > Amphibia > Caudata > Ambystomatidae > Ambystoma > Ambystoma mexicanum. Next base: position 132,679,213 of record NC_090935.1, on the reverse strand, counting down.
AATAACTAGATAAACCAGCTCTACGAGCATAGTGCTTTTCCTGATGGATAAAGGAGCAGAACCCTAATTCTGGAATTGGTCTAACATAAGTCTCACCATCATATTTGCAATCACATATTTGTAATCATATAGGTAGAAATGCCTTTGCTTGTGCCCATATGCCATGGCACTAGGCCTGCAGTGTTTGTTATATTTATGTCTGATCCCTTGGCTAGGTCTGTGGTGTATGTCCCATCATCCTGGAGTAAGGCCCATCATCCTACCCACACCAAATGGGTATATCCAGATGGCTGCATCCTATTGTCGTCACCCTAACCAGAGACTGTCTGGGTTTCCTGTACTGGCATTGCTGTTCACATTTACACCCTAAATTGCATCAATACAAACCTCAGCCTTTTCCAACTCACTCACTTTGCATCACTGCAAAGATATTTGTAGGAACACTTCCATTCCCCAAAGTGATTTAACATACCAGAATCAACTCATTGGTCACCAGAGAAGACACTGGTTTCTGGCCATTAAAGCTCGCAAACAACCACACCTCCACCTCAGATCCAGGCTATGCCCTATGCCTTCTCGGTTGGCACTAAAACATCTTCTTTGCTCTATGCCCAAAAAAGTAGGCTGGTGGAACAAACAAAAATCCCAGACACAGGAATGTAATCACCACCAGAGGTCACTGTGGCTGTTATGCTATTGCAATTGTTAATTGTAAATGTATATCATCTCGTTTTTTACTAGTGAAAGCAAGAAATGTGGCCTTTTTAAAATCCACAATCAATATTCTTACTTTGCATTGACCTTAAGGCCTCATTATTGGCTTGAAGACCCCCACTGTATTTGATAATGATGTGTTCTTTATATAGCACCTTAATCCAAAGCGCTTTACTGAGCACATATTTAGATACAATATCATCCAACCGAAATTATCGACCTCGTAAGGTTGAATTGACCTTGCCGGGATTCGAACCTGCGACCTGCAGAACATGCTCAGATTGCAGCAACGAGCGCTCAACCTGCTGAGCTATTTTACCAGCTGTATTTCAGAAGTTGTAGCAGCTTTGCCTGCATTTGTTTGAATGCATTCACACCCATTCCTCTCAGGACATGTGTTAGGAGACCGGGCATTCCAGTGGCACAAATGTGTTTTCTGATTTACATTTTTATTAAGACATACACTGGTACAGTTACAACATGAGCACAACAAAAGCAGAATAATCATTGCATTTGGAAAAAGGTACAATATTGTGTAACATGTATATGATTTAATAAGATTTTTTAATATGAAAAATTAAAGGCGACGCCAGTGGGAGAAGCCTAAATAAAGGCAGGGATAATATTAATGATTTTATTTCAAGAATGGTGGAAATGTGTTTTGAAGCGTGGGAGGAAGGCAGGCAGGCTGTGCCATACACTGTGATCGAAATGCAGCAACAGCAATTGGTGAGGAAATATGGGCCAATGGGGGCAACATGCTACATGATGTGTAACACTGACTTTGAGTGACAGGTGGCATTTTAGCATCTCTTTGCAGAAGCTTTCTAAATAGCGCCTTGGTGGGAATGGGATATGCCGGGCAAGCAAGCCACCGCTAGTTAACTGGTGGCACTAATGTTTTAGGTATACGGTTGCAAAAATATTTAACTGGAATTTTGTGGGGGTTCTTTCTGTCCCAACTGGTTGAATAGAGATGTTTGTCGTTGAAATAGAAATTGGGGAAACATTTAGAAATAGTGAGGAAAAAATTGATCATTTTAACACTGGATTTCTTTTTATTTCTCACCACCACCTGTTTGTCCATGTTTTTTTAAATGTTATTTTTGTCCTGTTGACTTGGATTTAGGATTTAATCTACTTAAATTGGCTTAAATTCAGGAGCTCCTGTTGTGCCCCTTTCACCCCAGGGTGTTGAAGGAGACCTCTACCTCACACAGCAGTTTGTCTGGTGGTACTGCCAGGGCTTCTTGCAAGTTAGGTGGCTGCAGGAGGGCAGTAGTAACGGTGCAGTCTTCTACAACCCTTGAGGTCAATATTGCCTTCCTCATGTTAATGTCAATGGGTCTTGTACCATGCACTGTTGCCTCTTTCGTGGTCTCTGGTGCTTTGGCGGGTCTGCAAAGGAAGGAGGGTTGCAGGGCTGGTTCGTGAGGCTAAGCGGGAGAAGAGCAAGCAAGGTTTGATGTGCTGTTGGCAGCTTCAGTTTGGAGAAATCAGTCACTGAATGATGGTGTGTTTTCGGTCAGTACACGTCATGTGGTGTTGAGGGGTGATTGTGTGTGGTTGGTTTTCATGTCGGGTATTGTGATGTGCGTGCGGTTTGTGGTGCAGTAGAGGAGTGGTTGTGTTTAGTTCAGAGTATGAGGGTGCCTATGCAGAAAGTTGAGTGTTTAGTGGGTTAGTGGCAATGCATTCCCTACACCCAACAATTCCTCGAAATGCGATACATTTCCCAACCCCAGCAGTTCATACAAGTGGAGTGCCTTTTCCGACTGCCAGCAATCCATCCAAGTGATGTGTAAAGTGCAAAAAATACAAGAAAATCATAGGGTGTGGTTTGGTCAAGTCAAAAAACGATAACACAAAGAACACACTTTTCACATTGGCACTATACCTCATGAACATCACCTTTCCTATGGCATGCTTAATAAAGAGGAGGAAAAGAAGAGACAAACTGGGAAACCCCCTAATCTGGTGGTACAGCCCGCAGAGGAAGGACAACCCTGCTGGTAACGGCGCTTCCCCAAGTCACGGGCCCAAACGTAGTGAGTGTCCTTTGAACTCCAAGGGTGCCGTTAACAGCAGCAACGACCCGCCTCTGTGGGCTTTATCACCGTTACCACACGCATATGAAGCCTTCTTTTTAAACAAAAAACTGAAAATTGAACCTTAGCTTCGGCATCAGGTGCCCCACTCCTCTTGGCTGTAGTCAATTTTCAGTGTTGGTTACGCTGAAATAAACAACTAGGAAAGAGCGTTGACTGCAATGTTTTTGGTTTCGAATGCAGGGGTACATAAGAGATGTTGGCAGGCGCGGGGGTAATGGAGGCGACAGGCAGGCTCATGTAGCACGCAGGGTAATTTGAACATAGTGAATACAACCCACATTCCAAGCATCCTGGTTGGCTGTGGACAGGGCACTTGGGGATCATATATGGTATTGTTTGATTACTAAGTCTGATCTAAACAAATGAATTGGAGAAAGAAGTAGATTTTTTGAATGATAACTTTGGATATTTAAATATTTATTTAAAAATCAGCTTAAGCATAACTAGGTATTATTCTGCTTATGCATTCGACTTCCTTAGTTGTAAATGGCATTTTTGTTGAAAGGATCTATTTGCATGCACATGGTGAATAGCTACGTTATTAAATAGCAGAGTTCGCTGTGTATTATTTTGCTTTCCATTAGTCTATTTCACAATGGAACATATCCGTGGTTGTATACTGCAGCGCCTTTCTTTTTTTTTAATCTAATGCGTATGCTTCCGTCTAGTTAATAAACACACACACACACTGCCATAATTCCCTGTTCAACTTTACAGCTCGCCTTCGAATTCCTTGCAATCTTCCAACTCTGTATCACAAACAATGCATTTCCGTTCCGTTATATGTATGTTTAGGCATGTGACTTTTAGTACCGTGTTAAGAAGTAACATTTAGTGCACAGAAAATGATGTAGTGCGTAGAACAAACTCTCCATATTGTATTATGCTCTCCTATTTTGCTTGGAAGTAAGGATTGCAAAATGTGTGGGGTTCGCAAATCTACAGTGCTTGGTATAATGCAGGGCTTGGGAGATCAGGTGAAAGTGCAAGGCGTTAAAGTGCATACTGAAAAACACAGAGGTAGGGCAAGGTTACAGTGGAGGGATCCTGTGACAATACATTGCAATATGGCCGGCCGACACACCTTGCCCTCTTTCCCTGTTGAAGGGACACTTTGTCTCATTGAGTGACTACTGCTGGATTTTTTTCTCTCTGCACCTCACCATGGTGTGGCATTCGGTGCAAATCGTGCTTTCCCATGTGCACGTTTTAGCAGGGGCACGTGGGCTGTGACGACTGAGGATGGTGTGTAACCCATCCACGCTCCGTCTGGCTTCATGGTCACGCAGTTGTGTGTGAAGCAGCAAGCGCATCCGCCTCCAGCAGCAAGAAGCCAAACAACCTGGTTCTGACTTACAGCTACATCAATACCTTTTGCATTAGTGCTTTCTTTAAAATGTCAATTGATGTTTTTGTTTTGATATCTTCAAAAAATAAAACTAATTAACTGGAATAAATAGGATTGTTGTGTGGCCTTGTCTTCCAAAACTGATTTTTTTTTTCAAAATCAATAATAAGTTTCGATAGACACAATTTGTTGACTTTTTTTAATGTACATTATTATTATTATTAAGCCTTAAAGAATGATGTATGTATGCCCAGGATAAACACAACATAAAAGGCGGAGACTTGATGGCTATATGTAAGACAGTACTCAATGAAACAATTGCACTGCAGATTTTGATGCACTTTATGTTCCCTCCTCCTACCACTGCACCCCCAGTTCTACATGCTGAAGTCAACCTTACAGTTATTCATTGTGCATTGCATCTCAAGAGCTACTTCACCTCCTGTGCCTTTTACCTGTGCACCTGCTGATGCTGGGGTGCCTCCAAACATGATGGAAACATGCATAAGCACAGACATGAGTGTCAAGTTGAGGAAGCTTTATGCAATTGTAGAATTCAAGCAATGGCTAGTTACTTTGAGTATCTTCCTCGTGTGTATGCTGGCCATCTGCAACTACAAGAAAAGCGGTTGCCCATGTGCTCTTGAGTTTTTCACTTGGAGATTTTTTGAAGTGTTACCCCTTTTTCAGGAATTGTGGACATGGGGTTGTTTATACTGTACATGGCAATCATCCGATTTTTGTAGACTCACGATTTCTCATTTTCTAGATCTCTTCCATATATTTTTCTTAACTGTTCCCATGTTACTACAGTAACATTTCCTTTGCTTGTGCTTCACATTAGGCATCTGTGCAAGATAACTTCAACAAAATCATGAGATGACAATTTGGCGTCTCAAGGCAATACGGTTGTGTGCTCACGGGATCAAGGTCGACATATGTGCAATCTACTATGCTCACCGGGCTCTGGACTGAAAGTGGAGGACTTCAAGTTCAGTTACTAGGACAGTTTTATTACTCTGATATTTTGGCTTTCCTTCCACCACCTCACACGTCATGATCCGGTGGTATCAGAGCACTCTTTGAAAACTGTGAAGGCATGTGTATCCCGTTGGATGCTACTTGCCTCTGCTTTTTAGATTATGGTCTCAATCTCCAACGGTTCTTCACACCCATTTAGAGCAAAGCAAGGACCCTTCTTTTGCCTTCCATGAGCTGATGTCCATTCATGCCCCTGTCAAAGATCCCACCAGGTCCACGATGAAGGCTTTCTCCAGGCACTACTCAATGTTTACCCATTGCAAGGACAGTGCTCATTGCAGTCAATCAGTATTTAAGGATCTCTTTTGCGGAACTGTGGATCTTGCTGCGGTAACCTACAACTCCCTTTCTAGATTACTTTGCAAGAACCCATTAGTATTGAGCAAAAGGAATGAGGCTTTGGTATCTGCACATGTTACTCACTTTAGTGTCTCTTCCGCTCCTAATCCTTAGTCTCAATCTTACAAACAAAAGGTCCTGGTGTTATGAAGTCAAGAAGTCACATGGGCGGACCCGCGTGTCGATATTTCGCCTTTGAGACCTCATTTATTTTTCTTTTTTCAAAAATGTTCCAGTCACATCCCTTTCTTAGGGCAGATAGCCTTTTATGGTGCAAAACTGTTTATGGACTTGATCACCACCTCTGGAAAAGTCACTACTACTGCTGACCCCCACAGAGGTGTAAAGCTTCATGCCCTTTTATAGCTCACTGAAGTAGCTCCTTGTGCGTGTTCCCGGTGTTCCCAGTGCAGAAGAATGGTCTATAGAGAAAACTATGGATTCCCTGGCAATGCTGAGAATGGGGTGAGGGGACATTTTTTAAAAACACATTTGTGTAAAGTATGCCAAGATCAGGGCTGCATTCAGTTCTGGGTATAGCAGAGAAAAGGAATGGTGGCTTCAACTCTCATGGCTAGGTTTAGAATACATGTGTTATGTAGGCATACAATAGATATTCAATAGATTGATTAATTATCACCTTTATACGGTTGCATGTGTTTATATGCCCACAAAAATATTGCCATACAAACATATCGCCATATTTTTGCAGCAATATTCAGCCATGGATCCTGCAGGGGACAACCCCACAACCTTCATAATTTTTTTAATGGAGCGGGGGACACCGAACAAACAATGATCCTAAGAACCCTATAATGGCGAATATGGCGATATTATTGGTGGAGATAATATTACCTGATACCCTCTACACTGATAATTCACACATTTTATTTATGTTTCCTTCCTTTACCGATTCTATTCATTCTTCTTTGTCTGCTTGTCTTCTTGCTATCCAATCCTGGATGTCTTCTCACTATCTTCATCTTAATCTGTGAAAAACTGAGGTTATATTTTTTCCTGCTTTAACGATCCAACCTCCTCTGCCTCCCCTCTTTTTTTTCTTTTCTTTTCTTTCCCTCCTTCTTCTCTCCATATTTCTCCGTCTGCCCATAATCTTGGCAACATTCGTGACTCTTCATTATCTTTTTCAACTCATATCTCTTCTATTTCTTGCTCCTGTCCTTTTCACCTTTTTAATATGAAAAATGTGTATTGGTCACTTGCATTTCATTCTGTTAAACTTCTTGTTGCTGTTCTAGTTTTCTCTCACCTGTGTTATTGCTCTTCTCTTCTTTTTGGTCTTCATGCTTCTCTTCTTGCCCCACTTTGTTTTATTTACCATTAGCACCCAGCAGGGGGGAGCCAGCCAATCAGGTGGCTATGAACACAGGTCTGAACCGACAGTGTAAGCTGGTGTTTCAAGCCGTCTCATGGCCGGCTCCCCCGCCGCCATCTTCCACCCACACCTGTCCACATTTTTTTATTTTTAACTTGTCCCCAAACTTACCTTATTGTGGCTGCCATAACCGCACCGTCCTATCTGCTCAGAATGGCTGCCATGGAAAGGGAGGAGGGGCTCCAGTAGGAGCCCCTCCTCCCTTTCCATGGTGGCCATGTTGGTAAAGGATTGTCTCTTGTACAACGGGATGCAACGCGCGTCCCATTGTAAGAAGGAAAAAACATTTTTTAGCACCCCGGGTTGCCGCTCTTTAATCCGGGATGCTAATGGCCTTAACACCCAATCCGTCCTGTGTGTTCTTTGTACTATTGTCCCTTGGGATTCTATCACTTTTGCTCTGCACTCTTTGCTATGGCTTTCCTTAGAAAACGTTTTACTTTTTAATATTATTTGTATTGTTTTTAAGTGTCTTTATGGTCTTGATCCTCCTTATCTTTCTTACCTCATCTCGTTTTGTTCTCCTGCTCGTCCACTTCATTCTGAATCTCTCTTTCTTCTGACTGTTCCTCATGCCCCTTGTGATCCTTCACATTTCCGTTCTTTCGGTTCCTACGACTTGGAACACTGTTCTTCTTTCCTTGCACTCTATTTCTTCTGTTTCTCTCTTTAAGACCCATCTTAATATATAGCTTCTTACTCATGAATTCTGTTGGTTCCTGATTAATTGCTCATGTGATGTCTACTGCTGGTTACTTTTGTTCGGTGCTCAGGTGTCAACCGCTATAGAAATGCAATAAAAATACAAAATAGAAAATTAACTGTGCCATGGTTTAGAGTAGCTTGTAAAGTTCTTTGAACCTCATTAATTGTTTCAAAAGCTTGAGCAGTTAATCATCTGAGGACCCTATTAGCTGACTAGGGTGTGGGATAGTAGCAGGTGATAATTAGATGTGGCAAGGATATACTGGGTAGTGGTCGAGAATCTTAGCTGGCAAAATTGCAGCTGAATTGTCTGTAGGTGGATATGATGGAAACCCCAATCTAAGTGTGTATGTGGTTGTTCGAGGAATAGCCAGTGGGGATTTGGAGGGCAGGTGCTGAGGCAAATAAGGGTAAGACGATGGGTTCCCATTAATGCTTTGGTGATGGGTCTTGAATGGTCCTGGACGGAAGTTGGCCTAATGTGCACCAGCTTACACCAGTGTGCTGAGTGATATATTATAGAATAAACCTGACTACTCAAGTCAGAATGATATGGGACCTGGTGGGAGTAAAGGCGGGATCATGATTGTTCAGTAGAGTCCACTGGAGACTTCGGAAGTAGACCTCTTAGTGTGGGGTGTAGCTGACATGTTAAACTTTGCTTCCCAATGTGGAATTTTGTTGGGTATCTGAATACAGAATTTGGGGGTGGACTCTGTTGTTGCCACCTCAAATCTTTTATAATAAGGGAGAGGCTTAATTGTGGTGCTATATTGGGTTGGTTTGAGGGAATGGTCTCTCCAATGGGCATTTTATATATATATATTCTTAGATTGAATCTCATCTATGTTGGGTTAGGGGTGTCAGTGTGTGGTGTCTGCAACCTACAATATTTAGGGCACCAGGAAGTCGTTTAACTCTGACTGATTGTGTGTATCCAATGAGTGTTGGTCTAATTTATAAAACAAAAGGCAATTAGGCTACTTGGAAAGTCACAGACCACTATTCACCTCTGGATGTTCGGTCCAGTTCAGAATGTTGGTCCTATTTGCCGATCCTTACTTCTTGGACAGAGAGGAAATGGAGCATTGGTTGGTCTGCTCCTGGGAGTATTATCGGCTGCTCTTTCATAGATCTAGATTCCTTTCCCACGGGACACGATGGGGTGTTTCTGAGAGGTAGTATGCAATTGGAATAGTTTTGCATCAAGAAAAGGTGGGAAGAAATGACAGATGCTCATGTTATAAGCCTGGTTATCAAGGGCTTGGCATGTATTCTATGAAGAAATTTGTTTTTTCTTCAAATACTTTCTGTAGTACATATAGTAGACAGATATCAAATTATGGGTTGCAATAAAGTGGTATTGCATATAAAGACTGCAGTGTAATGGAAGACTGGGATTGGACTCGCCTACAAAGGGTGCTTTGATCATACAGTGAGGGGCATTCCAAGATCACCAGCCAATACATGTGAGATCAGCATTTTATCCTTGAGCTCTTTTGATGCTGCCTTGGCATCAGAACACTCACAATTAAATCAATAAATACAACTTCAACACATGCTAAACACCCCATTTCACTAATATTCACTTTATTTAAATAATCTATCATGGTATGCCAACACTGTTAAATATTATTATCACCAGCATCTAATCAGCTCCACAAGCATTTGTCACTTCCTTATATTTGCTGATGCATGTATAACTACTACTCACATTTATGAATGTTTATGACATATGTCTCACATACTTCGATCACCTAGTTGTAATCACATCATTGTAAACATGTACTCATATGTATGTGTACTCCCAGCAGTCATGGCAATAGGCCCTTAGTGCTTGTTATAATTATGTCCGATCCTTTGATAAGTCCTTAGTTTATGTCCGATCATCCTACCTGCTCTCCCAGCAGTTGCCCAGATTCAGAATCTTGATCCCATTGTAAAGTCACCCTAGGCACAGGCTGCCACCGTGTTTTGCTATTGCTTCCTCTGAATGTCATATTTGTTGGAAATGGCACTCTGTAACCAAGTCACACATCTCAGTCTTCTGATCCCCTGACATAATGCTGGGCCAAAGTAAAGACTCTTTGACAACCATACCCATAATCCTTACCTGCCAATCAGGTGTGAATTAGTGTTCACCAAACCATCTTAGCAGGAGCAGCTCCACCATGCCTGACAAGACAATCACTGCAAAAGTAGCTGCACCCACCAAAGTGAGTTAACAAAGCAGACTCAATGCATGTGCCACAAGAGAAGACACAGGGTTCTGGGCATTGAAGCTCCCAAACAACTAGTCTTCCACCACAGAGCCAGGCTCAATCATATTCCTTCTAGGTTGGCAATCAAATCATCCTCTTAATCCATTACCAGTAGGTCAACATACACAAAATTGTAGGCTGGTGGGTTAACCAAAGCCCAAGAGGTGGTTTTGAATCACACCCAGAGGTCATTGCGATGAATAGGCTACTGCTATTGTTAATTGGCAATTACATTTCATTGCATTTTTAATAGTGAAAGCGAGAAAGGTGGTTTTGTTGAAATTCACAGTCAATAGTCTTCCTTTACATTGATTTTGCGACCTCATTAATCGCTTCCACAGGCTCGAACACATTTGAAACAGTATATCAGCTATGCTTGCATTCATTAGATTAAATTTACAGCCAGCCCTCGCAGGACATGTGTTAGGGGACCGGGCATTCCAGTGGCACAAATTTGTTTTCTGATTTACATTTTTATTAAGGCATAGACTGATACAGCTACAAATCCAAACACAACATCGAATAATCATTGCATTTGGAAAAAGGTACAATATTGCGTGACATGTATATGAGTTAATATGATTATCTTAGATGAAAAACAGCATGTGACTGCAATGGGACAAGGAGAAATATCTCCCTGCTGACACCCTTGATACACTGACAGGTTTAACTCAAATGATATCAATCATACATGTCAAATAAGGCAAGAGATTTTATTTCAAGACTGGCTTTTTGAAGCAGAGGTAAGCAGGCCGTGACATAAACTGAAAGAAATGCAGTGACAGCAATTAGTGAGGAAATATGGGCCAGAGGGGGCAACATGCCTCATGATGTGTAACAGTGACTTTGAGTGACAGGTGGCATTTTATCTCTTTGCAGAGGCCTCCGAGGTGGAAGTGGGCTATGCCGTGCAGGCGAGCCAGCAGTAGTTAACTGGTGGTGCATACAGTTGCAAAAATACTTTATTTAGAGTCTTGTGTGGGTTCATTCCGTCGCTGTTGATTAAATAGTGATCTTTGTTGTTGAAATTTAAATTGGGGAAACATTTAGAAATATTGGGTCAAAAATTGATCATCTTATCGGGGGATTTCTTTTCATTCTCGAACCTCACTTGTTGGTCCATGTTTTTAAATGTTATTTTTGTCCTGTTGACTTGGACATAGGTTTGTGCTCTTGCAGCGCCCGTTCCATCACAGGAGACATCTAATGCACACAGCCAGCAGTATGCAGGGCGATTACGGCACCGCCTCTCGTACGTAAGATGGCGGCAGGAGGGAAGTAATGGTTTGATCTCCCAAAACCTTTAAGGTCAATATTGCATTTCTGAGGTAAAAAGAGAGAAAGGAAGTAAGACGGTGTGGTTTGTTGAAGGCCTTAAATGATTTTAAAAAACAGTTTCCCCACACTCGTAGTATGCCTGATAAATCTCACCTTTAGGGTTTGGTGCTTGATAAAGAGAAGGAAAAAGGAGGGACACACTCCTACTGGAATTTTGGTAAGCCAGAAAACCTCCGCGCCCCCATATCAGGGGATATATCCGGCAGAGGGAGGCCAACCCTTCCGGTAACGCTGCTTCCCCAAGTAAAGGACCCAAACATAGTAAGAGTCTCTTGAACACCACCATTCACAGCAGTGACAGCCGCCTCTGTGGGCGATATCCCCATTTGCCACCGCAAATCCAAAACAGAAAATGGAAACATACCTTTAGCCTCACGAGCGCCACTGCTCCTGGTTGTAGTTCATTTTTAGTGTTGGTTAGGCTCATGTAAACATGGTTGTATACTGCAGCGCCTTTCTATTATTTTCCTTTTTACAAAATTCTAATGCTCATAGTTCAGGTAACACACTGTTTCTAGCTAATATATATATATACACACACACAGGCACGCACGCACGCACGCACGCACACACACACACACACACTTGTATGCCATCATTCCCTGTTCAATGTTACAGCTCACATTTTTTACGCCATACCATATTTCTTGCACTCTGCCAACTCTCATCGGGAAAATTAAAGTATATGCTATACGTATCGTGCTCAGAATTAACGTTTAGTGCGTACAACATGATGTAGTGTACAGAATAGACGTTTCATTTTTTTGTATGCTTCTCTAATTTTGATTTGAAGTAAGGGGTGAAGAATATGTGAGTTTTGCAATATCTATAGTGCTTGGTATACTGCAGAGTTTGGGACATCAGGCTACAATGCAAGGTTATGCAGGCTGAAAAAGACAGAGGTGGGGGAAGGTCACAAGGGAAGGAACCTGTGACAAAAAAATATCATATCGACGTAGGCACAAAGCATTGTTTCCCTTTTGAAGGGACTCTTTGTCTCATTGTCTCATTGAGTGGCTTCTGCTTGATTTTTGTCTCTCTGCACCTCACCATGGTTTAGGATTAGGTGCAAATCTTGCTGGCCCATGTGCAAGGTTTATCAGTGGCAAGTGAAGCCCACCTATGCTTCCTTCTGGTTCCATTGTCACGCAGTTGTGGGTGAAGCAGCAAGCCCATCCACCTCCAGCGTCAAGACATCAAAAGACCTGGTTTCAACTATACACTTCATCAATACCTTTTGCAGTTGTCCTTTCTTTCAAAAGTAATTTGATGCTTTTGTTTTGATGTCTTCAAACCATAAAAATAGCAAACAAGAATACACAGAATTTTTGTGAGCCCTTGTCATCGAAAACTGATAACCAACAATAAGCTACGAATGGCCTTTATATAATGTGCATTAATTGTTTTCATTATTACGAATGTTTTATGAATGATGTATGTATGTCCAGGATAAAAACAAATGCATGTCCCCCTGATTAAAGTGCCAAAACGTGATGGCTATATGTAAGACAGTACTCAATGAAACAATTAAACCTCATATTCTGATGCACTTTATGTCCCCTCCTCCTACCACTGCACCCCCAGGTTCTACACTTAAAAACAACCATACAGTTATTCATTGTGTATTGTATCTCAAGAGCTATTTCAACTCATGTACCTTCTACTTGTGTACCTGCTGACACCAGGATGCCTGAAAACATGAGTGGCGTGATGTCCAAATTCATAAGCCCAGAGATGAGTGTCAAGTTGAGGAAGCTTTATGGATCTGGTTATGCCGTTGTAGAAATCAAGCAATGTTACTTTCAGCATCTCCCTCATGTGTTCAGCCATCTACTAGTACACAAGTGTGAAAACACATCCACAAAAAAAGAAGTATTGAGCATGATCGTATGTGCATGTTTTACAGTTCTATATAATATAGCAGTTGGAGGTGTGCTATTGGTTTTTTGATTGAAGATTTTTTGAAGTGTTCCCTCTTTTTCAGACATTTGTGAATGTGGCGTTGTTTATACTGTACATGGCAATCATGTGTTTTTTAGACCCACGATTTCTCATTTTCTAGACCAATATGTTGATCTTTTCTATATATGTTTTATAACTGTTCATATGTTACAACAGTAATATTTCCTTTTCTTGTGATTCGCATTAGTCATCTGTGCAAGATAACTGATGAGCAACTTCAACAAAATGTTGAAATGACAATTTGGCATGCGAGGCAATACTGTTGTGTAATCAGGGGTTCAAGGTCAGCATAGGTATAATCTACTATGCTCAGTGGGTTCTGGACTAAAAGTGGAGGATTTCAATTACTAGGAGAGATTCTGGGGTATAAATTCAGCCCCAGAAAGATATGAACTGAGAGGCTAAGCAAGACCACAATTGTGAGAAGAAGGCTGACTGATGGATGAGACTCATTGGAACATGCAGGCCAGCCCAAAACACTTATTTATGTAACATGCATATTTTGATTTAAAAAGACACTGCTTTCAGCTTGCAAATGTGATTGTAGTTTGCCTTTGAAACACCCCATTGAACCTCTGGACAGTGTATCTGTATGTTTGACCCCAGAGACCTTTGGGGGGACGCATACCAGAAATGCAGGTCTGTTTCAGCAAAATGCTAAGAAATACAATTATGGAGATTGAATACATGGAAGGAGTCAGATAAGGGCTGGGTTGACCTTTCAGACTACTTTTATAATTCCATTAATCTGTGCCTCATCTTCAAACAGGCCTAATGAACTACATTGCCGAGCTGGAATAACATGGAACCAAGCAGATGTGCAGGTCATGTGACTTTGGATATACGTAATTGCCTGTGTTTTCTGAAATGTTAAACTGAACATTTCTACATTAATGTATTGCTATGGAATGACATGGGACTAAAATTCCTTGTTAAAAAGAGAATTGTGCTTCCCATTAGGCTCATCCAGGACTCATATTAAAGATCACAAAAATCCTGTCATTGCTATGTAAAGATCAACATCATGCAGTGTTTGTAATTTTAGTTAGAGATACAAATATGATGGTGACACTCCGATAAATGACAGAAATCCAAAACTAGGTGAGCTGATAGAAAGTATTATTGATGTGTGTTTTGTGAAGTTTGATGTCCATAACTATTTGGATGTATGAATAAGCTGTAAAAAAATGATAGCTCACTACAGGAAGGTCATGCTGCGGTCAACGTAGTATCCTCGGCCCAGCATAACTAGCTGAATCAGAAAATATCATTTTTTTTGGTGGTTATATCATATCATATCTCAAAATTGAAGAAAGTTGTCATTTGCGATTTTTTGAGAAGAAAAATGCAGCTTTAAATGTCGTTTTAAAAAGATGTATTTATTGCCTCCTCCCATTAATCATAATCTGCACCTCCTAAAACCATTGCCCTATCAGCTGGCAGAGGCCAAACTAGATAACTAGGAGAGAAAATGAATTTCAAATCCAATGCGTGGGAATGTTCATAATGCCATAAGTACTATATAGTAGCATTACCCTATGACCCAAGAACGAGGGACTTCTTGGGTAATAGGGTAATGCAAAACAAACAGAGAGAGAGAGAGAGAGGACAAGAAATAGAGAAAGAGAAAGAGGAGGGGAGAGAGAGACAGAAAGAGACAGAAAAAGAGAGTGAGACTTGTGCTTTGAAAACTGGGAGCCCTGTCTGAGGGAGACAGCTTCCAAACCTGACTGTGCTATGCTGAAGAATAGCCTAGCTGTCCATGCCTTTGATGTGAGCTGACTCCTACCTGTCCCCACGAGAGAGTCCTACAATCTGGCTTGTATCCTGAGGTAAGAACAGAAATCTCCCATGTAAGTAGATATATCCCAAAGCTATCAAATGCATGGGGAAACTACGCGCCTGTCCCTTAAATTGTGGGAACTGTGTAGACCCTTAACCCATTTCAATCAAAATAATGAACAAATTCACCTATAGAAAAGAGCACAGAATGATTGTTGTTAAAATTCAAAATTAACAAATCTCATCCCCAGTGTGTTATAGTCACTATAGCCAATAAAGTAATTGGGTGACCCTATTTTCCTGTAACCCCTAACTTCCTTACAGACGTCAGGGGTCCCTTGTCCCAAAACAGGCATCCCAACAACCCTGCCTTTCATTTGAATGTGCTGTGCTCCCTAACAAATGTTCCCATTGCCTTAATTTCCAGAACCATGAATTTCATTTGAATGTTTGTGTTCCCAGACACGTTTACCCATTCATTCCAAATCCCCAAAGCCCTGCCTTTCATTTGAATGTGCTGTGTTCCAAAGCAATATGTCCCATTGATTTAATTTCCATAACCATGCCTTTCAATTAAAAAGCCAAACGAAATTCCCAATATATTTTCTCGCCCAAAACCTTGCCTTTGAACCGAGGGGTGTGACATATAACTGACGCCTGGGGGGCACTGGGAGGGAAGAGCAT
Organism: Ambystoma mexicanum; assembly: GCF_040938575.1. Lineage (NCBI taxonomy): Eukaryota > Metazoa > Chordata > Amphibia > Caudata > Ambystomatidae > Ambystoma > Ambystoma mexicanum. The sequence goes on along the minus strand of NC_090935.1, from coordinate 132,663,532 downwards.
TTTGATAAATAAATTAATTAATGTGTGTTTTTAAAGTTTCCTATGTGTTAATGTGCAGAGAAATCCCATGTGTGATCTGAAAGTTTACTAAGAAATAAATGCAAGTCTATTAATGCGAGCACATTTCATATGTGATTATTGTGTTGTGCCACGGAGTGTGTGGCTTGTGTTATTGTGGTGTAGCTATTGCTAATTCTGTAATTTAAATTATTGGTGGCACAGGCAGTGGAAGCTGAGTGGTATTAGACAGATTGGAAACCTGACCAAGTATGAATCTGTTAAGCATTTTACTGTGCAACACCTTGATCGGGGATTCAGGGAACTACCCGGGTTGAGAGTGGCCACCCAATACATCGTTACAATATTAATCACTCCGATTCTTTGGCTTTCCTTCCATCCCCTTGCATGTCATGTTTTATTGGTACAAGCATATTCTTTATTCTTTTCATTACAACCATGCCTTATTCTGACTCCTTGGCGTTCCCTGCACCCCCAACTGTGAGTCATGTCTGGGTGGTAACTAGGACAGTGCTTCTTTATTTATTACAACCATACCTTTTTCTGAATTCTTGGCCTTCTCCCCACCCTACCCCCTCCTGAATTGTGTATCATGTTTCAATGGTAATCAGGACAGTATTTATTTCCATTATCACGCATGCCTTATTCTGTATTGTTGGCCTGCCGTTCACATCCCCCTCGTCCCCCTGTGTATATTGTTTTGGTGTAACCAGAACAATATTTTGTTAATGTTATCACACTCATCCCTTATTCTGATTTTCTGCTTTTCCATCCATCCACTCGTTCTGCATCTTTTCTTGGTAGCAATTGGGCAGTGATGATTTATTTTCTTTCATGCGTCATTTATCTTGGTTAACAGAGCAATATTTATTGTATTGCATGCATGCCTTATTCAGACTCTTTGCCCTTCCATCCATCTTATCTCTATGGTGGGGGACCCATGGCAGTGGTTATTTCTTTCATTTCAACCATGCTTTATTCTGCCTCATTGGTCTCCCCTCGACCATTACAGTGCATCAAGTTTGAATGGTAAACAGGAGAGTGTTTATATATTTAGCAAGAGCATTCCTTTTTACTGTGCAGGCTATGTACTAATATCTGTGGCATGAATTCAGGCGGCCCATGCGTAGGTCTGAATGCTAGCAGAAGACTGTGAGAATGAGGAGGACATATATAAAGCATGCCTGCATTATGGATCCACTCAAAGGCCAAGTCAGGTAGGCATCACCAAAATTGGTCCAGGAGCCATCATATATTTTGGGGGGCATAATAGACCCAGAGCCTGATTCAGAGGTTAGAGTAATGATGTAAAACTACAGTGGGACACTTTTCCATGAAGACATGTATTCTGGTGTATTACGGGGGTGGTGGCGCTAAATCCTGCCACTCCTGCAAAGCTCGGCATGGCAACAGCCTTGCCAACCACCTCACATGCAATAGGCTGGCAAGGACTGTATTCAGAGTCCAGTACCCCCTTCCTGCACCAGCCAAAAGAGACGTACATTAACAGTACCCTGGGAGGTGCCGTTAAACTCCACAGCACACTTTCTCCTATTATGTACATAGCATTTCTCAGCACCACTGTATAGTTCAATGAACGTTTAAGAAAACTTTCTTGGATTAAAAAAGTGGTAGTCTTTTGAGAAATGCTTGCTAAGCCACTGGAAGAAATGCTTCCACTACAAAGATAGATTTTAGCAGCTTTTGGTGCTGGAAACCACGACATTTTCCCTCTATTATTTCCACCCATCTCAGAATGATGGTGTTGGACACTGGAGTGGAGAATGTAGGCTTTCCACAACATATGTAACACAGGCTTGAAGCAGGTCCTCAGCTTTGTTTGAAGATGACATAATTATGAGGAAGCTACTTTCATATGCGAGGCAGCATTACTAAGTGCAATTTCTCAATTTGCACATTTGCACGCAAGACGTGCAGCACAGTACCTTTAATTGGCTGCATTAGGTGAGCTTACTGTATGGTGGAATTGATGACTGAGAAATAGCAGTCAGAGTTGACACTTGCGGGCGGTTGCCAGCTGCCAGGCAACCTTCCATTGGTATGTGGGAAATAAAAAGGGGGAGTAAGGAACAGGGCTGTACATGGTGCCCTTGGTTTTCACATTTGCATCTGCAACACTATGTTTATTTTCCTGCTATAGGATAGGGTGTGGTCACCTGTGAATCTTGTGTGCACAAAGTCAGAGGTAGTGGTCCTCAGAAGCACAGAAAGACCTGCCTTTTTGTTTCATCCATCAAAGGTCTTTCGTGCAAGTGATGCTCAAAAATTACCAAATGTTTCAACAGTTTGTTGGGCCGGTGTACATTTTATTATACTAACTTGCTCATACTCTGCTGAAATGATTTTCAGTACAAAATTGGGCAATGGGGTCTAGCACATTTCTCCCAACAATGGGGGTAAGCTGGGGCATGCAGAATGTGGGGGTTAAAGGGTACGTAAAAGACGTAGACATTGTTGCCAGTGATTGAGTTCAGTGTTTATTTCCCACAAACTAAATTCAGAGTTTATAACCACTTCAGTAGATAAACAAAAACATGTACAATACATGATATACTCAGCACACTTAAAGTCACAACTGTGGTACAGAATGAATCCTGTAACTAGTTGATGAGCAATTTGTCACAGTTGGAAAACCTGTCCCCAAACTATCATGGGTGCACCTCATAGGTATTCAACTCTCTGGTCACTGCTGCCCTGAAGAGTAATGTGCCGCTGGATCCCTATATGCTTTAAAGATAGGTAAACCCCAGTATGTGGAAGGTTGATGGTTGAAGTTGCATATGCGTCCACCCAATTGAAAGGCAAATGGCAACCTATTGGTGACATGCTAAACAGCGTCAGATGCGGATGGGTATAATTAGTATCACAGATGCATTGGAGTTAAAATGGAATTATGAGGTTCAAACAATGTGGCTGATCCTATCATTAAAGAAATGATATGCAAAACCTTTGCTGCCTGACACCATAGCAAGTAGGTCATTGTGCTGCTGCTGGTTTCTCGGAGCAAACAGACCTGGGCAATTCTCCTACTGATCAATGGCACATGGTATACTTTTTAAAGGTACCTTTGGGTGCAGTGGAGGAAGTATCTCATGAGGGGGTACCAGCATTGGAAATGATTCAAAGTAAGTGCCAGTTTCAGAATATTTTCAGTAGATGGCCCTTACAATGTACTTAGAATTAGCATGAATGTAATATAGGAACCCTAATTAGTTTAGGTAGGCTTGGGGTTTATCCCTCTAAAAAAAAATCAATTAATGTAATAGATTGAAATTGGACTGTTTGAAACATTTTTGGGGAAAATGTCATACAAAACGATCAGGCTTACAAATAGCTCTATAGAGTAGCACATGAACAAATCCAATAGATGCCAGGTAACCAACACAACACTGATCCCTGTGTCACCAATACATGCCAACATTGTGATTGGAAAACAATATGTATGAACCTGTGCTCTCAATAAATGAAATATTTGCCACTATACATCATGCTTGTGATGATGCACCCACAATATTTGTCATCATTCTCACTGTAATTCAATTCTATATCTCGAACATGATATGCAAGAATGGCCACTGTAAATCACTGTTATGGGGTTGTTCACATAAAACATGAAAGCATTGCCACTAGAAATCACATTTGTGAATCTTTGTCAATATATGCCAACATTGCCACTGTGTATCACTTTCATAATGCTTTGCACAGAATATTAACCAGAATGTACATGGTAAATCAATTTGGTGTCATGCCTACACTATCTTGCACTATTACCAATGTAAATTACTTTCTTTTCTTGAAGCAAAACCACAAAATATGCCGGTATTGCCACTGTAGAGCTCTTTCAGGAGGGTGCTGCTACAACAAATGTCAGCACTGCCACTTTAAATCAATTTCAAGTGTTTGCACACACAATGAATCCCAGCATTGCCACTATATATCACCTTCATGGTGCTGTGCCACAATATAGGCCAACATTGCCACTGTATATCACTTTCATAATATATGCCAGCAATCAACTGTGAATACATTTCATGTTGCAATATACAAATCTTGCCCCTATAAATCATATTCATGTAGTTACAGCCACAATGTATGCCTGCATTGACACATTATATAATGTTCAAACAAAGGAACCCCCAATATATGTCAGCATTCTCACTGAAAATAACTTTAGAGTTGCACACACAATAGATGCCAGAAATGACATCAAAAGGGATGATCTACCTCTGTCAAAGCAGGAGTGTGACTTGCTACTCCAAGAATTTAACATACCCTCACAACCAACATCAGCCACATTGCCCCATAGAAACCATGCACCATCAAGCCTAAACCTTCCACACCATGGTACACTCAAGAACTCCACTTCAAGAAATGAATCAGAATCAAGAAAAGACTTGGTGAACATCCTGCAGCACCACCCTTTCTTTGCTCAAGGATTTCCATCATGCATGCATATGATTGATCACTGCTGCAAAAGTTAAATGCTATTCTCTTAATACGTTTCAATGCCATCAATCAATGTAACAATGATATTACTGAACCACTCGTACTGCTATCCATCAAAAATGCCACTACTATCAATTCTTTTGTCATCCTTACAGCACACTACACATCCCATCTCTCAAAACCACAACCAGGCAACTCCGCCAGCCATGGAACCCAACAACATCCTTTATTCCTACCAATCTTGCTTCAGACCCAGATTCAGAACAGAAACGGCTACCATCAAGGTGATCAAACATTTCCTTAAAATCCTTGATGATGACCATGCTTGCCTCCTGGTTCCCCTTGACCTCTCAGCAGTAGTTGACACAGCAGACCCTCAGACACGCACCTACAGTCTACATTGCTGAATGGGGATCAGCAAGACTGTTCTCCACTGGCTCAAATTGTACCTTGCTAATCATAACCAGTTTATACAAATGATTCCTCCAAATCACCAACTCTACCCATCACCTGTGGAGCCCTGCAAGGATTCATCCTCTCCCCTGTGATCAACAGTCTTTCCATGGAGCCACCAAAAACCTCCTCACGTCACACAACATCAACATCCCCCAATACACAGATGAGACACGACTCTTTCTCATGATATCCTCTATAGAAGACATGCATAGGCTCACAGTCTGCCTCTCATTGATCCAGTCATTGATGTTCAGTGCCACCCTGGATCCCAGCCCTTACAAGACTGAATTCCTACTCCTGACCAATACCAGAGAATGTCCTGACATCCAGACTTGGCTCTTTGTTATGCACCTTGAGGGATTCACACCCAGCTGGACACCAGTGCCAAGTCCCTTGGGTTCAACATCGACAGACCACTCTCCTTCAAACAGATCATAACAACAAAGACACAAAAAGCGTGATATCAACCTTATCTCTTGTGGAAAACCAAGCCCTTGATCACAGAAAACAACTTCAGGTCTGCTGTTGAGGCCTTGGTCCTCTTCCACCTGGATGGTGGCAATGTCCTTCTTGAAGGCCTTCCGACACTTAGCCTGGCACCTGCAGCATGACTCAAAGAACTCCACAAATGTGACCCTCATTGAGCAGCACTGGCTCCCTCTTCAAGCCCATATCATCTTCAAATCTTGCTGCATCCTATACAAGGCTGTCACCCTGAAGTCCCCAAGCAACCTCACTGAGAAATTAAGCATCTGTGGAGGTCTATGGTTCACCAAAAGGACGTGTGAATACTTGCAAACTGCTGTTGCATGAGTCAAAGAACCACAAGACATGCCTTCTCTATCTATGCCCAAAGACTGAAACATCCTCCCATCAACATCAGACTTGCCCTTTTGCTTCTAATGTTCCGGAAGGAACTCAAGACCCCCTTTCTCAAGGAATGGATTCTCCATAATATTTAGGTCCACACAGCCTCCACTCCCCACCCTACCTGAAACTGAGTGATCTGATCCCCCCTGTTTCTTCCCCTGGCTGCTTGTAGACCCTTTGCTGACAAATTGCACAACTTCCCCTCTACTGTTGTTAGTTCCCCACTCCCTTGGTCTACTGCTCCTGTTGCCATGTTGTTCCCCGAATGATTGTAAAGTGCTCTGTTTTTTCTCAAAGCTATGGCCGTGCTCAATAAATGGCCTGATAAACATTATGATTGACTGCTCAAGACAAGGTGGATTTCTCTGTCCCATGTTGGACAGGAAGGTATGGGCAAGGAGAGTGGGGATGGTTGCATGGCCAATCCAGTTAATGGGATGGGTTTAAGAGATTGAATCAGAGGGGATGGTGAGATCACAACGATGAGTATGTTTTACCTGATGTGGATGGGGCTTAGTGCATGTTGTTTTCTGTTCAAGGAATCTAAGAGGTGGAAGAGAGAGTCCCTGCTTCTTTTAGTGGCTTGTGCTCCTTGCAGATTCACTAATAATTGTTTTAATGGGTTTTGAGATTGTTGCTGAGGTGATGAGGTGGGAAATCTCATTGAGGTATAACCCATTCCTGTGAGGTTGGCAGTAGATCAGACGCAATGTGGCAGTCTGTTTATGCAATAATGGAAGGTGTCATTTGAAAAGCTCTATGGAGGTTATGGCTGTTTGGCTGAGCATGGTTAATGGCCATGCATGATATGATATGATAGTTTATATAGCGCCTATACACAATGGGTTTCAAAGCGCTTGAAAGCAAGGGAGGGAACAAGGGAAATTACAATGACATTCTTACAGGCCATTAACAGTAAGGATGTGAAATTAACTATCGTACTCTGCCTGATGACATTTCAGATAGCTCAAGGGCTAAGACATATAGAAGGACGGGAGGGAGAGAGAGAGGGAAGGAAATGGAAACAGACAGGCAACTACTGTACTAGGCCTGACAACATTTCTGGTAGAGCCGGAGAGGGGTGCAGAAAGGGAGGGGAGGAACAAAACAAGCGACTATCATACTAGGCCTGATGACATTTCAGATAGTGCTGGGGGGGGGACAAGTAAGGGGAGGGAGAGGAGACAGACGAGGTTGCTATCATACTAGGTCCAGGGACAATTCTGATAGAGTAAGCGCATAGCTAAAAGTGAGAGGAGGAGATAGGAAAAGGGAGAAAGGGAGAGGAGGAGAGAACAGAGAGTAACCTTGAGAGGCACCCTTGATCTAAGAGTCAAGAGCAGGAAGGAAGAGGCAGAGTTAAGAAGGTGGGCAGGACTTAGGTCAGGTGACCTAGATCCACTTGCACCTGCTCCCCATCTGCAAAGGAAACGAGGCTGGAGGGCTAATTATGTAGGGGGAAAGCAGCAACCAGGAAGGCACCAAGTGGGTGGGGCTTGCTAAGTGGGGAAAAGGAGCGGCAACCTGGAAGATGCCAGGTGGGAGGGGCTTAGGCCAGCTGACCTAGATCCACTTGCACCTGCTCCCCATCTGCAAAGGAAAAGAGGCTGAAGGGCTCCTTAAGAAGGGAAAACAAGTGGCAACCAAGAAGGTGCCAGGTGGGTGGGGCTTGCTAAGTGGGGTAAAAGAGCGGCAACCTGGTGGCAGGGTTTAGTCCAGGTGACCTAGATCCACTTGCACCTGCTCCCCTATCTCCTTTGTGTGGTAAGCATTTTGGATGTTGTTTACAGTTTAAATGAGGGCATGAGAGATGTAAGTAGAGATATGCGAGCCAGTTTTCTGTCATCAAAATATCACTACTTTTGTGTGTGCTGATGAGGTTGGCAATGTCAGCAGCTTGGCGGGGGGCCCTGTGTGCTTTATTAAGTATAAGTTCTAATAGGGGGATGTGGTTTAGGATTTACAGAGCTTTGGTGCAGCAGGTATTTGTGTTATTGGGTCCCCATTAGAGTAGGAATATTTTAATTTATAAGAAATTAAAGGTTATTTTCCTCGGTAATAAATACACTGCATTGAGGAGGCACATAGGTCTACTAGAAATTACATCGCTAGGGAGGTGAGGGGTGCCAGAATGGGTTTATTTTACTACATAGGATCCAGTGACCACCATGAATTGCAATGTAACATCATTGGCCGGGACATTAATCCAGCCCTGGAAACCATTCTCAACAGGAGCTCAATCACAAGGGGAGGACGATAGAGAGGGCACGTTGATATTGCATTTTTTGATCAGGGACCAGAATGGTTGATGTGTGGAGGCTTGGCCGCCTGGAAAGGCGAGACTACACATGTTACTTTCAGATACATGACAGCCACTCCAGAATTGACTACCTATTAACATCAAGTGGCCCTCTGCTGAATGTAGGGAGGACCATTGTAAACAGTCTTCACCTGTCTGATCACACCAAAGTGGATGTGGTAGAAGGTATGGGTCTGAAAATAAGGTGGGACTGTGGTGAAGGCTAGATAACTTCCTTATGATTAAAATAGAGATTAGGGACTTTATGAGGAGGAACATTGGACGTGTCAGCAGATTGGCAATGGTCTTGTAAAGTGTGAAGGCATATATCTGTGACCTGTGCATATCGAATGCAGAAGCTTTGAAGAAGAAGGTGCATGAGGAAGTGAAGACAAAGGAGCTGCTGCTGATTGGACTAGGAGATGAATATGCAAGCACCAAGGAGCATGGAGAAGACATTGCAGATTCAATAGGATTTAACATTGAGTGCTTCAGATATGAAATTGTTGATTCCACAGTTTCAAGGTGGCACTTTCACCCAAATCAAAAGTACTGAAACCGAAGCAGGAAATATGGGAAGCTCCTGGCCCATCAACTCAAGACCATGAACCAGTTGATGCTTGTGTACACTGGTAGGGACATAGGCGCTTACCTCTTGGCTAATGATGAGGATATTCGCAAATGATCTGAATCCTTCTACAAAGGGTGTCATTTTAAATAATATGCTAATTGCTATCAGGGAACAACCAACACTTGAACTTACATGTTGCCAAATCCATGCATTCAATTTGCAAAAACTCACAAAGCAGAATTTAATGGAAGGTGAAATAGTCTTTGCTCTTCACTTTTACTCTCCACTCTGTGAGAGATAAGAAACCACCTGCAAATTGTGCTTTTAGCAAGTGTTAAACCCAAAACGAATTTCATGGGAATCCTTCGGCTTTGTTCTTGCATGAAAACCCCATACAGGCATAAAAACCTGTGCTCTTCCTTCCAAGGACGAGGAAGGCAAAGCCCAGGTCTGCTTTTCTGCCCTCCTTTGCTGTGGAAAAACAGGGAAATGAGATGGAGTGCAAATTGAAAGCATAAAGGCATGTGTATGTTTTTATTTTGCATATCACTCATTTGAAAATGACCCCATAAATGATTATATCAGACTGGAGGAGATGCATTGGAGCCGATGCTGTCGAGCAAATGGCCTGAACCTGATCATTTTCTGGTGTAGCTATCAGGGGTGGACTGGGAACCAAAAGAGGCCCTTGAAATAATGTTTAAATTTAAACATTTTTAGCAAGCCCAACCCTTTTCCTATGAGAACATTTCGAAATAAAAGAGGTTACCACACAAAAGAGGCCCAGGGTTCAAAGGTCTACCAGGAAATCTCCAGAGTTCCTTATTGGCCAGTCCGTCCTTCGTAGCTATAGGCAGAACTGAAGGATGGGCTCATGACACTGCATTATCCATGTCTCAGAAGCTTGGCGCGCGTTGCATTGGCTTCCTGTGATTAGCAGGATCTCTTTTCAATCGTTGTATCTGACACATGCCTATATGGTACCAGCCCACATGCCTATATGGTACCAGCCCAGGTTATCTATCTAACCGGGCAGCCTGGCTACCAGCATGCAGGGCACTGAGATCCAACATCTAACAACACTGGCCTCCTTCAGATTCCTAAAGCCAAGCTCAAGATGGTGTCTCAAGGGTCTTTAGGATATGCTGCCTCAAAGAGCTAGAACAACCTCCCACTTGACATATGGCTATGTCGGTCCTTGCCCGGATTTTAACATAGGTTGAAGACACTTGTATTCTTCTGAAATTTCTGGTTCCCCTATAACCTCTGAGATTGTTAGGTTTGCTGTTTTATGTGTGTCTGATATGTGTGCACTACCATGCCCATGGCCCTGTCTTTATGCACAATATAAATAAATATAAACAAATAAATACATAAATACAGATGTTATCAGAGACTATCAGCAGACAAGAGTGTTCTATAAGGAAAGGAAACAATCTGTGGTAACAGTAATACATCGGTAGGACATAGTACCCCGCCACTGTCATAACTATAGGCACATCTCGCTACTAAACGTACACTGTCCAAGTATTGAGTACAGATGTGTTTAACATCCTCAAACTGTAAGCCGTCAATGGAACAAGGTACTCTGGTAGCTATGGGTGAAGTGTGAACAATTACAAATCTCACCTTAGTATCAGAGAAATCCCAAGCATTGTACATCCTGTTCTGTGATAGTCAAGAGAAGATGCTGCATCTGCATCGCAAAGATGACTGCACTCTGGACCTTCTTTGCGGCTCTTCAGTACATTTCAGTAGGATGAACATTCTGTCCTTGCCCAAGAAAGAAGCTCTGAAAAAATACCTGAAGGTTAACCTCCAAGAATGGGCTCAACCCTCAGTCAAAATACCTGGGAGGTGGCTAAGATCAAAACTACAGAATTAAGACCGTGATTGGGCTTCGAGGGACTCAACAAAGTAACTCTTAAAGAGAAATACCCACTCCCTCTCAATCACATTCTGGAAACGGTACAAGGAGCCCAGGCTTTCCCAAGAGTGAAAATACGAACTAACCAGAATTAGACCAGGTGACAAGTGGAAGTCAGAATTCAGGACAATTAGCCCCATTACAAGTTTTCCAGTCCAGGAACTACGGTACCAGTAAGCTTGCCGGTACCGTAGTTCCTGGACCGGCAAACTACGAGGTCTACTCGCGGGTGCCTTTCTGCCAGCCAGGTCTGACCTGGCGTTCAGAGTGGCACCCGCAAGCACTGCATGTCGGATGCACCGGCACCATTCTGAATGGTTCCGGTGCATCTGACCTCCCCATTCCCATTGAGCCCTATGGGGCTCCAGTGGGAATAGGGAGCATTCCATTTTGGTGCCTGCGAAAGGGCAATTACCGGGTCCGTAAGGGCCGTACTGACGCGTTAATTGCCCATTTACAGGCGCTGGCTAAAATTGTAAGTTTGGCGGCAGCCTGCCGGTTTTACCCGCAAGGCTACCGTCAAACTTGTAATGAGGCCCAATGTATCCAAGGATGTGGTGGAGCTGGACCCCCGGAACGCATATGCCATTTCCACATAGCTCAGTCCCAGAAACATAAAAGAGGTGCAACGTTTTTTGGGTTTAGCACATTTCTATAGGAAATGCATCTGCAATCTTTCCTGGTTCGCCTTGCCCATCATGGCCCTGCTGAAGAAAGGAGTCTGCTATATTTTGAATACAGAAGCTGTAACTAAATTTATTTTTTGTTCGGGCCCACAACTGAAACAATCAAAAGCCTCTCTTTGTTTTATTTTAGAGGCTGACACATCTTAATAGATGAGAGGGCTGTGCTCAAACAGACTAGAGCGGGTTGTGAAGAGCTTCCCATAGCCTATAGGTCTCAGAACCTCACTTCCGGTGAAAGAAGCTTCATACGGTCCTCATCTATTAAGATGTGTCAGCCTCTACAATAAAAGAAAGAGAGGCTTTTGGACGGGAGGATAGCTCTATGGCAACGCGTGCGTCTTGGAAGCAAGACCACGCTGAGAACCCGGACCCGCGCTAAAAAAAAAACCTCGAACGCGTTATAAATAACTGACCCTTCCACAATGAAACTAGCGCCTAAATACCTACGTGTTATGTGCGCTGCAAATAAATGCAAAAATAAATAAAATAAATAAAAAAATAAATAGAAAAAGATTGCCGGGCTATCCACACTGAATGGAGACATCTGCTCCTGGAGGCCAACTACATCGTCAAGATACATACTGATCACCGTAATCTTCCAGCTTTGAAAAAAGTACAAGCGCACAAACAGTCGGTTAGCCCGATGGGTCTACTTATTCTCATATGACTTTTCCTTAACCTACATCCCTGGTTCTAAAAAAAACAGATAGGTCATGCCTTGTCCCATCGAGAACCATGAACTGCTGGTGCATCTGAGAATTTCAAGGCTATTTCTGCTAGTCATCATGTCAGCTACCAAATCTCTGCAGCGTGTGAATCAGGCCATACAAGCGGTATTCGCCAGAAGCTGGGCACTTGCACAGTCACCGTACCAACTATGGAGCTGTCTGGCATTTTTTGACATATTGCCAGAGAGTGCCTGCATAGCTAGCACTGGTGGATGGAAACCGAACTGTGGAGTTTGAAGGGTCCCAAATCTATGACTGCAGCTATGGGTGCAGCATCTTGCAATAGCTAGTGGAATAGATGTGCTATGGGCTTCATGGACGTTGTTTGGAAGAGGGACATGCACATACACAGTTTCCTAGTGTACAATCCAGATAAGCATGGAAGGGTGTCAACATGGAGGGCGGGGGGGGGCAATACTGGCAGGAACTGATGTTCCTTCCTATGCCGTTGCTGATCTCTATGGAAGGATACTAGGTTGTTCCAATGAACCACATTGAGCTGTCCAGTTGTCAGCACAGCTCCTGGACTTCTGGATTCAACCCATTTAAGGATTTCAGTGTAGGTGCATCACAGCTTCAAGCTCTGCTCCGGATTAAGTGGCACTGTTCCCAAAGAGTATGTTCACTTAGTTCTTGTGGGCCTTCTCCCTCCTTTTTATCACTGTGTGTGCTTGTGGTCACCTGGTACTCCTCCTTCTCTCCCTCGTCAGCCTGTCACCCTGTCCCTAGTCTTCCTGGATGCCGAGGTTGTCTCTCTTGATCAATGACTCCTCTTCTCAAGTCATCATTACGACACTGGCGGTAGAGGGTTAACGGTGCTGGTAGAGCTGCCGGCCCCGTTAACCCTCTACCACCTCATTACGAGGTCTATTTGCGGGAACCGCTAAGGACGTCTGGTAAAACCAGGCATCCTTAGCGGCACCTGCGAGCAGACCAAGATGCTAACAATGTTGTTAGTATCCTCCCTATTCCCATTGAGCCCTATGGGGGCTCAAATGGGAATGGGATGTACCGGGTCTGGGTTCCTTGAATGGGGAAATACCGGGCCCTCCAAGGTCGGAATGGCCTGGTATTTCCCCATTCCAGGAACCCGGACCTGGTACCCAGTGTAGGGGGCATGGCTACCTCCATACTAGTAATGAGGCCCTATGGCTTCCAGGTATAAATGATCCTTCTCTTCACCTCCTGCAAAAGCATCAAGGTGCAGGTAATGGTTTAGGATGCGGGTCCTGCGCATAACACTGTCTGGGAATCTACAATACATAATGAGAAGGCCTTCTGGGTGAAAAACAATTAGATGGCATTAAATAGGAAGAGCTCTCACAGAAGAGATTTCCATGCCTAAAATACTATATTTCATTTAAATTTATATCAGGGGTTCTCCTCTATAACAAAACATAAGTATTGTGTATATGCTGGCCCAGCTCCGAATATTTTGAATTTTGAAAATGAGTTACACTCAATTATAACTGGTTATTTATAACATGCTAAATACCGAGAGGTTTCTAAGCGTGGACCGAACCGGTTTCTAAGCGTGGACCAGGGATTGAACCTGTGTTGCTCCGCGTCGTCTTTCTTCCAAGGTGAGGATATTGGCCCTGAGCTATCCTCCCGAGACTACCATACAATCCCAATGATGTATGGTAGGGGGAATCCTGCATCTATCAAATACGTCCATTTGTAAATTGGTCAGTACATGTTTTCCCATTCTTTTGCTCTTTGCTCTAATATGAATAAATGTACCACTTATTATCAAGTCCACTTCACACTATAACCACTCGGATATTTGCCTACAACGCCACCAATATCACCACTGGGATACTGCAATGGTAGTTTGACAAACTGAGCAGTGAGATGGACTAGCACTACTTCTACTGAGTGCAGAAAGTAATTTTGCACTTAGCAACAAGGCCACTGGCTTGCTGCAGTTCTGAATTTGGAGAGCAGTTTACCGTCATCAGAGCATCCCCTTCATCCTTATCTCTGTAATACGGATTCCTGGACATTCCTTTGAGATCCAAAAAGGAAGAACTCTATGTTTTTACTTACAACGATACCAAACTTAGCCTGATCTTTATCTTAAACAAGTGAGATCTCACATCACAATTTAGGGTAATTACCCATTTGTTCTCTCTTCAGGCTACCCCTTAAATTATCAGGGCTAGGAACGTGACACTTTTCATACCGCATCTCTTTATTCCAATCTAATGTAAGGTAAGTGTGGAGGCAAGATTAGTGTCTCCTCCTAATTTAATAGAAAACATTAGTGGCCTACGCCCATTGAGAAAGGATAGGATTGAGAAAGGTAAGTGTGGAGGCAAGATTAGTGTCTCCTCCTAATTTAATAGAAAACATTAGTGGCCTACGCCCATCGAGAAAGGATTTTTTACAGATAAAATATATTAGCCTCAGCTACTACATTTCTGCCCTTCCCCTGAAGAGGGTCCTACACAAAGGGGACTAAAACATGTTGTGATATGATCTTATGTATTTCACAACAAGAACTTATACACAAACATATTGGTTAAATCGTATAGTTGATTATATTTTTGGTGTGTATGGTCTATATTTTTTACACTGTGATGTTGTTGTGGCTTTGAGGGCTACATATCTTGTCCATGATAGCTGTCACGTCCATTTGAATCTAATCTTTTAAATCTAAGTAAAGTAGTGTTTGGCAATTACTATTCCATATTTGCGTTTTGACTAAGTAGTCATCCAATTACTCACATGTCAACAGCATTAGCCATTAGTATCTTTCTAACATGGAGGTTCCTGTGCGCAGATAGTTGACATGCCTGGACTACACTCTTGTCTTAAAATAGGGCCTCCCTAAATTTCTTGTGGCACACATGCTTAAGTTATACCAGCAGATGTAGTTGCAGATAATGGAAACAATGAAACTGAATGCTCTCTTAGTAAGCTTAACAACAGACCAAAAGACACACACTAGAGACTTACCCCATCCTATGCAGTTTAAATCAGTGCTGCCAATCTGTACAATTAGGAGAAGATGGCAATTTTTTCAGTAGGCCTTAGCTTCATTAGTTTGAGGATCGTGAGTCTGTTCCCTCCTCAGTCTATACAGAATGGGGAGGCTAGGTGAACTCCTATCAAATGTTAGGGTTTATACTAAACAACAAAATAGAGAGCTTTCAACTACAAAACATTTCAGGAATCAATATGAAATAACTCTCTGAATAACCTATTCTAATAGGGCCTAATATCCAGTGTCCCAACATCCATTTCCTATGGTAAGGTTTGGGATTCCTATGGGTTCACACCAAGGACAAGGTCCAAGAAAGTCATTCACCTACGACAATGTCAAACAGAGTAATTCATAGAGTCTCTCTATGCGTAACCCTGTCTGGAAAAAAAACAGGGAATTCTGGTTCTGGCATTTACCGGGTTACTCTGAGTCTGCCGGTAGTGGCAGTGAACAACTGGCAGGCCTAACCTGCTGGTAGTTCAGGCCCCTGCCGGAAGAAAAATCACTGAAGCACCTGCACCATTAGCAAAGGTGCCGGTGCTTCAGTGTTCCTATTCCCATTCAATGCTATAGGACTCCATGTGAATAGGAACTTACCATTCTGCTGCTGCCGTAGTACCCCAGTATTACCGGGATATCAGAGGGTGGAAATGGTAAGCGAAATTGCTGGTAGGCCACCGGTAGCACCGGCGGCCAACCGGCAATCTCATAATGAGGCCCATAGTCTTGTGATGTTTATAGTGCTATATGTATATTTTAGTCATTGCTCTCTTGGTTTGTATCTTTCCCTTATATTTGTGTCTTTTCGATGGTGTGTATTTCCTCTGATACAATGTATTTACCCCTTGAAATTGTTAAGCCCCCAGGTATCGAGGGGTTAATCCCATTGATCACTTTGACAAATTCTGTATTCCCCCTCTTTCCTATGGTGTCTCTACAGACGTGTTGCTTAATCTGAACAATATGGGTGGCTATTATACCCCTATGTCCTTATCTGCAGAATAAACAGCACATCCTACCCATAAGTGTCCTAGTCACTGGGATAATACCGACCTGGTTTCTATATGCATTATTCTGGAGGTTTGGGCTAATGGCTCTGTTGTTACCACCCATGTATGAGTTCATGCCTGTGCCTCAGCTAGCCCTAATCTGAAGTTCTGTTCTTGGTGAAATAGTGCCCTGCTCTCTTCACCACTTCAGATGCTCTAGTGCACTGACTTTCTACTCTTCCTTTGCAGACATTGCTCCGCTACTCCCTTTATTTACTTTGGATATATTGTGCCTGACTCACTTCACCTCATTCAGATCTGCTTCCTGATTGTCCTATTCCAGTCCCTGGGTCCAGGTTCTCAGCAGGCCTTAGACACTTGCCTGAACTCCCAAACGATCCTCTGTACACGTGTTGCTTACCTAAACCAGACAACTTCTTGCCTCTCTTTGCTTCTGGCTTGCCTTCCTAATGTGTACTTTATAGTGCCTAGAACTCTTGTACATCTCTGTACATCTCCCTGCCCTCCTCTCAATGTCTGATCGGAAACACCTTGATTCTGCGGAAGAAAATGTAGATCAGATAGCTTTCTTAAAGTGCACAGACAATAGAAACTCTTCTCGAAAGAGCGAGAGAGTCATCACTCACAGAAGTATTCTTCCTGTTGCATTGCGCATCTAGCTCATTGGCATGATGAAATGTGTGCCCCTTTATAATGCAAAGGCGCAACTATTAACAATGCATTTATCAGTGTTAGGGAGATATAGTGAAACCTATATGAAAGTGGAATCCTTTGCCACATGAAGAAAAATACTAAAACTCAAGCACCTGGAGTGTGATTATCAGCAAAATAGCTCAGCCTTGATCCCAAAACACTTATCTTTGCAGTCATGAATCTTAAAAGGATCTCCATTCTCAGCATAGTCCTCTATTGCGGATGCTATGGGCAGAGAAAATGCATGTGTAATTTTAAAATCTGCTACTTTCCTACTGTATTTTTAGTTCACTTTAAATGAGACATGCACCATTTATTGAATTGGTTCATACTGTTGTTTGATGGACAGTTGTGTATTAATGTTTCTTCTCCATGGGGCATATAGCTAGAGTTGACCTAGAATTCTCCTCACTCCATCAGCTCCAGCCACATCACAAAATATGAGGCCACAGAATGGCCATGATACATCGTTTCAAAACTAGTTACAGGCACGGGCCTCATAATACGATGTCAGCTTCTGGCTAATGCACACATTGCAAAGAGATTTGTCACATTTATCAAATCCAGGACCTCACAAAGTCCATGGGATCTCTGTGGACAAACAAAATAAACCAGCCTTAACATATGATAATATCATGAAGGAGAATGTGCATCTTTCAACAGTGACCTCTGTTGGGCCGAAGTCAAAATGTATTCCTGTATAAGCTGAAGAAAATGTTATTTGTGTGCAATAACATATTTAATCATTTGATAATTCATATCTATGTCATTGAAGGTCCTACCATCTTCAATCATGTGTACAGATCAACAAGATATACTGATCATTATTTTATTAAACTAGCATAGTAACGTCCAAATGTACAATATTAAAAAGAAATACCTCGTCATAAGTTTAAGAGTGATATTCCCTCTCACCGTATCAATTATGCGACTTGGACAGAAGAGTTACAAGATGAGGGGAGGAACTTAAGATTACAAAATAGCATGTACTCAGAATCTAGAGATTAATATTGGGAGAGTAATACTGAAGAACATTTCTTGATACAACTGGAATGAGGTGGCTGGGGAGCAGATATAAAACCATCAGAATGACTGGTTCCCTGGCAGGATGGGAACAGGATTTCATTGAGGAAGTCAGGAGTAAGCCATGCTGGAATATGGGTTCCATAGGGCCAGCTGGAAAAGACTTTGCTCAAGCAGTAACTCCAGATTTAGGTAGAAGCTGGTTCTCCAAAAATAAGAAGCCACATTTGAAATGTAGATATAGAAATCCTAGTATATAACTCTTCCAAATTGCCAAAGTGCTGTCGGCGGTAAAATCCCAACAATCAAAGGGGCAGGGAGACAAGGGGATGCTAATCTGAGAGGGACACAGGGGCATTAATAAATAAAATGCCCTGTGTCTTCTATTTGAAAATTAATGTAAGTGGGATGTTTTTTCTTTACAATCCAATGCATTTTTGTATTGAGGTGTCAATTTAAAGCTGACAGCATGTTGTACAAATTGAAGACAGATTGCTGTTATAGAATTATACCAAATTAAAATAGAATATGTGGCTCATGCTGGCTTAGAACAACGAAGGGTAACGTTTCCTCATGAAATACTATTACCTTACGTGATATCATGCAAATGTGTGTGGAGGGGCGCCTAGTCATACGTTGGAAGTTTGCACAACAGAAATTAGCACACACAATTCATCCTATTCACAGAAAATCATGCAAAGTGTTAAAACCTCTGCAGTCCCTGATCTCGAAAGGCACAGGTAGACACACGACTAATGTGAAAGGGCAAGAATGTTTTAACATGATATGTCTCACTGGGGAATATTACATTCAAGACAAATTTGGTAGAGCCAAAGGCAAAGGCATAGGAGTAGATTGAAAGCTGCACAGACTTACATAGATTGAAAGTTGCATACACACAAATGGAATGGAAGCTGTACACACATGTGTAGATTGAAGGTTGCACACACGCATTAATTGAAAGCTGTACACATAATGTCCCCTCAAAAATGTTTTGACAAAAAAGTCACTGTTTTTTTGCAGAGACATTATTACATTGAACGTCCCAATACATAATGTCACCATATATAATGTCGCCAATGTCTTTTCCCAGCAACATTATTTATGGGGACATTATGTATGGGGACATTATTACCCAATACCTATATTCAGAGCAGATTGCATGCACATGTAAGAATCACCTGCACCAAATTGAATGTAGAAAACACACTATTATTCTATAAGCAGCGAATGTCACTGGAGAGAATGAATATTGTGTTTTGATTTAATTTAAACAGCAATATTATGCCTAATGTTGAAATACATTTGGTATGTTAAGCATGGCAAGCAATAGAAGTGTTTAGAATGCCTACTGTCTTTTAGAGTTTAATATATATGCTATTGATTATGGAAATTACTGCTTGTGTGAATTGATATCGGTGAGATTCATGCAGACAAGCAGAATGTATTTGTATTGACTAATTGTTTATGAGTCTATAACATTGGTGTGATTTCCTTGGTATAGAGCTGGAGATCACCTTTGTTCAGATGGATCTGAAGTATTTTAAAGAAGTTTTGAGTTTTGGCTGGAGATCAGTTCCAAAGAGACTGCTCCTACCTAATGAAAAGGGCCACTCTGTACCTCTGCTGAAGGAGAACATGAATTTCATCTGGCACAGGAGTTTGATGGCATAGATGTCAGATACTATTGGTCACTCCAAACTTGGAAGTGCTGTCACTGCTGCAGAGAGAAAGGACATGCCATCAGAGACGTCCAGTATTAAGTCAACTACCAAGGAGGTACACAGCTGTTTGAAGCTTGAGCCTAGGAAGAAAAACTATGTTAGGAATCACCAGTGAGGAACATAACATAGAATAGATGAAATCTAAAATGCAGTCGATGGGGGGCGTGGCTTGGAAGCCATGTGAAAGGACGTGTCTGTACGGGGGCTCCCGAAGATCCGCACATTATCCGACTGAAAACAGTGCAAGGACCGATGAAATTTTGCTGAGACCGATATGACTGCGCACATGAAACTCAGGTGAACGTGAGGTTATGTTTCGACACGGGCCTGCACCGTGAGGGCGCAACAAAAAGTTAAAAGAAGATCTGGAGGCGAGAGTGCGTTGAACGAGAAAATGGCCGCCGCCGCCGCCGAACGAAGGAACAAAGGGGTGCTTGATCTGGGCGCCTGTCGGTCGCACTGGAGCATGGTGATGGTGTAGGTGCATGACGCGGGTGCATCGAGGTCATTAAGGACACCCAGTCCTGCGAGGCCGACGGCGTGGACCTGGGAAGGGAGCAGGGCCTGATCGAAGATACTTTATACCCGGATCGTGCGGTGTGACCGGGAACTGTGCCCCGGGCCCTTTGTGGCCTAAAGTGGACCTCAGAGGGTGAGACGCGACCTGGCCAAGCCGGGTGGACGGGCAGGGTGGCCGGGGGTGCCGGAGGACAGAGGAACTTGGTGTCGGAGAAGTGGTGATAACAACGGGGCACCCGCAGGGCGCACTGTGAAACCCTGCCCCAGATCCGAGCGGGGATCGAAGGACGTGAGACATGTCTAACAAGCCCCTGAGAGCGAAAACCAAACAGCACACGCTCGACGAATACGCTAAAACGCCTCCCGGCCCAGACGGAGCCAAAAGCAAGGACAAAACGCAAGCCAAGGAAATGGCCGCCGGGGGTGCGAACCACGAGGTCCTCGCTGCGATCGCAGACCTGAAAGCGACCTGGGAGACCAAGCTCCAGCTCGCTGTGGCTGAACTGAAGACCGCAATGGAACTCCAGGTCGGGGCAGTACAGGAGGACGTGAACCTCCTAAGGCAGGATGTGCGTACTCTGGCAGAGCGTACGGAGACTTTGGAGAAAGAATTGGGCCCTACCGCGACGGACTGCGCTGTGCATAAGCGTGAACTCCATGCCCTGGTGCAACGCGTGGGCAACTTGGAGAGTAGGGCGGAGGAGGCAGAAGGGCGCGCCCGGAGGAACAACATTCGCATTGTAGGCCTGCCGGAGGGAACGGAGGGCCACAATCCAACGGAATTTATTGAAAACATGCTACTGCAGGAGATCACGGGAGGCACCCTGTCGCAGGGTTTTGCGGTTGAGAGAGCGCACAGGGCCTTAACTAGGAAGCCACCACCGGGAAACCCGCCCAGGCCAGTGATAGCTAAGATCCTTAATTACCGGGACCGAGAAAGGATCCTTGAACACTTCCGCAAGGGAGGCACAATACAACGAGGAGCGGCGAATATAACGGCCTATCCCGACTACACCCTGCAGGTACAGCGCAGTCGTATGAACTTCGGAACGGTGAAGAGGAGATTGTGGGAAGCGGGGCTTAAATACATGTTGCTCTATCCGGCCAAACTGAAGGTCTTCTTTCAGAGCAAGCTACTGTTCTTTGTCACCCCGGAGGATGCTATGGAGTGGTTGGATGCACACAACTGCCCTCAGGAATCAGATGGTCAGACGGCCGGTGGAAAATAAGGGACGAGATAAGTAACGCTGTAGGCCCGGTCGGGCCATGAACATTGGGACTAGATTATAGTCACTGAACTCGCTTGAGAACATGCGCGCGTCAGGGGTTATGAAACGTGGTCCTTGCGCGGACATGGTTGCGAAGTTGTGGAGCCGCCTGAAGCCACCCTTTACACCCCCTTTTTGTGTTTAGTTTAGTCACTGTTAGTAGGGTGACACCCTGTCGGGTTCTCTATTTGGGTTACCAAGGAGGACCGAACACAGGGATGCCTGAGATCCAGGGATGGAGCTGGGCAGTGGTTGGGGGTAGGGGTTTGGGGGGGAGTTTTAGTTTTTGTATGAGCCTGAGGGTGGAACCGGGAGTGGGGGTTCGCAAAGTGGGGAGGGATTGCCTTGGATGGGGGGAGGAAACTACTGATAGGCCATGGGAGACCTTAGGATACTAACGTGGAACGTTAGGGGGCTTAACAGCTACCTTAAGCGAAATAAAGTCATGTTGTATCTCAAGAGGCAGAAGATAGACGTAGCCCTGCTACAGGAGACACATTTAAAGCGAGAGAAACTGGAGCTGGTAGGGAGGAAGTGGAAGGGAACAGTGGTAGGATCAACGTACTCCGCCTATGCCAGAGGAGTGCTGGTGTGGGTGGCGCCACACGTCCCATTCAAGCTAATTGAGGAGGTTGTGGGGGAGGATGGGAGGTTGGTTATGGTGAGGGGGCTGGTAGAGAACAAAGTAGTGTGCATTGTAAATACATACGTGCCTAACCAGGAAACGGCGACATATTTTAGGACGCTGTGCACCAAGCTCAGTGTTGGGATGGGGGGCACGGTGATATGGGGTGGTGACTTTAATTGCGTGTTGAACCCCAAGGAGGATAGGTCGGATGACAAGATGGCTGGGCCCGGTCCGGCGGCTAGGGTGTTGCAGACGCTGCTGGCGAATTTTGGCCTAGTTGATGTGTGGAGAGCGAAACACCCGAGCGCGAGACAATACTCGCACTATTCGGCTCCGCATCTACTGCACACGAGGCTAGACTACCTTTTCACCACGCCAGACATAGTCGCGGAGTGCGACCATATAGAATACAGGGCGAGGGTCCTCTCTGACCACTCACCCCTGGTCATGCGATGGCAACTGTATCCCCCACGAGCGCGTATACCAACATGGCGCCTAAGGGCGGAGGCGCTCAAAGACCTCGCCTTCAGAGAGGATATCAGGGAAGAGATAATTGCTTATTTTGAGTTGAATAAAGGGAGCGTTAAGTCGGCTGGCACCTTATGGGAGGCCTTTAAGGTTGTAATGCGGGGGATCGCCATTGCGAAGTCTAAGGGATTGATGGGGGGAGTCCTGGCGGATTTGCATAGAGCTGAGACCGCGCTGGAGGAGGAGTTGAAAGGTGGTGGGACAGATGCAGAGGCGGTCTCTAAATTGCAGCAAGAGTGTGCGGAACATTGGGACAGGCTCTGTAATTTGAATTATAGAAAGTATACTGAGAGACTGCATGCGGGGGGAGATAAAACGGGCCGACTCTTGGCTTGGTTGTACAAGAGTGAGACCCCACGATCCCCGATCAGAACGATAACCAATGAAAAGGGGGAGGAGGTAGACACCCAAGAAGGCGTGAATAGGGCATTCATGGAATACTATAAGGTCCTATACGAAGATTGCGAGGGGGGTAGCCAGGAGGAGATAGACGAAGTGCTGGAAGATGTAGGCTTGCCCAAGGTCAGCGATGAGGAGCGAGAGGAGCTGGATGCTCCGATCACCCTGGAAGAGCTGAAGGAGATTGTGAGACAGTTGCCCACTAGTAAGACCCCAGGGGCAGATGGGTTCCTCAGTGAATTTTATAAAGTTTATGCAGAGGAAGTGCTCCCACCCATGTTGGAAATGCTCAACGAAGCGTACGAGATGGGATGGTTGCCAGAGTCACTTAGGGAGGCGATTATAATACCGCTCCCCAAGCCAAATAAACCGGGACATGATTGTGGCTCCTACAGGCCCCTGTCGATGTTGAACCAAGATAGTAAGATCCTGACAGCTGTCCTGGCTACTAGAATGCGTAGAGTGATCGGCAAGTTGATCCACCCTGACCAGACGGTCTATGTCCCTAATAGGAACATCACTCACAACCACAGGCGCCTCCACAGGGTGGTCGAGTGGGGTGGGGGTGAGGACGGCGAAATGGCGATAGTAGCATTGGACGCGGTTAAGGCGTTCGACTCTGTTCGATGGCCTTGGCTGCTAGCGGCTCTGAGAGGGTACGGGATGGGACCAGGTTATGTTAGGTGGGCCGAGATGTTATATAGTGCACCACTGGCCAGGGTCCGTACGGGCGCAGTGGTGTCAGAGAGATGGCAGTTGGGCAGAGGCACTAGACAAGGGTGTCCGTGGTCCCCTATGTTGTACATCCTGGCCCTAGAACCCTTGGCGATTTACCTCCGGCAGCAATATGACCCGGTCGGCATCGAGGTAGGAGGAGAGTGTCACCTTATATCCCTGTATGCGGATGATATGCTGTTATACCTAAGATACCCAGAAGAAAATTTGCAGTATGTCTTAGAGGTGATGGGGAGGTACGCCTGGTTGTCCGGTATAGCGGTGAACCCTCAGAAATCCATTCTATTTCCGCTGGGGGGCTATGTGGGGACTCCAGTGGAGAGGTTGCCAGTGTTGCAGATCCCGTGGGCGACGAGATCCTTTAGATACTTGGGGATTGATGTGTATCATACGTTCGTGGAAGAGCACAAGTATAACACTGAACTTGCTGTGGGGAGGATCGAGAAATGTATGAGGTTCTGGGAAAGATTGCCACTAGCGATGATGGGCCGAGGAGCCATGCTTAAAATGGTGGTGCTGCCCAGGCTTCTGCACTATTTTAACAACATCCCCTACATGATTCCTAAGAAGTTTTTTGTGAGGCTACACAGTGTTTGCAGAGAATTCTTGTGGCACGGCATGCGCAACAGAGTCGCACTGTGGAAGCTGCAGAACTTCTATGAGAAGGGCGGAATCAAGCTGCCGAACTTTGAGGCATATTATGTAGCAGCGCAGCTACAATATGTGTCCAGGTGGCTCTCTGATGAAGAGACCCCTGAACACAGGCTGTTTGGGAGGGATTGCTCCCCTTTTTACTTGCGAGAGGTGATCTGGGTGGCTAATGCATGCATGAGGGAGCGGCCTAGTATGCTAGCTTTGGGACGGAACATGTGGAAACGGGCCTGCCGGATGATGGGCAACCCTTTGCCGTGTGTATTGCAGTTCCCATTGGTCGCACTGGCGAGGGGAGATGGGCAGCTCAGGGCAACCATTCGGATATACTGGGAGTCAGTGGGGTTGGTCACCATGGGAGATATTTGGCAGGATGGGACCATCTTGGAGTTCGAAGAATTAGAGGCAGGGTCGGGACTGCACAGGGGTCAATATATGACATATCACAGGATAGTGCAGGAGATCCGGAATAGGTGGCCCGAAACTACCCTGGCCGATGAACCGGATGCCCCGGTGGAGATACTATATGACACATCGGAGGGCGGGCACGAGGTCTCTAGGTTGTATGAGATGTTGATGATGAAGGCTGGGAGCGATTTAGGGCACTTGAGACTGGAATGGGAAACGGAGATGGGGGCCCCGATGACAGATGGGTTGTGGGAGCGAGCCCTTGGGTATCATAAAAAAGTATCGAGAAATGCCAGGTTCAAGCAAATACAGCTTTATATAACGCACAGAGCATACCTGACCCCTTTGAGAATATCCAAATTTCGGGGTGTTGGACGCCAGGCGTGCCCCAAGTGCGACGAGGAGAATGCAGACATGATACACATGTTTTGGGCGTGCCCAGTAATTGCAAGCTATTGGGGCGAAGTGGCGCAGAAGCTGGCAGGAAAGGGTGTTACACTCAAAGTGGATTCAGCTTGGGCCTGCTTACTGGGGGGATATCCCAGAGCGCGTAAACTTAGACATGTCGATAAATTGAAAGATCTGGCTTATGTGCTTGCTAAACGTAGGATTGCCATGGGTTGGAAGGAGTGTCATAAACCACGAACGGAGGTCTGGTGGAGGGATCTCCAAAAATGGGCGGAAGCCGAGATGGCTGTGTGGCGAGATGCCAGTATCGCAGGGGAGGACGAGGAAATGTGCTCTCTTGCGGCATGGAAACTGTTGATAGCTGAACTGTTTGGAATGGGGTCAGCTTCAACTGACTCTGAGAGTGCTGACGCCCCCTCGCCCACAGCGGATACCAATGGCGAACACCATACAGGCTCATAGGGGGGAGGGATGGGGATTGCAGTGTTGTTTGTTGTTAAATGTGTTTATCTATGTTCAAGTTGTAATGTTGTGTGGTTTATATATATAAAATAAAAATATATTTAAAAAAAAAAAAAAGAAAAAAATCTAAAATGCAGTCAGCCCAACCACAACCCACATTGAAAAAGTCTCCTCACCAGCAGTTTTCCAAAGCCATGAAATAGCCTCTTGCGAGCAATCTCATTATCAGCATCAAAATGCAAATACAAAGTTCTTGTGCCAAAACTAGCAGAATCTTCCTGTTAGGCCATCTATTTGACATCCTGAGCAGATGCTCGCTCTAAGCAGGAACCCAAATAGACAGAGGGTTTTCCATGGGTTTGGGGAAATCTCCATGATGGTACTCATAGCAGTGGAAGAAAGACAAACCAGTCTTACTGAGTAGATGATCACAAGTCACCATTGTTTATGAGACCTACAATCTCTCCTTCATAGCACATTTACCATTGGAATGTCTAGCTGGACTCAATCCTCTCAGTGTGGTAGGCACAATGTTCCAGTACTTGGGCCACACAAACATAACAATCTGTGTATCTTAACCAAGAGAACCCCACCATTCCATGTCAACTGTACACCAATTCTACCATGTTTGCAACCTTGAAGAATCACTGTAGGAAAATGACTGAGGAACAATATTCCAGATCTCTGAGTGTATATGCCCAGTGTGTCAACAGGACTCCCTTAAAAAAGGCTTGGAATCTAGAGATCTACTTGCCAGGTGGGTAGGGGAAGTCACAACCAACAATGCTGGCCAAACCTTCATTCGAACAAGGACCAATCCAATTGTGGAAAAATTAGAAAGTCACCAGCTAAGGAATTTGGTGATGAAAGCATTCTGCCACTATTGCATGACTACTCATCTAGAGAACACAAGTGAATGGCATGTCTCAGAGATAGAAATATTCCAAGGTTCCCAACACCAATGTCATACTGCCTGGTCAAGTCAGGA
Source organism: Ambystoma mexicanum (assembly GCF_040938575.1). Classification (NCBI taxonomy): domain Eukaryota; kingdom Metazoa; phylum Chordata; class Amphibia; order Caudata; family Ambystomatidae; genus Ambystoma; species Ambystoma mexicanum. The sequence continues at coordinate 132,637,077 of NC_090935.1, read as the reverse complement.
TAGCTTTGTCCCATCTAACCAACACCAATGCACAAGCCTCAGTCACCCAACTAAGATGCCTGCCTTTGATACTTAGATGCTGAGCGTTTGGTACTTGTAACCTGCCAGGCATAGAAAGGTATACGTAAGCAGAGACATCCAATGATTTGTTCACCTGGTAATTAGTTGTTATATAACACTTTTTCTTAAGGGGCAAGCCTTATCGAACAATCCTTAGTCAAAACTCAAATGTATTTAAATACAATCATTCAAAGGGGGTTCCCTTACTTTATCACCACAAAAAAATACATAAACTAGGTTGAATTCTTTACACAATTAGAATTGGCCTGCCTGTGACAATCTTGCTATGAAATAACAAATGCACATTCAAACGCCATCATGTCTTATGAATATATTTCTAATAGGTGTAATTCTTAAGGAAATATAGCCACCTGTAAGCAGAATTCTCAGTTCTATGACAATGTTGCCGCTTATCAGCCAGTGCATTCATATACTTAGCAATCTCCAAATCAATAAATACGTTGAGAACATGATATTCTTCCAGTATCAAAAACAAGCATTGGTACCAGAGAAAGGTTGCATGGACAATTGACATTTATATACACATATGTACATCCGTTTTTCGCTCTGTGCGAGTGTGGGGTTGAGCATTTCTATCATGTGCATGTAATTTGAATGCACACTATACTGGGGTGTATCTAATTCTGTTTCGGATGAGTAAGCAATGTTATCAATTTAGAATGCACATAATCTTGGTTCACCCATCATGTATATGGCAATGGTTTCATTATTTCCAAATACCTGGATGAGTACCCCTCCTACTTCACTTCACAAATAGGATCCCACAGGTGCAAGGCAATGTCAAGAGAGAGGCGAGGAAGTATTGGTATTGCCATAATGTTTACTGGCAATAGAATTAGTATGGCTAAACTACCTTTCACTTTGTACATATCTTTGGCTATCCCAGTTAGCAAATGATCAAGCAACTCTAGTTTTAGGCTGAAAAGAATGGCCAATGATTCACATCCCGAAGTATTAGACTACACATGTCGATAACAAGTAGTACGTTTATTTTATCTATAACAAAATGTTGGACATTGGGTAGTACTCCCTGTATTACAGAGCGCACACAACTCAGAAAAAGTTTCTTTTCTTATTTAAATGTAATCACCCTCAGTTTTAATACACATAAAGTAGAATATAATTCACACTAACAAGCTTAATTTACAAAATTCTCGTTCTGTTAATAATAATGTATCACTGGCGACACTGTGTGCAGAAAAAGACTAGGTTTTCTACAAGCAGTCGAATCTCACTTTGCTTTTAAATGCAGTGAGATTTACTGAATTTCAAACAAAAATACCAAGCTGTCCTATTTGGATTGAACACACCCTAGTGGACATCAATTCAACCTCAATCCCTTCCACTCCATGGACTTAGCAGGGCAATAATTCCAGAGGACGTTTATAATTACATATGGGTTAAACTTTATACTCACTTAGACCTTTTCTTTAAGTCAGAATGGGCTGTCATGAGTTTTTAACGGATTCCCATTCAGCATCTCCTCCTTCTCAGAAAGCATGTCATATTCTCTCTTCATGGGTAGAGTCCAATTCTCCAGGTTTTCACCAGATTCAGCAATCTATTTTAAACATGTGGTATCCCTTCTGTGCAGCTTTTGATTCCTGAGTCAGCTTCCTATTCTGATGTGATGCTGATCACCTCTACCTCACAGAGCCTCTCCTATATCCCAAGGGGAGTGTGCTATAGACCCCATTAGGGGCTGGAGTAGGAATAGTGGTAGAGAAAAACATATACCTTTCACTATGTATCAGAAGAGTGTAGGAAATAGACCCCTGAAGTAGGTTAACTACTCACTCCTCTACAGAGGGCTGATGTACTAATGTCATGTAATGTATTGATGGTATACTGTTCCACCTGCAGGGAATGAACCCATGGAAGCCCTGAGTAATAAGGTTCTGGCTTGGTTGGGGTTATCAGAACCACTGACCTGAAAGATCTCCAAAGGATTGACTAAGTTTAACTGATGCTTGTTAAATAACGTTCAAGGTTCAATCTCAAAAACGCCGGAGGAGCTAGCTTTCCTGTCCAAGCTGTCAAACGCTGGAACTCCATCCCCATCCCTCTCAGACATGAACCTTCGTTCCTCTCCTTCAAAGCAAGCATAAAAAACTGGCTCTCCACTCACCACTAAGATACTGCTTCCTTGTTATTTGCTCACTGAATAAGTATGATATCGACTCAGTGTATGTAACTGTTCACCTGTTATACATTGCTTTTTTGGACCTTTATGTAACCGTGGTCCCACTTATTTATTGTACTCCCGTCTGACTGTATTTCTCTGCCTTTTCATGTATGTAACCCCAAGTTCTCAAGTGCCCAGCTACCTCAGGGTTTGGTGCGCGATAAAAATATTAAACTAATACAAATACAAACAGGGACTTCTTTCCTGTGGGTTGTGGGGTAGTAACTTTCCACAATTTCTGAGTATTTGCAAAAAAACCTTTCCACGGGTTCCCCTAATTTGAAAGATATAGTCTGATATTGAGTGGCACCTCATCATAGCATGGAATGTATCATCCTGAGCATGTGTCTTCTTTTGACTTTTATTATGTATACACTTTGACTCATTTCTGTTCTGTTTAACCCTTCTCAGTGACCAGTGTTTCCTCTGCCGCTTTGCCTGAACATCTGTGGTTTTACTATTGTTAATCCTGTCCATTTCATATGACTTTTCACCTGTGCCCCCGCTCCGTTGTTTTACCTTGTCTTATTCGCCTATTGGGCATTAATTGATGTTGGTTTCCTAACATATGGCTGTCCTTAATGTTTGTATTTGTTATAGTACCCGTTAATCTTAGGGCTTAGAATATCTATGAATAAATAAAAAATAAAAACCTTATACCAACTCCTTCCTTAGCAAAACACCATGTATAGTAAGATGATGCACAGTACGTTATATAGATGCCCCACAATTAATACACAAGCAAAAATGGTTATGATTTAATTCTCAGTAATGAATCCTCTCACATTGTCCTGCAAAGTACATTAGCTTTTAATAGGAGAAATACATCTTAAAAACATTGCCACTATTACTGTAACTTAACATAAACCATTCAATATGAAAAAAGGTTTTAAATACAACATACTGCTAATATCTTCAAGCCTATATGTCTACTCAAGATGAGTTAGTCATCTCAAAAACATAATTGCTCTTTAAAAGCAATTGAATGCTCATCAATTCTCACTAAACAGCCTCACAAAATGAACTGTCTTCCCAATACCTCTCCTCTTTACCAATGTGATATTAAAAATGAGTAAAACTGCCTCTCATACTCACTGCAATCCTCTTGTGAAGGTAGGGGGAAGTGCATTCAAATGTGACTGCCTGAAGGCTGAGGCTTGAGGAAGGTGTGTTGTATGTGCAATACCAAACAATTTTAAAATATTGAATCCAATTGCAAAAAAACACCTATCAAAGTCATCATGGTCTCCTACTGGCTGTAGCAAACGTAATTACAAGATTTAGGGCCTCATTACACGGATGGCGGTAAGGGTTTACCGGTACCGGTATTTTACCGGTACCGGTAAATCCTTACCGCCTTACTATGAGGTCCCTTTGCGGGTTGGGGAATTTAACGCCTGCTTTTTGCAGGCGGTAAAAACCAACCCGCAAAGGGACCAGGGAGCTTAATTACGGTACCGCAATTTGCGGTACCGTAATTAGCGCCTTCCCCATTCCAATAGAGCCCTATGGGGCAAAAAAGGTGGAAGGGCAATGGTGGAAGGGGGAATTACCGCCCCGCCAACCTTGGAATAGGGCGGTAATTCCCCTTTCCACCAAGGCGGTGCCGGTATTTTACCGGCATGAACCATGGCGCTAATAGCGCCATGGTTCACTGCCATCCGTGTAATGAGGCCTTTAGTGTCAATTGGAACTGACAATGATGCAAGCATAGGCCACATCTAAATATGATAGTTCTATGTGTATTGAGCTGACTGCTGTAGGTAGGAGTGCTTCCCTGTCCAACTCAATCAAAAAGAGTATTTCGCCCAAAAAGCAAAAAACAAAAGGCTTTATGTGCCTCTGGTACCCAAAAATGCAATTTCAATGCTTCAAAATCCAAGCAGAAAAAAGAGGCACAATCACCATTGCCTTCCCCAACAATCCCTAACTGGGAGAGTATTTCCAGGCAGCTTCAGGTACTACAGCCCTGCCTCCAGCTAGACAGTGTTTCCCCAGGACTCCTTGACCAGCTATGAGCACCCTTGTTAGAAACCATTTTTATATAGCTTCTAGCTCATTTGTTTACCAGAATCCTCTGGAATATGGTAAACAGTGATTTTGTTCTACTTGTGCGAAGGGTATATTACCTTGCATGCGCTGAAGGATTCTGTCATATTTATCTCTATACTTATCAGGCAACAATCTTTCTCACATCCGGCCTAGTCCGGAAGCCACGCTAATCTTCCCTTGGAATCCATTGTAGTCTTCTTTTAGGCCTCAGGTATTGTTTACTAGAACATCAGGTACTATTTACATGAACAAAACAGCCATTGGAACACAGCCCAGACCACTGGATTACCTCCCAGAAGCGATGCTAGGTACTATGTCCCCCTGTGTTTCATAGTCCCTCAGTGTTAGCTCGGCGCAAAACCCCGACTTGCGCAGTAGATGGTAAACACTATTATTAATTGTTGATATGTGCTCAATGCATGAGTACAATTAAATGCAGTTTACTACTTGTTTGCTATCATGAAATATGACTTCACAGCTTGAGATAATGCTCACTCTCCTGCACATAATACCCTCTGTTTCACTAGAATGCACAACTAGTCCCGGTTTGTTCCATTTTTCAATTATTTGTAATATTACCACACTTATGTTGAACTTTTTAATTGTACAAAAAAGCAACAAAAGAGGTGGTGGTGACCCTATTTCTTGAAGCCACAGTTAGGTGAATGGTGTATCTGTCGTTAGGAAACCAAGCAACTGGAACAGTTATTTTGAATTCAAAGACAATCAAGACTAAAGGTTTTTTTTAAAAACATTTTGAAAACCAAACTAAAACAGCAACCACTAAGTAGTAAAAAACTATTTTTTTTAATCATACTAAAATCAGTCTAAGAAAATACCATTAAAAAGAAAGAAAAAACACAATGTTACTGCAGCGAGTGATAATTTTTTTTACGAAGCTGCAATAGTCTAATATGCAATAAATTATTGTGGAGTTAGTACGTGAGACACACTATTGTGTGAGCACTGGCTGTGCAACATCAAATACTCAAAACAGTAGAGCACTACTTGTTTGAAAAAGCTCTATCACAGGGGAAAAACAAAACCTATTAGATATCTTAGGTTTGATTTTTGTGAAAGTCGACATATGTTTCGGCTAATGGCACCAGGAAAAATCAGGCAATGCACAAAAACGGTGTCTGTTGATGCAGGTATAGCTGTCTTCAGGACAAAAGGAAAGGAGCGATATGACAACTTGGTAGTGTTGAGTACTTCTTAGTAGCCATGCATTTTTTATATGAAAACCACGAAACCCACTCTGTGTATAAATACGGAGGAAAATCCACACTGTTCCACACGGGCAAGGTATCTTTGTAGTCCCAGTGAACAGAAAAAAATCTATATTTAATGTTGTCAAAACTTGTGTAGTAAGACCACAAGATGTGTTTATACATAAAACTCGGTCCAAAGTATGATATTGATTGGTATATGCATTCTCAGGGTCTCTAACTTTGTAAGAGGCCAAGTCCACTTGATGATAATTAAGTTTATGTCATGTTCGCGTCGTGTTGGCGTCAGTCACAACAGTGCCTTTCACTACTTATTTGGCGGCGTAGGACAAGCGGGCTCCGTTTGTTGTAATGCAAATGCCGCGAGCAGTATAGAGGGCGTGGCCACCAATACGGACCGGGTAAAGCGACGTGTCCCGCCCTGGGACCACCACCTATTTTGTTGCTTTTTTGTACTCCCCTGTGATCCCTGAGGGTGGTGTTCCCATAAACTGGATCATTCCTAATGCTTAAACTGGATCATTCCTAATGCTTAAATAGACATTTTAATTGGTCACATATTTCCCTTAGATTGTTCAATAGTCAGGCATTCCCATATAATACTTTTCCACAGTTCTAATCGGTTAATCATAATTCTGATATAAAACATTGGGGGATGAATGGTATTGGTTCACATAGTCCATCATATTTCTAGACATGGTTAAGTTTCCATTTTGAGTTTCGTTTGGTGGGATTGTTTAACCATCATTCCTGCAGCCAATAACTAATCTGGATCTGCTGAGAGAGAGCCTTCATTTTATGAGATTCCAGCGGGCTGACCACCTGGCCATGTTTTATGGGGAGCCAATATCCAAATAGGACACTTTAAATGAAGCAAACCTTAGTTGAAGTCTTACCCTTAAGAGTACAGGCTGGGTTGTGATGGGAGCAACTTGAATTCTTATCAGCAAACACACCATATGTCATCCTCTGATGGTAGGTATTTTAAGCAGTTTGTCTAATCATATCTTCTCCTTAGATGAACATGGAAGGATGGGAGCAATTAATTAATTTAAGAACTTGGTTCAGATGGCCTCTTTGTATTCTTGTGAACCTACCGAGATTTCATGGTAACAGAAAAACAATATTTCCACTCCAGATGGACCAGGGCAATTCTAATGGAAACACAAAACTCCCCCACAATTTACCATCTATGCAGGGCTGAAGTGAAGAAAGGATTTTCTCAGATTACCAAAGCCAACTGAAAACATTTTTTTTTAATGAATGTAGGCCTTATTGACTAAGTGTAAGCCAATCAATCAACAAACATTTTTAATGATTTGAATTGTTTGTGCTCAACATGTTGTAAATAAGAATAATTCTGCAAATTAAACACATGTTAGTTTACATAATGGCAAATTAGTTCAAAGGATAGTGTTTCTTCAATATTAATGTTATTCCTGGTTTGAAAGTGGTGCTGGTTTTGTTTATCTTTCAGTTTCATTGTTTCATTGTTTCATCATTTGAATGTACAAGCACCACTTTAAATGACTGCAGGCAGTTCTACTTTATTCATGTTTTCAGCACTTAGCGTACTAGTTTATAAACCCGGAATTGCCTGGAATTTAATTTTCTCATAAGTACTATTTGTTAGAAATACCTTAAAGTATATTTACGCCTTTCAGGAATGCTCCAGCAGAATAGTGACAAGAAAAATGTGCTTCATTTTTAGATTATTTCATATTTCACTAATGTTTTCTTATAAAGACTACCCAACACAATTTTTGTTCTTCTCAAAAACTCATTCTGAAACATATAACTGAACGTGGTTTGACAGCAATTACATAGTTTGTCCATTTGTCAAATAATAACATACAGATGTTGATCGTACTCCATGTGGGATCATACTGAAAACCTGCTAGCCACAAATTGGAACGTCTTGCTGCCCTTGATATATTGGCTCTTTCCCTCTCTTTCTGAAGTCGGGTATCGTGTTGCTCTGTGGTGTCTGCCACCCTTGATGTTCTGGCTCCTTCCCTCTTATTTTGAAGCCGACACTGTCATGCTGTTCTGTGGTCTCTGCCCCCAATGATGTATTGGCTCTTTTCCTCTCTTTGTGAAGTCGTGTCTTTTGCTGCTCTGTGGTTTCTGCCACCATTGATATTCTGGCTCCTTCCCTCTTAATTTTGAAGACGGTGTCATGCTGTTCTGTGGTCTCCGCCGCCATTAATGTACTGGCTCTTTCCCTCTCTTTCTGAAGTCGGGTTTCATGCTGCTCGGTGGTCTCTGCCGCCCGGGATGTCCTTGCTCTTTTCCTCTCTTTGTGAAGTTGTGTTTTATGCTGCTCTGTGGTTTCTGCCACAATTGATGTATTAGCTCTTTTCCTCTCTTTGTGAAGTCGGGTCTCATGCTGCTCTGTGGTCTCTGCCACCCATGATGTTCAGGCTCTTTCCCTCTTCTTTTGAAGTCAGATCTCATGCTGCTCTTTGGCTTCTGCCACATTTGATGTACTGGTTGTTTCTGTGTCTTTTTGAAGTCAGGTCTCATGCTGTCTGGTTGTCTCACTGGCTCACAGTAATTTTGATTTCTTTGCTTTCGGATGAACTTGTCCAATCTGCTTCCATTTTTTTTGGAGGCATTTTGAATCCACCAGACTTGATTAAAAAACCACTACAACTATGATGACCACACTGGCTGAATAAACAACACTCCTAAAAATGCAACAGACTGAATCACTAGGTAGTACCAAAACATACTCGACAATGAATATCGAAAATCTAATACTAAATAAAACATAGAAATACTAAGCACATGAAGCTGCACATTGTAAATGCATTGCCCTCTTTTTATTTATGTCTGTATTTAAGATTCATTAAAAAGCAAAGCAACTACACACACCCTCTGAACCAAAAAATCCTTCAATGCATAAAAGCCGGAGCACAGCTCCCAAGCAACCTCCCCAAACCTGACTCATTTCCTGGTCGGTGATACAGAACACACATTCCACAATACAACAGTCCACTTTTGGAATAGGGAGTGATGTGTGAAAAGAAGGCGAATGTGAAGCTGCAGGCTGTGTAGAAAAATCAAATGGTTGGGCCTAAACAATGTATGGACTTTAAAAAACTTGTATAACTCGGGATAGTAAACTCATTGTGTGCAGTGCCACTGATTAGTTAATTTATTCACAATTGCTGTTCAATTTCCGGGCCTTGTCAATTAGTGAAGCAGAAGGAAATGTGGCCTCTGGTATAAATCGGGCTGGAAATAACTCTTTGGGATGCTGTCTGACCTCTTCAACTTCTCTTGGAGATAAGTGGCAGGGCTGCTCAAGCAAGGGAGTACCACCCTATCTCTCTCTCTCCCTCTCTCTCTCTCTCTCTCTCTCTCTCTCTCTCTCTCTCTCTTTCTCTGTCTCTGTCTCTCTCTCTCTCTATGTATATATATATATATATATATCAGTTACAAAAAAACATTGTTAAAGGGATGTTATGGTTAAGTTGCACTAATAAAAACCTATGCAATTCAGTAAAAAATCGTTGTTAAAAGGACGTTATGGTTACAAGTAAAATCTAAAAACCCCTGAAATTCGCAAGTTATGGTAAGCTAAGCAACCATAACTTCTGCCACCACCGGTCCGGTGTAGTCGTCAAAATTAGACTTACATGATATTTACCGCCTTCTTTGGTTTTGGATAAAGTCAGACAGCAATGTGTTTGCAGCAAAGAATATGCGTGAACTGATATTTCACATGCTTTACCTACGTTTTTGAAACATAACCTTATCAAATGGTATTTTTTTGGAAACTTTAACTCCCTACATTGTTGCTTAAGTTTCTCTTTCGCTCAAGGTCAAGAAACAATCGCCCCTTATGGTTTTAGAGGGATGCGTGGGCCTACTGAGCTCACAACCATAAAAGTAAACCAAGAGACCTTCACTCTGAATGCAAATACATTCTCACTTTGCAACAACATATGAGAATACATTCATGAGAACTGCTACTCCCATACACTTGCAGAACCGCTGTTTCCAACAAACAATGCGGGTGGCTGGCTCAGATTTCAAACTCTAGGACGCCAGTCTGACTGCAATATTATTCTACATACATTGTAACACAGATGCGGTAATTGTTCGCCGTATATTGAGCATCAACTTTCAGTTTACCGTATGACTTTGGTGACAATAAAACACCACTTTTAGCCTTTCTTCTCCCACATCCCATCCCAGCCTCATTAACGCTCACCTTCCGAAACAGTATTTCATAAGTGTAACAAGTGCAATGGTGTCTTGTTTTATATGTATTACCAGCGATGTCCGCGTACAACCAAAACACAAACAAAAGATGGCGTGCGCAGCAAAAGAATCTGATGCACTTCACGCTGTTCCACAACCAATCAGTGAAAGTGTCACATGTCCGCAGAAATGACGCTACGGATTAGCCAATCGATTTCTTGTCGCGGAGCGAACAGGGAAGTGTGACCGCGGAGCGGACATAGATATCACACATTTTTTTAGACATACTTTTTGGTCGTTTTAAAGGAAACTACTGGACGGATTGTCACCAAATTTACAAAAGCACGCTCTAGGGACCAAGCCCCTGCCCATGCCGCAAATTGGTGAAAATACGTCCAGCGGTTTGGCCTGTAGGCGTGCGCAAAGTTTTTCCCCCATTCAGTCTATGGGAAAAAAGACGTTTTGGGACTCCCCCTATAACTTTTCCCCCCCTGGACCAAACTTTACCAAACTTTGCAAAATTTAGAGTGGCCCATATACTCTTTTCAAAAAGTTTGGTGAGGATTCGTTCAGGGGGAGCAGAGTTAAAAGCCGCCCAAAAAGTGTTCTTCCTTTGGAAACAGCAACTTAACCATAACTACACTGCCAATAACGTGGCTGTGTAATATGTACGTATATTTATATATATATAAGTCAAAACTGTTTGTTTGTTGCTTGGTCAAAGTGTTGGCGTAGGCGGATGAGAGGTGAAAGGCGAAGGCATATGAGCAGGGAAGGCGAGGCATGTAGGAGGCAAATGGACCTGACAGGTGAAAGTGAAGGCAGGTAGCATTCCAGATGTTTCAAATTGTTGCTATGTACAGAGGTGTGGCAGACATTTTTGTTACTCTCTTTCAATTGGGCTAAAGTGTTATTAGCACCTGGGGCAGGAGAGACAACCAATCAGGTTGCTCGAAACGCGGGCTAAAACTGTTAATCTCAGCCTGCATTCTGAGCAGCGTACTGGCTGCTGCCCCCGCCCGCAGCGCCATCTTACCTCCACCCTACCTTTTTTTTAATTTCTTTTAATGTTTCCTTCTACCCCCCACTCCTGCCCTACTTGTTTTCAACCGCTGCGGTGGCCCTACTACTGCCATTGCTGCACTTCTGCTGTCCACGGTGGCCATACCGTGGCCACCGTGGACATGGAAGAGGGGCTAGCCGCGCCTTCCATTTCCATGGAGGCCATCTTTAAACAGTATTTTCAATAATTGAACGAGACTTGCACGAAAGTCATCCATGATTTTTTGTATCCCGCGGAGCTGAAAGCCTTAAGACCCCCCCCGGCAGGCCGGATCGCGTCTTATCAGCACAGTGACCCTTGTTAAAAGCCCTCGCTTAACTCAGGCCTTTATCGGACCACAGGTTGATAAGACCCGTTCCAGCTCACCGGATCGGGTCTTAACGCCATACTAAGACTTTACCTAGATTTGCTCAAGTGGAGGCACCTTAGTGTAAGCATCCATTTTCTGAAAAGTCTCAGGTGACATACTTATGTATTCTATACCCCTTCCTCCCATCCCGTGTTAGCCAGGTGCTGTGCATATTATGTTTCTTATTGTATCGCATACCGGGTACCATACTGATCATTTACAAATTCTATAAAGAGTATTTTGGCAAGATGGAGTATAGTCAGTATGAGCAGAGCTTAGAGAAGCCTTCATTACTACTTACCTTTGGTCATGCAATGTACAGACATCAAACTAAAAGGGTGCCTCTAAGGCCAGCAAAAAGATAAGACAAATAGACCATCTTTTTCTGAATGTTTAAAATAGCATATATATAGAAAGGAAATCTTTTGGCAGGCATGTTCAAATATAGTGTTATGGTCTTATGTTCAAATACCTGCACTTGAGCAAATGAGGACATTCCAGTGAGGATCTCAGACTTGCACCTGTTGCCTTACACCAGATTCTCAAAGCATAATACTTCAGCAAGTCCGAAGTTGCCTGCAGCATCACTAAGATGCGCCTCAGTGTGATTTGTGAAGCATAAATGCAGGTCAGCATCTCGGAGATGTACACAGCATCTCCCTGTTTGCCAAGTTGTAGGCTTGGTGCACTAGGTATAAAGTCGAAGACGCACATCTGAGATGATACTGGGCAGCTTCTTGTTTGCTCCAGCGCAAATCGTTCACAAGTTGGCTCCTGGAGCAGATTCACAAAACGTTTTTGTCCCAATTGATGAGATCTGCTCTGATCCAATGGACCCAAAAAAGACAAAAGGGCATCTGATTGAGGCAATAGGCCCAGAGGCGATGGGCTGTCCCTGTCGGTAACGGCCTGCCGCCCAAGTTACGTAGGGTGACCAGACGTCCGGGTTTTCCCGGGACAGGTCCGGGGAAATCACCCCCTGTCACAGGTTTTTTTTTTCCAAACCCCATCCAGGGTTTTGCTGCGCGGGTGTCTGGTGTCCCGATTTTCGGACAACACCACTCTGACGCTGCAATATGAGCCTGCGCTGCAGTGCGCAGGCTCATACTTTCACTTTCTCTGCGCCCAAGCTCCCGCCCAAGCCGGAAACACAACCACACAGCCTATAGAGGCCCTCCAGGACCTGGAGACTTCATGCAACGTCAGCTTGTGACGTTGCAGGAAGCGCGACTTGCAACGTGTTTCGGGGAAGTTATGGGACCCTTGGCAACAAATAAAAGCCTCGACCACAAACTCTTCATTCTTTTTCTTCCATGGCTGTCGCAGCATCATTCTTCTATCTTCTTCCGTGAGTGGGACTTCGAGTTTCTAGCAGCATTCGTTTTCTTTTCCTTTGTGACTGCTGTCTGGATTCCATCGCCTGAGCATTCGAAGTGCATTATTCTCATGGACCTGCTTCCTGCTCCAGCCTGCAGCGCATCCCTTCATGCCACCAGCTTCACATCAGTCGATCCTCTTGCATCCAGCTCGTTTGTGACCCTCATCTCTGCTTCAGCACACCCACATCGTCCTGCAATATCCAACAGGTAAGGAAATGAAATGTGATTTGCAGGTTACCCCTTTTGCATCCATCTGGTAGCGGAGCAGTTCCTCTGTACATGTTCTTTAAGAATACTTGCCAACCCTACTTATTTATTTGTATGATTTATTTTTACATTTGTACAGCGCGCAGACAGCCCTTGGCCATTGCAGTGCTGTTACTTGCACACAACTTAGTTACAGTTTCCATGTTGTGCTGTTTGATGGGTTGTGTATATAAGAATGCTCCGGGGGTGCCAACAATATGTCATGTGTTTTCCTGTGATATAATTGTTATGCTGTTTGGGGAGATGTAGAGGGCTCCCTACAATTTGTGCAGTCTACATCAGGAAGGCTCAAACTCGATGACACAGAGCTTTTTGATGAGCTGAGCTGTGTGCGTAATTACACAGCTTGCAGGCTGGCCCAGTGGAATGAGCAAAAAAAGTCTGCAGATGAACGGTGGGTGGAGGTTTTCACCTATTTTTCACAGCAGAACATAACGATGAAAAACTTGAGCATGATGGTCCAGTTTGTCTTATGCTTGCCCGGCACAAATGCGCCAGTGGAAAGAATCTGAGCTGCTCTGAGTTCCAAGGCAGGCTACAGAAAGAAAAAAGTATTGCTACAAAGAATTCATTCATCAGCAAAGTACTCAGAATAGTAATAAAACGTGTACAGCAATTCTCTTGCTTTTTATCTTCACTGTTTTCAATCTTCACTGTTTTCATTCTTTGCAATAAAGGCATAGTTCTTTTCATCACCAAAAACCTTTTCGGGTGAAATAATTCCACAATAAAGTTTGCCATGCGCATGTGGGGTGCATTACTTTTGTGCCATTCTATAATGCAAGGGGGCCAGCAGTCTTCATAAAGTGTGTACAATTGTGAAAATGTTTGCTTTAATCTCACAGCGAAATATTGTTGGGTTGACAATAACCCCAGTCCACTGCAGTGCTCTACCTGTACAGGTGGATCCCCAAGAATTCACTCTAAAAACAGAAAACCGTGCCACATAGTGGTTTCACAAGTATTTGTACATTAATCCAGCATTTGATCTGCTGTGGCTGCCCCCAAACTTCACTGTCATAAGTGCTATGTTTGTAGTCCCTCTTTTGTCTTTATCAGTGCTACGATATGTAGTCCTACTTTTGTGTCAGTGACCCGCACAATTGTAGTCCTACTTCTAAGTCAGTGGCCTGTCCTGTCCTGGGTTTTTTTTTTGAAAATCTGGTCACCCTAAAGTTACGGCACAAGCAAACTTCCTGCCAAGAGGCATATCGCCTTTAGAACACGTGTAGTTTTCTAAACGGGTGCTAACGGTTTGATATATATATTTTTTAAAGTAAACTTAGCTTGCTTAGCGGCCTCCCACTGTCGTTTCATCATTTACCCAAGTCCGTTTTCATTGTTGATGACCGTGATGTCATCAACAATAAAACAGACTTGGGAAAGCATTGTGCAGAGCCGGGCAGCGCAGCGAGGTAAGTTTCTTGGTTTTTTTAAAAAAAATGTATTGACACACTTGTGTAGGAAAATACACAGAGTTAAGGGGTGGGGCGAGGAGCAAGGGAAGCTGGTGCTTGCTAGCAGCACCAAGGCTGCTTAAAACGTGGGTTTGTACCATACAACACAGCTGCGCTCTGAGCTTCCTGATTGGCCAACTCCCCTTACACTGTGTTAATACGTGGTACAGACCGCTGCTGTCCCAGTTGCAGACCTATCCCTTAAACATGGATAAATATGCTTTTTTATTTTGTTAATATTTCACGACCCGCCCTTTACCGGGGCGTCAATGTGAAATGCGCTACCAGCTTGTCTGTGATGGGACCCCATAATATATTTGCGTTGGGAGAATTCAAGATGGCTGACAAGCATATCAATTACGCTCCCCTACAAAGGTCACCTTTTTGACTAAGGCAACCTGCACATTTCTGAAAGTTGGGCAAGCAACGCAAATGCATCATCTGCAACTTTCTGAGAACCTGCCTCAGTGTGTACACTATCCCTGAGACGAACATCACCTGCCAATTAGAAGTTATTTACATGTCGGCAATCAAAGAGGCTATGTAGCTACACTCATTATCGAGGAGTTCATTAGAGTAGAATCCCCCCCTCTGGGAGAGATATTAGCAGCTGTCCTGCACATTCACAGAGGCGAACCACAGTTAGAGAGCGCTCATCTTTCAACGTGCATATTTGTCGCAGCTGTTTATGCTGCGTAACTGTGCTGTGTGCATGCGGCCTTGCATCAAGTTAATTGCTTATCAACATAATTAAAGTAAGTTTTCAAATTGTTATTTATTGTTGGGCACTTGGCGGATCTTCTCTTTTTTTTAAAGCTCCACACGAGTGTAAATTTAAAATAAATGCAATAATAAAACCAATTTATTTTGTGAGCCCAACAACCTTGCAGTCTCTAACTCACTTTAAGTCCATATAAATTACCGTATAATTTAGTTGCATGGTATTTAATGGGTAATTAGTGACACTTAGTGAAAAATATTTTTAAACCGATGAGCTAAGAGCAGAGTCGCACATTTTACACTGTAAATGTAGTGCTGAACGGTAAGGGGTATCCATGGAAACCATGTGTTCCGAGGGACAGATATCACATTTCCCAGACTGCACAGAGTGTGGCAACAATGTTCAGCACTAGTTCTATGCACCTTCCACAAACAGCCCACCAACAAACAGTATGGCCCTCATTACGAGTTTGGCGGTAACCATGCCGCTATTGGCGGCATGGCTGCCGACGAAATCGCGTTGGGGTCCGGGTCCTCGGAATGAGGACTTACCGTGCCATTCCAAGTTCGGAAGGCCCGGTAATTCCTCCCTCCAAGGACCCGGACACGGTTCTTCCCCCTTCCCATTTCAGCCCCCATAGGGCTGAATGGGAATGGGAGAGGGAGAAAACAACGGGCCATTACGAGATGGCCCATTGTTTGCTCCCTCTTCCCCTCGCGGGACCTGGTAAGCACGCCTGGTTTTCCCAGGCGTGCTTACCGTGTCCCGCAAAGGGAACTCGTAATGCGGCGGTACATAGTGAACAGCGCCGGCACCTTTTACGGCGCCGTTCACTCCGTACCACCAGGGTCGTAATGAGGCCCTATGTCTGCAAGTTAAACAGACCGCATGTCACCAAATCTGGGGTGGAACTGTAATGAGTTTGAGGAAGAGTGAGCAGGGTCGCACTACGTTATTGGGGGGGCTCGGCTCATCCACTCAGCAAATAGGAAAATCCAGTCATGTTTTCTGGATATACACAATGAATATGTATGGGCGACATTTGCATTGAACTAACTTGATCCAAAAATATGTGTGTACTTGTTGGCTGCACTGAACACTCAGCTGCATTGAGGTTTCGACAAGCCTATGTCCTAGTATTAATGGTGCATGCCATGGGAAATGCACAATGGCAATCAATTGAAAAAATATATATATATTTATTTAATTTATTTTTTTGCATTTTTAAAGCGCTCACACAGCCCGGGGGCATCGAGGCGCTGTTACAAGAATATGCTTCTTAGTTGCATATTTATAACGCGTTTAATACCTGGAGGTTTCTAAGCGTGGACCCGGGGATCGAACCTGTGTTGCTTCGTGTCGTCTTGTTGCCAAGTCGAGCACGTTGCCGCTGAGTAGGGTCGGGTCTACCAGTGTTAAAGCAGTGCCTCTGCTCAGAGATGGTAAACATAGGCCAGCACACAATTGTTGGCCTAGCATTTAGGGCCTGATTAAAGACAGGCGAAACAGAGACGTGGCTGGTCTGCATAAACTATATTCATTAACTGAACTTCCTTTTCCGTTGCTGTTCCCTTTCTTCCAGCAGGGGTGCTCCCTTGTGGGGGCCCCATGCTGTAACAGATTAAGTGTTGCAGACAACACCTCCCTCTCGTATATCTCCTTACATCCATCTCACATCTCTTCAATGAGTCTGATGAGTCTCTGTGGGGACCACCATTTCCTCCTCTGCCCATTGGTTGCTCTTGGAGACGGCCAGCTCCTTCCACCTCGTCAACTGGCTCTCAGCCATACTGCTCTGATCCACCTACCTGCTCTGCCATCAGCTCCATGTCAGGGATGAGGTGCATGAAAAACAATGTATTTCTGGTCACCTCTTTCCTCTCATTCTGGGCTGTTACCATTGTCCCATTTACGTCCATCACTCTCAGAGGCATTGTTTAATACCTGAAATCAGTCTTCTTCTGCATCTTCTGCTTGACCAGAACTTCATCTCCCTCATTGAAGACCTTCATCTTTGCCCCTCGTTTTCAGTCAGTCCACCCCTTCAGTAGCAATTTCCCTTTTGGGTCTTGCTCTCTTATGTCTCATTCCATCGCGTCTTGGTCTTCGTCCTCTTGTTCTGCCATGGCTTTGGGTAGCCTCATCTTCATCCTGCAGGCTATCATCAGGTCACCTGGGGCATTCCCTGTGGTGCACTGGGGTGTGTTTCCCTACTGTCACTGCATTCTGCACAGGGCCTGCTGTTTTGGCATCCTTGGAACCATGGCCTTCTGTATTGTTTCTTTTATGGATGCCGTAAACTGTTATGCCATTCCATTTGCCTGGGGCCAGAGGGGGGTGATATTCTGATCTACGAACCCCAGGTGGTTCGGAAATCTGTGAAACTCATAGCCATTGAAAGGCGGTCCCTTGTCTGTTTTCACTGTTTGGGAGATGCCCGACTCACTGAAGACTTCATCAATCACCACGCGACTTGGGCAAATGCTATGGAGTTTCCTCTTTTTACAATCGGGAATCAGGAAAAGTCATCCATGATTACCAGCAATTAGTCAGCGGTCCGTAGTAGTCCATGCAACCCTTTGCCACACATTGTCGGGGGCTAGCGTCACTTAGAGCACAATTGGTGGGTCACTTTTAGATGTGTATTGACAGGGGAAGCATTTCCTGATGGCATTCCCCCATCATGTCATCCATGAATGGAAACCATACGGTCTGTCAGAGTACCTTCTTGGTGTCATCCCTGCCTCTGTGTCCTTCATGCACCATCAGCACCACACTTCTCCCGTAGGTTGCTGGTATGACTAGGAGGCATCCCCTCAGCAGGATCCCTGATCAGATATCGCAAGCTATGTGTTGATCTTAGCCAGCCATTCCATTTCTCTCCTGTCAGCATTCTCATGGCATTGTAATTGCTGCTTATATACCCTCAACCTACCAGTACTTGTCAACTCCATGGCCATGACAATGGACGGGTCTTCCTGCGAGCCCTGGGCTAGATATTCCAATGTTAGTGTCGGTGGTAGAGTGTTCTCAGCGACGTAGACTAGGTACTCTGCGTCACCTTCCCTCTGTGATGGCTGATGCAGACATGGGTGGTGTGAATTGTAATCAGGCCGGGTTGCTCTCACCTCCTGCTCTGTGAACTATATCATAGTTGTATTCCTGGAGCCAACTGCCCCACCTCTCAATCCACGGGGCATCTTCATCCATGGGTTACCCCAAAGTGATAAGAGTGCCTGGTGATCCGTTACTAGCGTAAAGTTCTTTCCTTTAATAAACTGATGAAAACACTCACACATCCAGACAGCAGCCAAACCCTCCTTTTTGGCTGGTGTCGAACAGTATCTCTATGTGCCACTCTGGGTTGAAGTAGGCGAGGTTAGCTGTGTTCGCCGGCTCCTCTTTTACAGTCCCAAATGCCCTTTGGCACTCTTGTAACCACTGTAATGGCTCATCCTTTCACAGAAGTCTCCTCATGGGGTCCATAGTGAGGGCATACTTCGGGAGATAGCTGGCTCAGTACCACACCATGCCCAGGAATAAACACATGTCTGCCACTTCATGGGAGCAAGCAGTTCAATGATAGTGTACACTTTGTTGGGATGAGGTTGCATCCTGCGGCCAGAAAATGTGTGTCCATAAAACTGTCGTCTGTCCAAAATCATTTTTCACCATACCAAAATATACCAAGCTGCTAAAAGCCCATGTCGCTAGAGCAACTTAAAAACTGCAAATCCTCAAAAGAGTTCAATCTAGTCTCCTCACTGTGTTAAGCGTTAGGCTTAACACCACATTGTTTACTGTACGCATACCATACACCACACGCACACCATACACATGGTGCACTGCATTGGTACATACCCTAAGTCCAGACCAGTCTTAGCACGAATGAGTTATGGCAAGTTACACTGCATGCTCCAAACTCATATCCTCATAAGCACATTTTCCCAGTGCCTCTCCTTGACCCCACAATACAAAAGGATATATCTGGTGAACTCGTAACACCACTAAATGGTTCCCCTTCTGCCATCTCTATGATCTTGTTCCACTCCTGCACATATTGAAGGTGATAAGCCAAACCTGCATCTCTCTGTCACCTCCGACACCAGCTGCGCTTTGTCCCTCCTGGATCCCACAGCATTGTTACGTAACTTTCTTCAACGTCACTGTAGTTCTGTTCATATCCACTGTGTGCACCTTCCCTCAGAATTTACTCCGTTGTATTCCTGTCTAGTCCAGCTCATCTCGTATTATCATTATTATGCATTTGCTGGATATCAGCGACACTTCAACACACCTTCCCGGTTACACATAGCGTGTGACATCATCACAGTGTGGAACAACACAGGTCCTTTTCCTCGACCGCGTCACAACCTTGCCTCCAGCTGCTATTGCTGTGTAAGACCGGCTGTAGGATTTCAGAATGCTTTCTGAGCAGTTATGAAACTACATGAGCAGACATTCGCACCGGAATGTTGGGGGCATCAGGCTCCATTCCCAGCCATCACCTCCTGATCCTCATGTGACGTCATCAGTCACACATCATCAGCGGAGCATCGCCGAGCTCTGCCTGGCCAACGGTCACTACGCGTGGTGCAACCAGCATAAGGTACAGCAAAGCTTTTACCATCTTTGTACATTGCTGCATCGTACTTTCAAAGGCAACTTGTTTTCAGTACTTTAAAAACAGCAACTATCACAATGTGCAAAATAGCCTCATTTCCGTGCTGGCAGATTCCCATTACTTCAAAACCAGCAATTCTCTCGAGAGAAGGGCATTATCTTTACCGCTCACATAAAGCCTCCCTTGTAATCGCGGCACGAAAACGAGGCTGAGCCTCGATAACCCGCCCTAATTTGAAATCTGCATCCGCCGGCAGGCGGACGCCGGCGGCCACACGAAGGCCATACTAAGGCCTGTTCCTGCGCCTACAAGCCCACTCTGACGCCCATGCCAAGGGAAGAGGGCAGGAGCCCTTTCCCCCCTCCCAGAAGCGGCATCCACATCGCGGATCACAGCCACAGCATACAGGGGGCCTGCCTGTCCCTGTCCCACTTCCCTGCCTGACCCTGATATGCCGGGCGCAACGCGGCACGAAAACGAGGCTGAGCCTCGATAACCCGCCCTAATTTGAAATCTGCATCCGCCGGCAGGCGGACGCCGGCGGCCACACGAAGGCCATACTAAGGCCTGTTCCTGCGCCTGTTACGCGCATGGAAGCGCGGCGTGGCCACCCCCCCTGCACAATTTTTCTACTCTCCAACCGATAGACTACCACCCGGACAATGAAAACGTACTGTAAGTACATGCCAGCACCGGAGACACCACTGTATGTTTATAACTGTAACCGACTCCATTGAAATGTGCTCCCAGCCTCCAACATGGGTCGCCTACAGACCATCTAGTCTGCTATATTGTGCCTGTTGGTCGCCCACAGACCATCTAGTCTGCTATATTGTGCCTTGGTCGCCTACAGACCATCTAGTCTGCTATATTGTGCCTTTTGGTCGCCTACAGACCATCTAGTCTGCTATATTGTGCCTTTTGGTCGCCTACAGACCATCTAGACCGCTGTATGGTGCCTTGGTGCATGCATTTAGCATGTACTTTTCCTATGCGCCTCAGTTTAGAATGTGCCTATTCGCCAGCCACCGTGCCTTAGTCTGTTGACCACTGTGCCCCACCTTGAATGTGCCTACTTGCTAGCCACCGTGCCTTAGTCGGTTGACCACTGTGCCTCACCTTGAATGTGCCTATCTGCTAGCCTCTGTGCCTAGTCCATTGACCACCGTGCCTGCCCATTGTACCCACTCTGATCTTGACTACCTGCCATCCTGCCTATCCCGACCCAGTCGGCTCCCGCCTCACCTCAAACTACTCTATTACTACCACCTAGTCAACCTCGGCCAACTACACCCGGGTCTTACTCTGACCACCCATGGCAAACTTCTACTTAGCCACGCTCACCTTAACGGCTACACTCGCCCTGCTCCACCACAACAACACCACCCACCACAAACCCCGTCCGCAATCACTCCCAACCCAACATACTATGGGTTTTTTGGAGACCCAACATATTGACAAGCCTGACGCCCTCAGTCCTATAGAATGGATCCGCCGATTTGCTGCTCCGCCCACTCCTTGGAACCCATGCACATTGAAAGACAGAAACCTGAGACTCGGCTCTCGGTTCATAACCCCCAAGACACTCGCCAAAAAACACTCCTTTCATCCCACACACATTCAAGCAAACTCCGCTCAAACTTTGAACATCACCCAATCAGCCCCCTTGAGCACATCTGAACACCCACTAATCAAGGGCGCCCTCGTCAATGCCCGCTCCCTGGTCGCCCATGCGCTAGATATCGCAGACTTCATCTCTATCAACAATCTACACTTCCTGGCTATCACGGAAACCTGGCTGCACCAAGCAGCAGGCCCAGCCTTATCCCTCGCCATCCCAGAAGGTTATTCAATACTAAGGAAAGACCGGGACATAGGTAAAGGAGGAGGAGTAGCCTTCATCGCTAAAACATCCCTTGGACTTAGATTAATCCCTCCGCCCAGCTTCCGATCTGCAGAACTCCTGTCAGCAAAGCTCCAACTCTCTGCCACACAAACCATACTATTACACCTCCTTTACAGACCTCCAGGCCCCATCACCACATTTGAGGAAGAGATATCTGACCTCTTGACCACCAACACCAAAACAGGATCTCAAATTATCCTTCTTGGTGACCTCAACCTCGGTCTCGGCGACCCAAACGATACCAACGCACTCTCCCTGGAAAGCACCATCTCCCAACTAGGGTTCAAGCTCAGAATCACAGACCCTACCCACAACAAAGGCAGGACCTTGGACTGGCTAGCGGATCTCAACTGCTCTACGACCATCACAAAAAACGAGCAAACTGCTTGGTCTGACCACCACGCCATCTCCTTCTCCATCCAAGGGAAATCACAACCAAACTCTCCAACCCCTACCATCCCCCAAACCCTCACCAGAAACAACCGCAACATTACCTTACAAAACCTCTGCCCACTTATAGACAATATCTGTACCCCTACAAACTACGCCAACCTAGATGCGGAGAAACTCGCTGACCTCTACAACAAAACGTTAGAATCAGCAGTAGACACCATCGCCCCACTCAAACTCACCAAAGCCAAACCGGCAGCCCATATGAACAAATGGTTCACACCAGAGCTAAAAATCCTCCGAAACTCCAAACGAGCCGCAGAAGCCACCTGGAGAAAAATGCCCAACCTCTCCAACAAAACTCAACTCTCGATAGCAGCCACCACCTACAAAACTGCTATCCTTAAGGCCAAAAAAGAGACATATGATAACAGAATTGAGAGCGCCAAATCCAAAACAAAAGAGCTTTTCAATATCCTCAGGGAACTCGAATCCCCCCCCACTCTGGCTGAAACCTGCGTGAAAGATGCAGACTGGTGTGAGAGGATTCAAAAAGCCCTAGCAGACAAAATCACCATGTTACAATCCAAAATCGAACAGAAAAAGCTCAGCCTTTCCAAAAAAACAAACCATCCTCCGTCCACCACCCCAAAAACACCTACTTGCCCCCCCTTCTCCTTCTCACCAGTTTCCACTAAAGAAGTAGAAAGCATCATTAAGGGCCTCAAGCCCTCTAGATGCCAAGGGGACTCATGCCCAGCTCCCATCATCCAAGAAGGCGCCAACACTCTGGCCCCCTTCATAACAGCCCTCATCAATGCATCCTTCAAATCAAGCTCAGTGCCCAGCAGCCTCAAGGAGGCCTGGGTCATGCCACTTCTAAAAAAACCTAATCTAGACCCCAATAACCCAACTAATTACAGGCCAATCACCACCGTTCCCTACATCCTAAAGATCCTAGACAGAGTGGCCTACCTGCAAATACAGAAGCACCTGGAAGACAACAACCTCCTGGGTCTCAGACAATCCGGCTTCAGGCCAAGGCATGGAACAGAGTCAGCCCTACTGGACCTAAAAATCCAGATGGACGAGGCAAAGGACAAGGGTAATCTAGCCATTCTCCTACTGCTAGATCTATCAGCTGCCTTCGACCTCGTCGACCATCAGATCCTCACAGAACATCTGATGACCTCAGCGGCCTTCTCTAACCAGGCGACTGCCTGGATCCAGTCCTTCCTAACCAACCGAACCACCCGGGTCTTCTCCCCAGGGGCATCAGCACTCCCTGTCCCCATCACCTGCGGCGTTCCTCAAGGCTCGTGCGTCTCGCCGACCCTATACAATATCTTCACAAAGCTATTGTTTGACCGCCTAGATAACCTAGGTGTCACATACACAAACTATGCTGACGATACCCAGGTTCTCATCACCCTATCAGGGTGCTACGACGAGGACTCCACCAGAATCAACAACCTTTATTTAGAGATCCAAGCCTGGATGGCAGAGCACGGCCTATGCCTCAACGACGAGAAAACTGAGCTCCTCATTGTCGGCTCCCAACATCGACTAAACAAACTAGACCCCCGTTACGCGTCCATCAACATAGACGGTAACCTAATCACAGTAGCCAAAGAAATTAAAACCCTTGGGGTTTATCTAGACTCTACTCTCTCGCTCAAAAGACAGGTGAACGCAACTGCCTCTTCAACAGCTTACACCAATAAGCTCATCAACGCCTGCAAACCTTTCCTATCACCTTCCAGCTGCATTACACTAGCCAGAGCGTTAGTGCTCTCAAAAATTGACTACTGCAATACCCTCTTTCTTGGCTCATCAGAACACAACCTGAACAAACTACAGGTACTTCAAAATAATGCCATCAGAGCCGCCTTCAGTATCCCACGAAACGCCCACATCTCCAGCTTCAGACAAGATGCTCACCGGCTCCCAGTACGAGACAGAATCACCCTCAGATCCCTCGTCATCGTCCATAAATGCCGCTCTAATGACGCACCCAAATACCTGGCAGACAAGTTCCACAACCACACCTCAACTAGACCAACTAGAACACCATACGCACATTGCCTTTCCGTTCCCAAATTCTCCCTAAAAAAAGCAGGTGGCGCCAGCTTCCCGGTCCTAGCTGCCAAACTATGGAACGCTATGCCACCATACCTTAGAGCAGAACCCTCATTTTGGACTTTTAGAGCCAAAACAAAAACATGGCTTTCCAACAAAAACGCTGCTTAATGCACTTCCTCTCTGCATGCCTCTGTTGACCACCTGTAACCCGGTCTGCTACACCGTTGTTGTTTTATCACAGTCTGTATTGTATATTTTTGCCATGCTGTAACTGTTTCTAAGTCTCCGGCGCCCAGCTACCCCAGGGTTCGGTGCGCGGTACAAATAAATAAACTAAACTAAACTAAACTAATCCTCCTTCACTTCTCACGGAATGTTGACTCTGGCCACAAACCGATGGGCATCATCAAAATTCTTACACGTCCCTCCCCCATAAGGATGTCTTCTTAGCCAACTTCCCTTATGCACAGCGTCCGAATGGGATGTAACTGTCTCTTTCCTTCTACAATAGACATGGCCATGAATCCTCCCCTCTTATGCCCTGGGTGATGGGTCTTACTTGATTTTGGGGGCAGTGTGTCCTCTCCCTTTTCCTTCTGCACCTCCCGCAGCAAATTCTCCAGCTTAGTTTCTAGATTCTTCCTCCAACACACAGGTTCTTCTTCTTTCTGACCAGCTCATCACCACTGTCACATAGTGACCTCCCGCCTTATTAAGATTACTTGTAAGGTTTATTAC
This sequence comes from Ambystoma mexicanum, assembly GCF_040938575.1. Lineage (NCBI taxonomy): Eukaryota > Metazoa > Chordata > Amphibia > Caudata > Ambystomatidae > Ambystoma > Ambystoma mexicanum. The sequence continues at coordinate 132,612,342 of NC_090935.1, read as the reverse complement.
CAAGTTCTCAAGATACATTACAAGCAAGTTACATGGAATACAAGTAAGATACATATGATAGGACGACAGTGGCTCCCATCACCTAGGCAGGGGGCTTCCTAACTGCCTAGGCTTGGAACCCTCACCCATACATTCTATCATTCAGAGGACAACACTCCAAATGACATCACATCCTTCCTTGATGCCTAAGCAAGCAATACACAACACATCTCCCTCTTTACATTGACACAACACACGCACAAGATTACCTAGGCACTGCACAATAACTACTCTTTACACCAGTGTTCCTACTATGTGGCACTGCTGCCAAACCATCCACAAATAGCACACATACTCAGAAGTTCTTAAACACTAACTCTTGGCACACACAATGAGGGGGCTTACATATTGTTAGGCGAAGACATTCTAAGCAGCTTGACATTTTAAGCAAGCAGCACGTAAGAAATGTGTTTGCCATTATTATGAACACTATCAGAGAATCTCTCCATAAAAACATTAGAATACAACCAGCTCAGAGTGAATCATTAATTAAATGTGCACTAAATGTGGTTATAATGTATTTTGTAAGTGGGAAGAATGCAGAGTTATCCGTTCATGCCTTTCTGCTCCCATCGAATTATGATATTAGCTGTCGGTGGACAGGGTAATTGCTCTTGTGTTTATTAAATTAAATCTGAGCTATCTGCTAGCCAGTGCCTTGCACGGCTCTATGATACATGTTGACAAGTACTTGGAGACATGGCCTTTCAGTTGGAAGTCTCTCACATCTCGCACTTCACAAAGCATCTGTGAGAGGCCCTACATCTAAATCATCTTTTGTCTGATAATTACTTTGGACAACATTGTCCCGTAACACACATCTATGACACCTCAATGTTCACAGCTGCGGCCTGCACAGTAAATTAAACAGTGGCACTGAATCCTTCACTAATCACATTCCGTCTTAAATGGAAATCAAAGTAAATGAAAAAAAGCAGTGACAGTCTATTTTACCATTAGTCTGAAGGAGTCTTTAAGTCAGTTTATAAGGTTACCCGTCTTTTTTATTTTTTTCAATCAAACATTTTATTAACATTTCAAATGGGAAAAACATCGACATCACATCGGTGCATTTATAATATTACATTTCATGAATGTGGGTGGGTTCCAGGCTCCTTCCTTTCCGAATCTGGTCCGCGGACCCTTTGCTGATAACAGTTGATGTCCAGGCCTTGAGTGTTGGGTACCACCTCCTCCCCTAAAGTTCCATTATTGGAGCCAGCGGGTCATGGGTGGACGACGGGTAATTCTATGTCTTTTCTGTCAGTGTATAAAACAGCAAATAAACCTGCATACATATTTCAGTCTCACTGCTTACTCTAACTGAGCAAGTCAAATTGTGTAGCAAGCCATCACGGGCGCATCATAGGAGTGCTCTTTGTCTCCCCCCCACTCTTATACCAGCATACAGCAACATGGAGTAGGAAGGAAGAGGCAGGGGAAACGGTTCGCCAAGAGAGCAATGCCATAATTTCTTCCATTTCTCTCTCTTTGCTGCACTGAACAGCCTTGGGATGATTACCCTCCCACATTGGCGGGATTTGCTAAAAAAAGAGCACAAAGTCTCCAAGACGGGGGTCTCCCAGGTGACCAGGGATGCCTCCTCCCATCAGAAACACAGAGCTCCACAGTTACCGTGGTAACGCATAGACCTGCCTTCTGGTTGGATACTGTAAGCTACACCTAGCCTATCAGAAGCAAGAAGGTTTCTTAGCTGGCCCACAGATGGAAGGCCCATAACAAAATGCCCGTTCTGTGCCGGATCTTCATCTTGTGCAGCATGCCACTACGGACACATCAGAGGAGCGGCTTTTGCACCCTGTGGCGTTGCCCCGTGAGGGTATGCGCACACGGCGGCGTGACGTTGCACGTCGCCGCGTGCGGCTTAAATAAACGGGGCGTTCCCGGCCGCGTCAGAGCGACCGGGGAGCCCGATGCATACAGCTGTGACCTGTGTGAGGTCTGTAGGCGGAGGAGCTCACGGGCACGCATGGGGGCACCTAGAGACCCCCAACAGTGGCGACGAGTGTTGCTGGACGCCCGGGCCCGGCGGTGAGAGCCATCCAGGATAATTTTTCCACACGTCAGAACATCCGCGGATGTTTCGTCTCACGCTGTGGCCGCGGACCATACACGCGGCTGGCGGCCATTTTGCACACGTGGTTGCGGAACTTCCAGGAGCTCCGGTTTGGAGTCGGAAGGTGATCCGAGCCAAATTTTTGGATATGCTGACTGCGGGCAGCCTAACCTGCAGGCCCATGCCTGGGTTTTGATGTTTTGACCAATTTTGGGTCTCTGACGTCGTGTAATAGCTGGGAGATGGACTGAGGTGGCTGGGCCTTCTCAGCCCACTCCACTTTCCAAGCTCAATTTTTGGAACCTCCGGTTCAGGAATGCTTCTTTAACCCCTTCATCATCACGAGGAAGGTGGCAGTGTGGGGAGAGGTCCAAATTGCGGCCCTCAGGTCTGGAACGAGGGTGCCTGTGCGTTTGGGCCTATGAGTGATATCGACGCCCTGGAGGGTGCGGCTGCCACGACCTCGGAGGATTCACAGGAGGAAGGATTGGCAGATCTATTTCGGCAGAATCCCCCACAGCCACCCCCACCTGTTGCAACATCTGGACTGCCAAGACCTGCGGTAGGTGCCGCTGCTCAACCACCCCATCTGGCCATGGCCCAGGCCAGGGCGCAAGCGGCCCTGCAACCCATTCCGGAATTCGACACGGCGGGTCCCCTGTCCAGCCTGGGCCCCCGTTGGAGAAGATGGATCGGACGCCTGGACATGTACTTCCGGGCCGCCCAGGTAACTGACAATGATAGTATGGTGGCTACGATGTTGTATTCAGCCGGAGCCGCCGTCCAGGAGATATTCGAATCACTGACTCCGGCAGACAACTCCTACGACCAAGCCAAAGCCGCTCTCCTCACACACTTCATTCCCCTTGCCAATGTGGATTATGAGAGATTCGTCATGCTGTCGGCCAGGCAAAAGGAGGATGAGACTCTCGACACCTTCTATGGTCGCCTGCGCCGCCTCTCCCAAGGGTGTGCGTGGGGGGATGCGGAGGACATGATGCGGACCATGCTAATCCAGGCGTGTTCATCGGGCAAACTGAGGCGGCAGGTCCTGAGAGAGCCTGGCCTTACCCTATCCCGCATTCTAGAACTGGGGCGGTGTCATGAGGTGGCCGAGGCCCGGGCCAACAAAATGGAAGCTGGATCCCGCGCCGCGCGGCCTGAAGAGGTGTGCGCCGTCTGGCTGGGCGGCAGAGGGGTGCGAAGGCCTGGTGGAGCTCCCAGAGACAGAGCAGGAAAACCCGTGGAGTCATGCCAAAAGTGCGGCTATGACCTCCCCCACTCGTCTGAGTGTATGGCAATAGGGAAGATCTGTGGACGCTGCGGGATACCCGACCACTTCTCGAGGGTGTGTAGAGCGACCCTACCTGTACTGATTCCGAGAGGACAAACCCCGGCTGTGGACTCCTCGCCAGAATCGCCCGCCCAACGTAGCTCAAGTGGAGCAGGCGGAAGAGGATGCGCCGGCGGAGGAAGCGGAGGAGGAGGACGAGGAAAATATTTTCTTCGTCTCCAGCATGGAAGTCCTAAAAGGGAAAAGCAGGAGACAGCCGAGATGTGTCGTGAAGGTGAACTGCTCGCCGGTCCCGGTGCTGGTCGACACTGGGGCTTCAGTCAACGTAATGGCGAGAGCACATCATGCCGCGCTCAAACCACCACTGAGTCTGGCGACGCCGAGAGCCCGCATCTTTGCATTTGGGGGGCGGGAGCCCTTGCCACTGGACGGAGCGTTCGTTGCAAAGGTGGAGCATGACGGGTCCATGATCAAGGCCCGCTTCTACGTGGCTCCAGTGAGCAGCAACACCCTGTTGAGTTGTGCGGCAGCGGAGGCTCTTGGCATCGTGAGTTTCGCATACTCAGTTTACCTAGAGGACATAAACGACCTGCTGGACAAGTATGCTGCCATCTTTAAGGGGATTGGGAGAATGAATGGTGACCCGGTGAGGCTCCACATTGATGAGTCGGTGCAGCCGGTGGCTCTGAAACACAGGAGGATCCCTTTTCATCTAAGGGACCAGGTTGACAAGGAACTAGACAACCTGGTGAACCTGGACATAATCGAGAAGGTGGAGGGTCCAACACCCTGGGTGTCCCCCATCGTAGTGGCGAGGAAACCGAAACAGCCGGACTCTGTCCGGATCTGTGTGGACATGAGGTTGCCCAACAAGGCCATCAGGAGAGAACGACACCTGACCCCGACCATCGATGATATAATTGCAGAAGTGCAGGGGGCCAGGTTCTTCTCCAAACTGGACCTACGAGCCGGATATCATCAAGTTGTCCTCCACCCAGAGTCCCGCTACATCACGACATTCACTACTCACAAGGGGCTCTATCGATACAAGCGGCTGAGCTTCGGAGTGTCGTCAGCAGCCGAAGTGTTTCAAAACATAATTCGAGGCGCCCTCGCAGATCTGGAGGGCGTCCTCAACATTAGTGACGATATTCTAGTCTTTGCCAAGACTGAGCTGGACCATCTGAAACGTCTTGCCAAGACCCTCGAGAGACTGCAGTCGCTGGGGCTCACCCTCCATAAGGACAAATGCGAATTCCTCCGACCGACCATTGAGTTCTTTGGGTTCATATTCAAGGAGGGCGGCGTATCGCCGGACCCGAGGAAGGTCTGTGACATCAAGACAGCGCGACGGCCTGAGTCGGCATCGGAGGTGCGAAGCTTCCTGGGTATGGTGACATACTGCGGGTGCTTCATCCGGAACCTGGCCTCGAGGTCGGAGCCGCTCAGGGCCCTGACAAAGAAGGATACAGCCTGGCAGTGGGGCCCGTTGGAGCAGTCGGCGTTCGAAGACATCAAGGGCGCCCTGACAGCAGATGACACAGTGGCTTTCTTTGACCCGGCCCTTGAGTCTGAAATTGTGGTGGACGCGAGCCCGTTCGGTCTGGGAGCGGTGCTCACTCAAGTGGGCCGAGATGGAGGAATCAGACCAGTGGCCTACGCCAGCAAGGCCCTCTCTGAAACCGAACAGAGATACTCCCAGATAGAACGCGAAGCCCTGGCCGTCCTGTGGGGCTGTCGGCACTTTCGTCTGTATGTGCTGGGAAGACCTGTGACGGTGGTGACGGACCATAAGCCGCTGATCCCGATAATGGCTGGATCGTCATCGAAGCCGCCGGCCAGAATCGAGAGGTGGATGCTTGCCCTCTTGGAATATGGCGTCACCCTGATCTACCGGCCGGGTGCCAACAATGCGGCTGACTATCTATCCCGGCACCCGGAAGGTGGTCGAGGATCAGTGCAAGACTCCTGCGCAGAAGAAGCCGACGACCACATCAGAATGGTGGTAGAGGGTGCAACTCCCAACGCAATGCCGCTACCCGAACTGGAGGCTGCCGCGGCCAACGACGAATGCTTCCGAATATTGAGGAGCTCCATGCGGTCGGGATCCTGGAGGTCCATGCTGGAGCTGGTGGCGGGGCGCACTCAAGAGGCCAAAGTGACCCTCGAGCAACTCTGGAAAGTAAAGGACGAGCTGTCCTTCTCGGAGTCAGGCCTTCTGCTGCGGGGCGATCGCCTGGTGGTGCCGGGGTCCAAAGTCAATGAGGTCATCAATCTGGCACACCAGGGACACCAAGGAGCCGCCAAGACGAAGGCGAGACTGAGGCTGAAGGTGTGGTTTCCCGAGCTAGAGAGGAAGGTGGACGACTTCGTGGCGGCCTGCGTGTGGTGCCAGGCGGCCTCCCCGGTCCAGCGGGAACCTGAGATCGAGGTAATGCCACGAGGGACCCGACCATGGGAGATCGTACATGCGGACTTTGGATCCACAGCTGTGGGCACCCACTTCCTGGCCATTGTCGATGAATACTCCCGATACCCCGAGGTAGAGTTCGTCGAGTCAGTGGCGTTCGAGCACGTGGTGGGAGCAGTGGAGAAGATCTTTGCCACCCATGGGTTTCCAGTAACCCTATGCTCGGACTATGGGTCCCCATTCCAGAGCGCCCGGTTCTCGGAGTTCCTGGAGAGCTGCGGAGTGACACAAAGGAAGGTGTCCCCGCTGTGGCCCCGGGCGAACGGGGACGCAGAGCGGCTGATGAGAACACTCAATAAGACGTTCCGAATAGCCCAAGGGCAGGGCCAGCCCCTACAGCGGGCGCTATACCAATTCCTGAGGGTCTACCACACCACCCCACACGCCTCGACGGGGGTTGCCCCGGCGGAAGTCTTATTCCGACGGTGCCCCCGAGGCCTCCTGCCGGAGGTACAAGAAAAGGAGCCTGGTGTGATAGACGACCAACGGGTGGACGCGGAGCGACAGACAAGGACACACCAAGAAAATATCAGGCGGGGTCTCCGTCCGCAGCGGCTGGAACCGGGTGACGAAGTACTGATCCGGAACCGGCATCCCCATGGCAAGCTCTCGCTCCCGTATGAACCGGAGCCACTGGATGTGGTTGCAGTGAAAGGGTCAATGGTGACGGCCTCGGATGGGAAATCGGCCGTCACTCGGAATGTGAGTTTCTTTAAGAAGCTGGGTGACTCTCGAGCCGAACTCCCGCCGGATCCGGATGAGACGGACCTCCCGGATGAAGACAGCCCCGGGGGGAAATCTTGGGGTCGCCAGATCGAGGGACTGGAACGATGGGAAGTCCTGCGGTGGAGGTAGGTGGGAGGTACCCCCAGAGGGCTGGGCGAGGGAAACCTGCCTACCTCGGTGACTATGTGCTAGGACCGATTGACTGTGTTCCGAAGTGAGGGGATTCGGGCGGTTGACATTAAAGGGGCATGGGCTCTGAGTTTTTCAATTATTATTTCGTGTGCAGTGCAATATTTAGAAGTGTGTGTTATTGTTGTTCCTCCCGGAAAAAGGAGGAGTGTGGCGTTGCCCCGTGAGGGTATGCGCACGCGGCGGCGTGACGTTGCACGTCGCCGCATGCGGCTTAAATAAACGGGGCGTTCCCGGCCGCGTCAGAGCGACCGGGGAGCCCGAAGCATACAGCTGTGTCCTGTGTGAGGTCTGTAGGCGGAGGGGCTCACGGGCACGCATGGGGGCACCTAGAGACCCCCAACACACCCCCACACTCTCATGCCAGCATACAGCAACGTGGAGTGGGAAGGAAGTGGTAAGGGAAACAGTGCGCCTGCAGAGCAACACCATCATTTCTTCCATTCCTCCCTCTTTGCCGCGCTTAATGCCCTCGAGCTGATTACTGTCCAACATTGGCAGGATTTGCTGAAAAAGAGTGCTAAGTCTCCAAGGAGGGGAGACTCTCCCAGGTGACTGGGGACACCTCCTCCCACCAACAACACAGAGTTTGACATGTTACCGTGGATTTGCAGAAGCCTGACTTCGGATTGGATATTGTAAGCTACATCTAGCCTATCAAAAGCCGGCAGGCTTCTTAGCCGGCCCCCACAGAGAAGGCTTGTAAGAGAAGGCCCTGTCTGTGCTGGGGATTCATCTTGTGCAGCACGCCACCACGGGTTCATCAGAGGAGCCTTCTTCACCTCACCTCCACTCGCATACCAGCATATAGCGACGTGGAGTGGGAAGTAATCGGCAGGAGAAACGGTGCACTGGCAGAGCAGCACCATCATTTCATTATCTTTGCCGCGCTGAATGACCTTGCGCTGATTGCCTTCCCACATTGGCAGGATTTTCTGAAAAAGAGCACAAAGTCTCCATGGAGGAGAAAACTCTCCCAGGTGACCGGGGATGCCTCCTGCCACCAGCAACATGGAGCTCCACACATTACAGTGGTAACATACATGCCTACCATCAGATTGAATACTGTAGTGCTACATCTAGCCTATCAGAATCCAGCATTATTCTTAGCCGGCCAACAAACAGAGGGCCCATAACAAAAGGGGGTGACTGTGCCTGTCTGGGCATAGAAGGGCTTGGGATGGCCCCCACCTTTGTACCCCTCTCCAAACAATGCTACAGCCTCCTGTGCACGTCTTGCTCTTGTATGAACTTTGACCCCCCACCTCCAGGCTCCCTCTGCTCAAATGTGAGTGATGGCTGAACTGTCCCATTGCCTCCTCCACCTATCTGCTTGAACCATAACTGTGCCATGCCAATTCTGCCTTTTTTCCATCGACCACTTATCTTTCTTTCACTGCACTCTGTGTCCTACAAAGGTAAATTCATTCAAGTTGTGCTTCTTCCTTTTCCATCTCACATCCCTGTGTGCCCCATATGCATTTGTGATCCTTTTTGAAATGGTATCTAAGTGGGTGTGCTTTAAATCTTGCACCCATTTTGTTGACTGCATTGCAATCCTTTTTAAAATCGTATCTAGGTGCCTGTGCTGTAAATCTTGCATCCATTTTGTGCACTGCATTGTGATCCTTTTTGAAATCATATCTACGTGGAAGTGCTTAACATCTTGCACCTATTTTGTGCACTGCATTGTGATCATTTTTGAAATTGTATCTATGTCTATGTACTTTACATCTTGCTCCCTTTCGGTGCACTGCATTGTGGTTCTTTTTGAAATTGTATCTGGGTGGGTGTGCTTTACATCTTGCACCCATTTTGTGCACTGCATTGTGATCCTTTTTGGAATCGTATCTAGGTGGTGGTGCTTTACATTCTGCACCCATTTTGTGCACTGCATTGTGATCCTTTCTAAATGTGTATCTGGGTAGGTGAGCTTTACATTGTTGCATCCATTTTGTGCACTGCATGTGTGATCTTTTTTATAATTGAATCCTGCATGCCACCTATTGCTCAGCATTTGTAGTTGTGACCTCTTTAACTACTAGGCCACCTTGGAGTACGGGCCAGACCCCCTTGCCCCTTTTTTCCTTCTCTCATCTATCCTCTGTCACCGAGATGGCACTCATCATCTCTCCTACCTTCTGGATGAAAAAATCACAAAAAAAGACATTCTGGGTGAAAATCCTGGCCTTCACGTCGCAGACACCTATGTCAGAGAATCTTCCAGAGAGATCTTTGCTGATATCCTTTTCTCTGTCCCCTCTCAAGACCAATGGACTTCTCATCTCCTCTCTACTCTCTCCCCTTTCACATCCTCTCCCATTAATGGTGGCACCAAGTGGGAAATCCTCTTGGTGGGCTTGCTTCTTCTCATCACACAGCATCATTAATGTCTACCACACTGGCCCTATCCTGGTTCAGGATCCTCAAGCCAACCTCTTTCTCTTTGACTAGGCCATGCCATCCCTCATTAACTTTATTCCTTCTCATGCTTCTCCCACTACCACTCTCGCTGCCCTCCCACACTTACCCTGAGTACCACAATCCTGTACTCCATCTCAGAAACCTTCAAAGGTAGATACCATCTACACATGGCGTCTCTAAATGCCAGCTCAGCCAACAAACACTCTGCTGACATCTGCCTCCTTCTTGAAGATACTGACCTCAACATTTTCACTCTTTCCGAGACATGGTTCAATGCCAGCTCAGTCACTGCTTTTGACTTCCTCATACCTGACGGCTCCAAGATTATTTCCAAGCCTCAACCTCACTGTGCTGGCAGTGGGGTTACCTTAATCTTCCCTGAGTGGGTTGCTTCTTCCATCTTACCCACCCAGCTTTATTCCTGATTTAAGTGCCTGGTATGAAAGATCTCTCCCTCCTACACGCTGACCATTTTACCATTTACCGGCCTCCAGTCACTAACTCCCTGTTTCTCTGTGAATGGGTTGATGTATGTTCCTCCTTACTTTCAACCTCCTCCAATCTGCTCCTCTTGGGAGAATTCAACATACAATTGGACTCTCCTGGCATAGCATCCACTCATTTCATTGACCTCTGCACCTCTCTATCCCCCTCCATTCTCCCTTCAGGTCCAACCCTCACTGCTGGACACACCATGGATGCCCTCTGACCTAGCTCTCTCATCTCCTCTGGTCACCTCGCTCTCTCTTGGTCAGAACACTCTCTTCTCTCTTCTCACCTGGGTTGATTTGTCCCTCTGACCGCACCCACAAAATCCCTGCCAACCTTGTTTACAAACATCCACACAATGAAACGATTGTCAGTTTTTGCCTTCACTTGCATCTTTATCCCTCCATACCCCCTAACTTAGACTCTACCATCGAAATTGCTCTCTGCAACATCCACTTGTCCACCACCAAACACTCTTGACATTCTTACCCCAGTCATGAGGATTCACCTGAAACCCGCCTATAACCGTAATACCTCGTATGACTCCAAACTTGCACCCCTGAAACAAAAGTGCAGAGTGGCGGAATGGAAGTGGCAAACTTCAGGCTCACCCTCTGACAAACTGGCCTGCCGCCTGCTCCAAAGGCAATACATAGTGCCTCATTATAAACCTGGCAGTAGCCGTGCCTGTTGAACAGGCACGGCAGCCTCCGGAGTTGCATTTTTTCCAGCACCCGTCAATGAGGAATTATCGGGTGAGGAATTACCAGGTAATTCTGACATTGCCGGGCCTGGTAATTCCTGCATTGGCGTGTGCCGGTGCCTGTCAATCCTCATTCCCATTTGAGCCCCATAGGGCTCAATGGGAATGGGGATGTCGGATGCAGGATCAACGATGGTGCCGGTGCATCTGACATGCTCGCGCTCACGTTTCCTGCTCTGCGCGCCAGGACAGACCTAGCAGGCTGACAGGCGCCCGCGAGCACAGCTCGCAATATGCGGTCTGGGAAATACGGTACCAGCGTGCTTACCGGTACCGTAGTTCCCAGACCGCCATGCTTATAATGAGGCCACAGTCTCCATCTATACCAATAAAAGTGCCCACATTCAGGCACAAATTTGCAGGGAACTAGCCAACAATTCTGCTGTCTCCTCCTCCCCTCTTCCTTCCAAGGCACTCTGCAATGCACTGGCCTCTCACTTCACCACCAAAACTCAGGACATCCTGAAAAGCCTTGTTACTCACCCTCCCAACCCATCCCATACCCGTTGCATCCCTTGGACCCTTACCCACCGCCTTCCTCCTTCTCCTCCTGTGTCCTTGTCACACTTGAAGAAGGCACCAGAGTTGTCCGCTCCATGAAGGTCTCTTCAAAACAGGTTTCCCCTTGCTCATCTAGAACCATCACAGACAACATTGACAGTCTTGCCTCTACACTTGCTGATCTCTGCAACCAGTCTTTTTGCACTGGATCTTCCCCCTCCCCACTCAAGCACTCCCTTGTGTGCCCCCTCCTTAAAATAAGGCAGCAGATCCACCTGTACAGCCAACTACCACCCTATTTTCATCACCCCCTTCCTGGGGAAACTGCTGGAGAAGTTGGCCTTGCCTCAAATCATTCTGACACTGAACTTGTTGGTTGTCTCCATGACCATCAATCTGGATTCCGATCAGCCAGAGGCATGGAAACTGCTCTTCTGAACACATGTGAAGAAATGCTTGCATCTCTGGATTCCTACTCCACAGCTGTCCTCATCATACTTTATATCTCCTCTGCCTTTGGCATGGTTAACCACTCCATCCTCATAAAAAAGGCTCTACAACACCCATGGTATCTCGGAACAGGCATTGGACTGTCTGACCTTCTTACCAACTGAACGCTCTTACCATGTCATCCTGGGCACCTTCTCCTCTGCTATTCCCTGCTCCTCCTGTGGTGTCCCACATGGTTCTATCCTCTCCCTTTGGCTCTTTAACATCTGCCTTATTCAGCTGGCACTCCTCATCTCCTCCTTCTCCCCCAACTTCCAGTATTATGTAGATGACATACAACTCTTTTTAAAACTTCTGTAGAGGAGCAGCTGAATGCCTCTGCAGGAAGTCCTTCTCCTATTCTGCCTATATGTTGGAAACCAGAAATTGCGACATGTGCAACTGCAGTAATGGCGCCTACATGAAAAGACAAGGTATCCACTGAGAAAAACCTATGTGATGTATCCCGAAGAGATGAAAATCTCCTGACACCCAAAGAAGTGGGAAGATGTGAAAAGGAGAGACTGGTGACATCACAAGGAATGAGTGTGACGCACTGAGAAGGATGACCAAAGAAGAGTAGGCATAGACCTTATAGAATCTGATGGCAAAGAAAATGTTCATGTGCAGAATGAAGATTGCATGTGTGAGAAGCACTGTGGAAAATGCAAGCCGTTTTATAACTGTACAGATGCCGTAACGCAAGTAGACCACGTAATCATGAAGGCTGGCTATACGCAGTGAATAGACTGCAAGCAGGGCCCTTAATATATATATATGTGTGTAGAATCTGGACATTCAATGTCACATTTTAGTAAGCTCAACCCATGGAGAAAGGAGGATTGATAGCTGAGTGTGTGTCGCTGCAAAGAAATAAGCTGAAGCTCGAAGATGGACCAAAGGAACACTACTTGGCCTGGTGTCCAAGGCCATCAGTTCTTTAACAACAGTGAATCTGAGACTCTGAGGCATCCCTTGTTAAGTTGCAAAGAGAGAGCACCATGAGTGCCAAGTTTCTTTATTCAAGACAATTAAATGCTATAAAATGGGCATTCACGTTCTCCTGTCACGTGAGTCCATGATGGAAATAGAAGTGGGCATGAAGATCTGAACCTTGATAAGAACATGCTCACACTCCCTTTTATTCCCAAAGGCGATAAGCAACTACAAGGCCAAGTTCAATGACAATTTGAATGGCAAAGGTATGAGCGATGAGAGATGTTGGGCTAATTGTGTGGGGAGGTGCAGTCAAGTCCACCCACCAGCACCTGGGGTAGCAGCTTACGTGCTGCTAGCGAATCGAATGTTCCAGAAGGGTAAAAGTGTGCTAACCAATTGTAGAGGGCCAAATAACGAAGGGCATTATAGTTTGAGAGCCAATGATGCATTGTGTTTCTAATAACTGTTGAACATGACTTGCACTAAGAGAGGGCATTAGTTTTCCACCTAACTATAGAGACCCAATCACAATCCTGCGTAGGTTTTCTTAGCTTGCCACGTATTATAATGTCACGTATGAAGAGTTTTTGCTATAAAAGTACAGTTTTTAATTAAATACTTTGAGACCATGCTGTGGGCCATCCGTTGACGTCTGTTGTACTCCCTGTGTTAGAGGTTTTGTCTTTGGGCTATTACCTAACTTGGCAGTATTTCAATATTGTGAATATTGGCGGTAAATTGGCACTATCTTATCATGGTGGTATATTAGTGGTGAGCATATTCATAACACTGCCCTATAAGATAAGACAAACCTTCCCCTTTTTATAACTACACCCTACTCTAGAGTTGACTGTAGGCATACACCCAGGCTTAGCACATTTAGAAGTAACCAAGTATTGCTATAAATGGTGTATAAATTGTGCATAGATTGTGCATAAATTGTGCTAATCACTTATCTACAACATTAGCGTATGCCCTTGAAGGGCCCCGTTCAGCCCCAGCATGCATGGCTGAACACACTCACACAACACACCAGCTTACTAGCTTGCCTATATTTTTTCCTTTTGTTTCTTACTTTACCACCATGGTGCAAGCACTAAGGTCCTCCTAATTACCCTCCCCACCTAAAGAATGATCATCAGACACATAACGAGGAAAAAAAATGATGACACCAACTTTGCTTGTGTTACTGCAATTATTATTTGTGACCCAGCCACTTATAAAAAGGAAACAAAAACATAACATTTCATGATAATTTGGAAGTAGAGGATGGTTCAGAAGCAAGTCCCATCGACCAGTAGTCTTTAGTACTTCGGATGTTCGGGCACCCTCCGCCATCTAGTCAGAGGTTTGTGAGGATTCCTGTGGAGAGCGGCCGATATAGAATTCTTGGAAGAAAATCGAAACAGTGTGACAGGTCTCTCTTTGACGAAATTACTCCTGGTTTCCACAGGTGCTTTCCAGATGAACAGTGAAAGTAGTTAATTGGAGGGGGAGTCGATACTGTAGCCTTGAGCTGAACGACTAATAGTGAGTAGACTAAGGGGAATGTCAAACTGAGGGGATGGGATTGTGTTAGTTTTAGAAAGTAACCAGTAAAGTAAGGGGTAGTTTAAAAAGTAACGAGAGATAAAGCCTGGGTGTCCTAACCCAAAAGAGTTCAGAAGAAATTGTTATACACTTCAGTCAAAGTAAAACAGGCTACGTATTGGACAGGTCCATATAAAATACCAATTTACATCCTGTGATTAGGGTATTATTAGGGGCAGAGATGAAAGAGTGATCACTGTTTAATGTGAAGAGTCGTACAGGTTGTCTCTGTATTTATTTGTTGTATATGAAGGTGTCGAAGAGCGACAATTGTGCATGGAAAATTGGGAAAAGGTCGATGAGACATAGTGTCTATCTTGAGAAACACCTGCTTATAGTAGTGATGATAGTTCCGAAGAGACTAAGAGAAAAGAGGAGATCTTTAAGGTCTTACTAAACAGGGAAGAGAAAAGTGAGCGATCAAATGTATCAACAGATATAGAACGAGAGATAAAGAAATGGAAAGGAGAGAGGGATAAAGCTGACAAAGTAACACTCGTACAGAACAAATGAATGGGAGGAGAGATATTACTCATGCTAGATGGGAAGAGCATTGATGAAGTCAGGCAAAGGGAAGATCAAGATGAACAGGATACGAAAGATAGGGATCAAGAAAATAGATTAAAAGAAGATGAACAGAAAAGGAAGAGCAGACAGTGGTGAGAACAGATGTATTGGAATGAGCAACACAAGAAAGAAGAAAGGGCAGAGGAGCAAAGGAAGTATGACAACAGACAGAGAGCAATGGAAGAACGGGAAAGGCAAGAAAGAAAGAGAGAAGAGGAGGAAGCACAGAAATTAAGAGATAGAAGAATACAGAGATGAAGAGAAGAGGAAGAAAGAAGAGCAGGGGTAAGGAGAGACAAGATAAGACAAGAAGAGGAAAGAGTTTGATGGGAAGCAAAAAAATGAAGATAAGTAGATGAAGAATTAGAACGAAAAAGGAGACAGAGGGAGCGCAATATTGACTGCATTCAAAAGGAATTAATGGAGCTTAGTCTTGCAATACACTGGGGCTTTATAGAAGAGTCCCTCCCCTCACAGGGACCAACATCAGGGCCATCTAGGGTAACCGTAGAAGAGGACTTTGAAATAGAAAGCATCGGAGATAGGATTGATAAAGCCTATCAGGACTTGAGAGAAGGTGGCAAATCAGGAAGCCAAAGGAAGAGAGATCATACCCTAGGCTTCCAATCACGAAGCAAAGAGAATAATCCATTCAGTCTTGCAAATAGAGCCTTGTCTTTAAGTAGACTGACCTTAGACAAGGGTGAAGGGGTTGAGAGGCATACTAGTTGGGGACTAGATATGTAAGACAAAGAGAGGGAATCCTTCCAAGGGGAAGAGGGAGGAGGTGCATGTGCCCCTGAGAGATGCCTGCAGGCAGACAAAGAAGGAAGATGGTCTGATGTAGATCAACCTAAAGATGCCAGATCCTATAGCGTATCTAGAAAGCCCTACAGGATGACTGTATAGCCAGAAGAGAGAGTCACTGTCATGTGTAAACAGCTTAAAATCAGTGCCAGTAAGAAGGCGATCATGAACCATTGTCCCCTCTGTGGATAGGCAGACGATGGGAGCCGATGGTTTATTAGGATTTACGCAGCTTCCTTTATTGGAAAAAGTGTGAGCAAGACCACACCACAGTATGTTCCATGGCCACAGATGGATAAGGATAATTTAATGTGCAAACTCCCCAGTTTAACAGCGGGTGCGGGAAAATGGATTCATGCATTTGAACAATTGACAGAAGGAAATACCTTAGCAAGGCCATGTTCAAACACAATATGAACGGCAGAAGGGATGAGCAATGAGAGATGTTGTGCTGATTGGGTGGGCAGGTACGGTCAAGTCCACCCACCAGCACCTGGGGTACCAGTTTACGTGCTGCTAGATAATCGAATGTTCCAGTATGGTACATGCGTGCCAACCAATTGTAGAGGTCCATATAATGAAGGGCCTTATAGTTTGAGAGGCAATGGTGTATCATGCTTCTAATAACTGTTGAAGATGACTTGCACTAAGGGAGGGCATAAGTTGCCCACCTGACTATAGAGACCCAACCACAAATCAATCCCTTATAGAAAGTATACTTAGATACTCCCCTTAGTGCAATCACAATCCTGCGTAGGTTTTCGTAGCTTTCCATGTAGTATGACATCACGTACGATGAGTTTTTGCTATCAAAGTACTGCTTTTTATGAAATTGCTTGAGACCATGCTGTGTGACGTCCGTTGATGTCCGTTGTATTCCCTGTTTTAGATAATTGAGAATAAAACACAGACAATTTTCCAACTTCCTGAGTCAGTCTTCTTATTGGTGCGATAGTTATTCTGCATCCTGTCCATCGTACGATGTGTTACCTTAATTAAAAGAACTATAAGGGTTCACTTCCAACTGACGCTCTTGCACCTTCCATCATCCCTGACTGCCTATCTGCGATCCAGGCCTGCTGCACTTCCAATTATCTCTGCTTTAATGCCAGCAAAACTGAGATCCTTCCCATTCGGACCCTAGCACCTGCCTTACTCCCTTCACTCTGGCCTTCCTCCAAGGGCTCTCTCCCGGCTCCATCTTCTGTAGCCAGAAACCATGGAGTCATCTTTGACTCCTCTCTCTCCTTTGACCCTCACACTCAGGACATTGCCAAGAAGTCCCACTTTCAGCTCTTCCATCTCCAAGGAATTCCACCTTTTCTCACTTTCCTCTGGACGCTCAATGTTACCTGAGCCCTGGTTCTCTCTAGGCTTAACTATTGCAATAGCCTCCTCCAGAATCTACCCTCTTCCACTATGTGACCCCTACAGCTGACTTATCCTTAGCTTCAAGGCCAGGGACCACATCTCTCCTGCCCTAAATGTCGTCAATGGCTCCTGGTTGCTTCACAGATTAAATTTGAATCCCTCAGTATCATCCACAAGGCTGTCTGGGGCCAGGGACCACTCTATCTGCAGCTCTCACTTACTACATTTTCTCCTTCTAGACCTCTGCATTCCTCAGGCACCAACTCTTTGTGTGTAAAGCATTTTGCTAAACAGAGGACAGAAGGTTGGTCGCTCTCCTCAGCTGGCACCCTTTTATGCAACAGCCTCCCCCTGCATCTTGAGCAGGAGTGTCTTAAATTCCAGAAGCTCCTTAAGACTTTCCTTTTTACTTCCTCCTCCCACCTTTTCTACTCTGCTAATCTCACAGTTCCTTTGATTGTTGTCCAGGGCCCTTATGCATATTCGGGGCCCTGACCTCCCACACTGAATCGCACCCGGCTTCTATTTATCCTCAGCACTTGCCTCTGCACACACTACGTCCTGGAGTCTCACACTTATCATACTTTGGACTTCATCTGTTGCTCGCCCATGAGCACGGGCACCCTAGCATCTACCCCCTCTGCCCCCTCCATTCTGCACTTCATGTTCTGAATACTCACAAGGCATAGTCGGTTCATCCTTCCCCCCCTCCACTGTATTTAATATTTTATGTATTTTAATGTTGCCTTATTACCATGCCCCCCCTCCCTTTTTTCCCTGTGGGTGCTTTGAAACAGAATGTACTTGCTCTATAAGTGTCTAACAAGCGAACAATACATATAAATAAATAAACATATTTTCTTTTTCCTGCGAATATTATTTGCATTGTAGTTATTAACCAAGTATCACTGAGCTACACAGAAAAAGCGTGAACATATAAAAAAAACATTGCTTTTGTGTGCTCAAGGCAAGTGGGCAGGCTTACAAGAATGCACTCGTGGGCAGGCTTGCGAGCATACATGCAAAGGCAGTCAGAGATAGGGGTTGCATTGCATGCCTGACTCTGGTTTTCCGCTAGTGGATGGACGGTTGTTCCATTTCTTAAGAATTAGCAAAGTCACCTATGTCATGCTTGTGATGGGTGCATGTTTCCGGATATGTGTCATGCTTGTTCCATGATCAAGGCGTCCAATTCATGCATAGCATCCTCCAAAAGTTCAAGTTAATTTTTCAAGAGACTATGTAACAGTGGTACCCAGTTGTGCAGTTTATATGTATCCTTTAGTTTACTCAACCATTGTGATTTTAGTCTAGTAGTCAGACTGGTGGATGTCAATCTCGCTGAAGGTCATAGCGGGGTCCGCTTGTGGGAGTGCTGCTGCTTGGTGAAAAGGTTTGCTCAGCTGAGACTTAGGGCTTGATTCAACGAAGGGCTTTATAATGGCACAATCCCATTGGAAAACACTGTCTTTATACTAGTATACCCCTTTTCAGGGACTACATCAGGAGTGTAGGTTTTAGAAGCCATTGAGCGGCCCATCCTTAACTCACATGGGCTTTTCTTAGGTCATGCAACAGTTCTGCGATCATGGCTAATTTTGGAATTGAGCTTCAACAGTAGTTCAACATGACCAAAATACTCAGACTGCTGAAGACTGATTTGATATCACAGACTTAATTGGGATTTGGCTGCATCGCAATGCTGTCAGTGACATAGCCAAAGAACTCCAAGATGGATATGAAGAATGTACATTTTTTATTACCAAATGTGATGCAACACTCATGAAGGCATTCAAACATAGCACATCGGAAATCATGACGGTTCTGGTGGTAACCCTGCCGATGCTGCCGTCGGGTTGCCGCCAGACACGTAAAACTTTACTGGCGCCTGACTTCCTGGTGCCACCGGCTCATTACGAGTTCGGTGGCCGGGATGTCAGGCGCTGGTAAATTTGTTAATCCCCGTTCCCATGGAGTTCCGGAGGACTCTATGGGAGTGGAGACACGGAAGCACCAGTACCGTTGCTAACGGTGCCGGTTCTTCTGTGACGGCTTTGCTTACTGTGACCGCTGGACCATTCGGGCACAGTGGCTCCGTCAGGCAAGCATTTAGTTTGCTGGTCCAGAAACTAGGGTGCCAGTGAGCTTACCAGCACCCTTGTGTCCAGACCAGAAAACTTGTCATGACGCCAATAGTCTCTGTGACAGAGTGTACCAGTATGTCATAACTGACTTTGAGGACACCATCAAGGCCTTTGACCACACTCCAAATAGATTTCTGTAGGACTTCAGATTTGCAGCTGTTTCAGAGGTTTAGCCTTTTGTGGCAACGTAACCCCACATAGATGGATAACATGGTGATCACTCTCCTATTCTTTTCAAGTTTCAGCGGGTGATAGCCAAGTTTCAAAGTAACCTGTAAAATTATTATGAGCCAATAAGATTGGTTAAAATATTGTCAGTGATAGGAGTGGTGCAATGCTCCTGTTTGAATGCAAATGTGTATATATATGCTCAGACTGAAGGAGGGAAAGGACCACCCAGCTGTAAGAAACTTGCCCTGGGGAAGTACACCCTGTCCCTATCGGGGGTGCCTTGCCCTAGGTGGTGCATGTTATAACGCCTATCTAAGAGTGATAGAGGAGAGTGCTGTCCCTAACCTTCTGTACTGGTGGCAAGTGTGTGGTTCAAGACAAAGGGCCTCATTACACGTTGTGTGGTAAAAATCGCAAATTACCGGCATGGCGCTATTAACGTCTCCGCCTTCACAAGAAGGCGCTAATAGCGTACCATTACGAGTATGCGGACACGAGCATAGCGCCATGCCGGTAATGACCCCACCGCCATGCCGCTAAAGTCCCCAAAAAGTCCCTTACCGGCTTCCACGAAAGTGCAGATAGCACCTCCGCCCTCACGCTACATGCAAACAGCGGTCACCGCTATCAGCGGTGACCGTTAAATAGCAGAACCGGAAATAGCGTCATTGCACAAGAACGGGAAAGAGCACGGCGGCCATCTTTAAAAACACAATCCATTGCCATCCTCTGCCCCCTGGACCTGCTCTGAGTAGTGTGCAATAGGAAATCCACAGGGACACCCTCGACATGCCTAAGGCTGTAAAAAAAACTACCAACCGGCAGAGGAAGGAAAAATTCACCATGGAGGAGCTAATGATGCTAACCCAGACCCTTGCTGCCAATGCAGCCGTGGAATTTGCCAGCGACATGCGTCAGGAGACACTAATCAGAAAGAAGGAAATCTGGGCTGATGTTGCCCTGAAAGTCAGTGCTGTGAGCACCACCACCCGCAATGTGCGTGAGTGCAGAAAGCGGTGGGATGATCTCCGCCTATGTGTTAGAAGTATCCTATCAGCAAACCACAACATTGCCACATCAGGTGGATCTGATTCCCCTATTAAATTGAAGGAATGGGAAGAGACCTGTGCCAACCTCATTGGAGTGGAATCCATAGAGGGAGTCGGGACGATGGAGCATGGCGTGGCAACCACTGAACTGACACATCACCTGCATCCTTAACAATGAAGTCAAAATGCCCACAACTGCATTATTGATGTATACTGCATTAAGTACATATAACCGTAACCAATGCCATCCCCCTCTTTGTCCCTGACAGGCTCACATACAGACAGTGAGGATGCTGGTACTGTATCTCAGGCACCCCCTCTGAGTAAGAAATCAAGGGCACAGGACACAGAGGACACCCCCACAACATCAAGGGGCAAAGGTAGAAGGGTCCACACGCAGAGTGGCAAACATTGGTGGAGCGCCACTTTCAAGACGCAAGTGTCCACACCACCAACAACTGCCCCCACCTCCAGAGGTGAACCCACCACCACCGATCCCAGCCACAGAGGGCCCACCCTCAGCTGCCGCTAGTTCCGCAGGAGAGGTGGCAGCCACTGCACCACTCTCTAATGTGGAGGATACGACCATTTTCCACATGGAGATGCACACCCCAACCGCCCCTTGGACTCCCGAGGCATCACCACAGCAGACACCTGGGTCTAGTGTCACTGGCGAGGACAACGTGGGAGGTTTTAGTAGCCCTTCGGTGGCTTCACCTGTTGACCTGGTTGCATCCGAGGGCACAGCAGCCACACCACCAGAATGCAACACTGTCCTCGACCTGGCCAGCATCAGTCAGCGGCAACAGGGAATAACTGTGCTGGTTGGGCAGCATGTGGAGGAGGCTGCCCGTCTCAGGGCTGAGATTGCGGAGACAGCAAGGCACTCCAGGGAGGGGATGGAGGCCTGTACAGACAGCTGTGTGGGGAGATTGTCTGATTCAGGGAGGTCCTCACACGGATAGCGACGCAATGGACCGCCAGTTCCCACCACCACCACCACCTGGACAGTCAGCCACTTCCTCATCTGCCAGTTCGAGGCAGACAAGCCCCCTCCACTGCTCCTCACGCACCACCAGGCGCACGTCTAGGCAGCCTCCCAATGCTGGTGGTGGCAATGGCGAATAGGGAGTGCATGGTCAGGCTTCCGCGTGTATGGCTGGACGAAAACATTGTGGCAGACACATGAGGAACTGTTGTGGGGGGTGGGGGGAAGGGTGTTTTTGGACTCTTGTGGGGGGTGGGGGGAAGGGTGTTTTTGGACTCTTGTGGGGGGTGGGGGAAGGGTGTTTTTGGACTGTTGTGGGGGGTGGGGGGAAGGATGTTTTTGGACTGTTGTGGGGGGAAGGGTGGTGGGATGTTTGGGGACATACACTTTTACAACTTTACATTTATCAATACACTGGTGTTTGATCGATTCACAGGCTTGGACTTCTTCATTGTGTATGTGTGTTTTATTGGCGACAGGGTCCATTGTGCGCTTCGAAACAGACACCAGTGCATAACTGCCCATATCCATTCCCACAAAAAGAAAAAATGTAACTCAGAATATTTGGTTGATCAGATGCTGTCTCACAGCATGTCCCTCCTGGCCATCCCATCTTGCATGACCTGCATCCCCGTCAACTCCGTCCTCATCACCATCCTCATCCTCATCAGGTGCTTCTATTTCTACGTCCGGGGGCAGTGGCACATTCCGTCTGATACACATATTGTGCAGCATGACACATGCCATGGTGATCTTGGCCACCTTCTCATGGCCATACTGGAGAGTGCCACCAGACCTGCTAATGCACCTAAACCGTGTCTTCAAATGGCCAAAAGTCTGCTCGATCACGACACGGGTACGGGTATGTGCACGTTTGTAGTCCTCTTCGTGCCTGTTCTGTGGGTTCCGTACAGGGGTAAGCAGCCAACTCTTCAGGGGATAGCCGGCATCACCTGTATGGGGGGATGAATGGGGTCTGGTTACTGTTCACCTCAAGAGCGGCCTGTTTATATCACACAAATTGACTTTGCATTGTGATTGAAGTCCACAATTAACAGCATGCATGCAGACGATCTGTGTGACTGCAATGTGCAAAGTTGAGTTTGAACCTGCAAGTGACTATGCCCCATTAATGCCTCCAAAAGTAATTGACATGTCCTGGGTGAGGCCAGGTCTTACGTGTCCCTGGGCCCAGGCAGAATTGGTACCACACTGCTAGTGTACTGCCATTCAATCATTTATGTTGCCATGCTGAGAGGCATCACTTCAGTGATGCTATAGGTGCGTGGTACAATGCTATGGGTAGGGGTGATCCCTTTGCATGCATTCAGGGGCACATTGCATTATTGTGGTTGTGTAGCACTGAATCTGTATGACTATCTTGACGGCATGTAGGAGATTTGTGTACCTTGTGGTGTTGAATGTTGGCAATGTGGATGTGGATGGATGTTTAATGTTTCTAGACCTAGATTGTTCTCTATGTTGTGTAGCTTATACTTGCATGTCGGTTCATCTCAGGTAGATTGCGGCCTTCCCAGATGGACATTGGAGTCCATCTGTACATGCATTTGTCCTATGGACGACAAGCTACACCCAGTTGGAACATGTATCTCTCCCCCCCAAATCACACCCAGTTGGAGTATGTATCTCTCCCCCCCTCAATCACACCCAGTTGGAGTATGTATCTCTCCCCCACAATCACACCCAGTTGGAGTATGTATCTCTCCCCCCCAATCACACCCAGTTGGAGTATGTAGCCCCCCTCATTCACACTGCCATGCGCTTGCCCTGCTACTCACCAAGTAGCCACGAACGTTGTCCGGCTTGTCGCTCCATGTAGCGAGGGATGGTTGAGTTCCGCAGGACCATGGAATCATGGGTTGATCCGGGGAAACGGGCACAACAATGTGTGATTATCTTGTTGGCGTCACATACCATTTGGACATTGATGGAGTGGAATTGCTTCCTGTTTCGGTAGACAACTTCATTGTGATGTGGGACCACCAATTCCACATGGGTACAGTCGATGGCCCCAATGCAACTTGGGATACCTGCCAGTGCATAGAACTTTGGTATTTGCAATCTCCTGGGCAGTCCGTGGCATGAATATGTGTTCAGGTGCATGCCTCAGGAGGGCATCGAGTACCTGATTCAGCGTGCGTGAGAATACTGGTTGTGAGATGCCATGCATGTGCCCCACTGTATGCTGGTAGGTGCCTGTGGCCAGGAAGTGGAGCACGGTCACCACCTTTAGTAGAGGGGGGATGGCAGTTCTGATGTCTCTGAGGATCACAATGTCATCATGTATCATGTCCACAATGCTGGTGATGGTATCCCGGTCCAGATGGTACAGGGTGTGCATCTGCTCAGGGGTCAGGTTAAATGGACTGGCACTGATCCTGGGGATTGGTGGCTGCCTCTGTGGTATGACTAGGTGCCGTGGTGGTGCTTGCTGTGCCTGTCTTGCCCTCCTTCTCCTCCTCTTCCTGCGTCTCCTCTGTGCTGCCTGTTGTTGTTGCTGCTGCACTGCAATCATGTCCTCTAGCCCATGTAATGCTGCTAGTATTGATGCTGCTAGTATTGGGACCATCTTGGTGTGGGAAGGGGTGTGGTGTGCTCCTTTTGTGCTGCCAGAGTCTCCATTGCCTCCACCTGTGCTGATTGTGTCCACCTGTGATAGGTGGGAACACTGCTCCGTTCTCTTAATGGGTGGTTCGCAATGGTGGTATTAGCACCATGGCGGTAAGGGATTAGGGGGGCTTCACCATGCCGCTATTGGCATGTCCGCTCGGCTTGTGATGGTGTGCTGTTAGCGGCATGGCGTTATTTACGGGATGGAGGGTCACGTGCACGCGGACTGCCTGCTATTAGTGGCACCGTACTTATCAGTGCCGCTAATAGCGGTGAGCCGGGTCGTAATTCGCATGGGGATTTAACGCTACAGGTATTCCATTACCGGTAACGTTAAATCCCTACAGCCTACCGTGTAATGAGGCCGAAAGTGTCAAAAGTTTAGAGCATTTCCAAATGGCTGTTGCAGTGGAAGGCAGAATTGTATATTATATTATGTCGCTGCTCGATCTTGTTGGGGGCAACCTGGAGGCAGGTCAACAAATTGTATTCCAAACTAAGTGTCAACTTTAATTATACCCATAGGTATTAATAGCTGGAATACAAAAAGTTCAGGTGGAATGCCCACTTGTAGAGAACAATGCTAAAAAGGCAAAAAAACAAAAAAGCACAAACGCCTCTTATAAAAACTTTTGCACGAAGGTAGACCACCACTACCCAGTAGGTAGAGAGAGCAAGGCAAGAGGTCTTCTTCCCCCCTGTTTCTCTCTCCCCTTTTTGTCTCCCCATAGGAGACGCATGTACCCCGTAGTGGTTCCTTAAGTTCACTGATGCTGGATGATTGAAATTTAGTTGTTCCTTGAATCACGGTCCTGAAGAGGATGGCTCATTCCCCCAACGCCATCGAAGCCGTTCGACCCCTGTGGTCATGAGGGCTTTCATGACCCGCTCTGATATCTCCCATCACATCAGAGAGATACTGTTTTGCAATACACTTGCTTGCACAATCACATGTATGGAGTGAGCTGTTTTTATAAGAGCCATTTTAGCATTTTTTTGTTGTTACCATTTTAGCCTTGTTCTCTACAAGTGGGAATTCCACCTGAACTTTTTGCATTCCAGCTATTAGACCTATGGGCATAATTAAATTTGACACTTAGTTTGGAATGCAATTAGTGGACCTGCCTCCAGGTTGCCACCAACAAGATCGGGCAGCGATAGAATCTAATGTACAGTTCTGCCTTCCACTGCAACAGCCATATGGAATGCAATAAACTTTTGACACTTTTTCTTGAACCACATACTTGCCACCAGTATAGAAGGTTAGGGACAGCTCTCTCCTCTATCACTCTTATATACCTGTTACACCACGTGCCACCTAGGGCAAGGCACCCCTGATAGGGACAGGGTGTTTTTCCCCAGGGCAACTTTCTTACAGCTGGGTGGTCCTTCCCCTCCTTCAGTCTGAGCGTCTATATAAGTATTTGCTAATTTGTGTAGCTTATGAAGTACTACTCTCCTATAGAACTGTTGTTTTTGTGGTATCACATTGCATCCTGTTAATGGTATACAAGGATGACAATGGCCTGACCGTTTCCCCTAGCTTCCACACGCTTTCCCTGTTTGTTTTAACCCTGTTTGAATTCAAGCAGCCTGCCCATGCAGTTGCTCACTTGCTGACAATTTAGCAGAAAGGAGGTGAGGTGGGGTTATAAAAGGTCTCGATTGGTCTGGCTTCCTCAAGTTTTTATATGTTGCACTGTCGGGTCTGGGTGCAGCTTGAAAGCCTTCCTGTTGTGGACGTCTATTCATGAGAAGAGTTATTTTAATTCCCAAGGTGATCTTCCAGTTCAGAGTCAAACAGTTTAACAATGAAGTGAATGGCATATAGTGATTCAGCTGCCTTGCGGCTAGGCAACATGTATATGCCCACTTCGGCTATAAAGACCCTTTCTGAAATACTATTTGATGGTTTGGATATGTCTGCGATTAATACACCAAACAGGGAAATTGGGGCTCTCCTGCAAAACACAAATATCTGTACTCTTGTGTTTGGGGGTTGTAGAGGTGGCAAGCTGTGTTCCAATTTTGAGATGTGTAGTATGTTTACTGAGCCTCTTGTGTCAATCACCACTGACTCATGTGTGCCACAGATGTTCACTCTACAATGGGGTGGTTTTGTCTTCCTCAGTCAGGAGTCTTGATGGATTTCGTGGACAAAGAAGGTCTTCTTATTGCTGTAAACTTTCATTTTGTTATGCTGGTCTTCCTCTATGATAGGTTTTAATCTCCAGGCTGTGGACTACCTATATGTTTTGCACGGCATTGTTGATTATGAACTGCATGCTTTGGCAAAGATAATTGTTGCAGTTCTCACAGAGGTATCCTTTCACTGGGTAGCTTCTAATGTCATGAACTTCTCTGCAACAATGAGAACTTGCAAGTCGGTTGATTAATGGATCCTCTCTCTGTATCCTGAATGAGAATAAAATGGAATGTGGAGAAGGCCTGTTCACGTTTAGAGACAGGCGCCAGCTGATTGCTTGTGTTTTGGGAATGGCATGTGCCATTCCTGACATGTATTTTATCCTGAATGCTTGAGTTTGAGTGATATCTCAAGCACTGTAGGGGTTAGGCTTGCCGACATGTACTTAGTGAAATGCATTGAAGTATATTCAGGCAGTGAACATATATTAGCAGTAATTAACAGAGTTTCCCCATCAGTTTGAAAGTCTGGGCTGTGAGCCAGACTAATCTATTGTTATGTAACAAATAGGTACACTACAATAAAAATAATTCTGGGATGCTCTCCGTTGGTCTGGGATATCTTCCAATAATTCTGTTTGTTTTGGTAAACATCTAAAAAATCTCATCTTTTAACAGTAACAATGCTCAGAAAGACTAAAATAGACAACAGGGCTTCTGGCCTAAGCCGGAGGTGAGGCAGTTTGTTGACTTAAGGAATATTTAGATAATTTGACTTGATGCATTCGGCATCGGGCAGTCAGCTTCTGGCTTCAGCATGGCCTTGGCTGTAAAAGATAATTCGGCTTCTTGCTGTTAGCAGGAGGAGACGGCTTAGTTAACATTGTGCCAAGTCAATAAAAACCTGCCCTCTGGTGAGTACAGTAGGAGAGCTGTTAATGAATCTGAACAATACAAGACTGAAGGCTAGTGGCAAAGGATTTAGGACCAAGGAGCAGATTGAACCACTCTTTACATGCAAATCTACAGATAGGGCAGGGGGTCATCCCTCCTTTTTTCTGCTTGGATTTTGAAGCAACTGAAATTGCATTTTTGGACTTTTTGGTTTTTGAGATGAACTACTATTTTGACTGAGCTGCATATAGAGAAGCACCTCTACCTATGGCAATCAGCTTATCACCCACTGGCTTATTTTATTCTTAAATGCCTGTTGTTTCCATCATGGTCAATTCCAATTCACACTAAAGGGGTCATTACATGTTCATCGGTCCAGAAAAACAGTTGGTATAATTGGCAGTAATTCTGACACCAGCATTTTTTCTGGAAGGGAGAAACACAAGTTTGCCGGTGGGGGTGCTGACTTACCACCAGGCCTGACCTGCTGGTTAATCATGCCCCCACTGGCAAATACATTCCAGAAATACTGGTACCGGTACTACCAGTGCCAGTAATTCCAGCAATTCCCCCCATAAAGTCCTATGGAATGGGATTTACCGCCCTTTCCACCACTTGTAATACCCGGCAAACTTGAAATGAGCCCCAAACTCTTTTAAGGCTTTTTTACCAGTTTTGCTGCTTTTCACTGATAGGTGGTTTTAACAATTAGATTTGATATTTTGGGGATTTTTTTATTGGATTGTGCAGACCACAAGCCATCATCCAAGCTTCAAACATCCAGCCTTCTGCTTTCATCTCCCTACCCACTATTACATTAGTGAGTATGAGGGTCTGTTTACCCATTTTTATTATCACTTTGGGAAAGTGGAGAGGTATTGAGAATGCATTTTCTATGATGAGGTTGCCTAGCGAGAATTGATGAGGTAGTCAGTTACTTTTAATGTGGCTATTATGCACCTGACATGGTTAACTGGTCTGCAAAAGACATAGAGGCAATGGCAATGAAAGCTGCATATTCATTTGAAACTTTTACCATATTGAGTGTGTAATGTATAGATACATTAATAGTAGCAATGTTTCTCTATTACTCATAATCAAACAAATTACACTATTCAGAGTGTAAGAGCATTCATTGAGCGTTCATCAGTGAGAATCAAGTCAGAAGCATTTGAAAATATTCATTAGGTGTGGGGCATCTATTTGAAGTGCTGTATTTTGAAATATTGTATATGGTGCTACCTTGATATAGTAGAAGGTTTGAGCAGTGGACCATCAATAAAAATTGATCTCTCTAGAAAATCAGTCCTGTATGGATGGCTGAGGGCAACTACCCACTGCAGGGATTTGCTTCCCACTCTCTATTTTGATGCACAGCAGCTGCTATATGCTACCTCTGTTCCAACCACAGCTCTAACTGGGGGCATCTAGAACACTGCCCGTGTGGTGGAAGAAAGGCACTGTGAGCTAGAGGTAATAAGAATCAAATCATATTGCCACCCCAGATGGGACCACACAACATAATCCATCCTACACCCTAAAATATTCTCCCTACTTATTTACTGGAGAGGGGCCGGGGAGGCGGGGGGTTGCTGCAGGCCTGGTGAAACAAATAATTACAAATACAGATCTGAAGAGCAGGGTGTATTTTTAAGCAAATACTTTTAATAGCTGTCAAGCTCATAGATACTGGTATCGCTAACCAACATAGATTGACCAATCTCCATCACTTATTTCCTGGGCAAACTCCTGGAAAAGCTGGACATCTCCTAGCTAACCCTCCACACTGAATCACTTGGTTGTCTCCATGACCCTCAGTCTGGCTTTCTGAGCAGCCAGAGGCATGGAAAGTGCTCTTTTGAACACCCGTGAAGACCTGCTCTTTAACTTTGACTCCAACTCTCCCAAAGTCCCCATCCTCCTGACCTTTCCTCTGCCTTTGATGTGGTCAATCATACCATCCTGATTAATCGACTCCATGAGAACCTGGGCATCACAGATCAGTCTCTGGCGTGGCTGGCTGAACTTCCTCTTGGAACGAGCCTCCCAGGTCCAACTTGGGTCCTTTCTCTCCGCCACCTCTCTCTCCACTGTATCCTCTCACCCTGACTCTTCAATGCCTAATTCGCCCCTTTGGTCCACCTGATTTCCACCTCCTCTTCTAACTTCCATTGTTAAGTGGAAGACACAGCTGTCTTTCAGGCTTTCTATAGCCTCCTCTCATTCCTGGCTCATTCCCGACTGTCAAGCCATGATTCAGGAATTGTGCGCATTCAATGACCTCTGCCTCAACACCAGTAAGACAGAGATTATTCTCACTGGGACCCCTGCTCCCCCTTACCCTCTCCCACTCGGGCCGCCCTCCTTGGGCACTCTACACTCACCCTCCTCGGAGTCTAAAAACGTTGAAGTCATTTTCAACGCCAGTCTCTCCTGACATCACAGACCTTGCCAAGAAGGCCCACTTCCAGCTGCACCTCCTCAAAGGTATTCTACCTTTTCTCACATTCCCCCAGAAGCTCACTGTCTCCAGAGCTCTTGTTCTATCCAGCCTGGACTACTGCAACATTCTCTTTCTCAATCTGCCTACTCTACTCTTTGCCCCATAAACAAATCCAGAACAGGACTGCAAGACTTATCAATGGCCTCAAGCCCAGGTACCGCATCTTTCCAGCTCTGACATCTCTGTACTGGCTCCGGTGGCAGCAAGTATCACGTTCAAGACCCTTTGCATCATCCACAAGGCTTTCAGGGGCTTAGGCCCTGTTAAGAAGGATTTCTGAACTCTGACCTGGAGGGGCAGAGGTTCAGAAGGGCAGCCTGGTTTCTTGGAACAGGGTAACCTCTGGACAAGCCAGACCAATCAGGGTAGCTATGGCAGGCGGTTAAGACTAAGTCTCAGGAGGGTTGAGGGCGACTGAAGGACAACAATGAGCACACAGAGCAAGGACACTTACAAATTACTGCAGACAAGTGTTATATCAAAAATGTAGACACATTTATTATAAGGCCTTTGTAACATAGACCATAGCAAAGGAATAACAGTAACACTTAATAAACCAACACAACACTATCAATACAATGTATACACAAGACCATTGGGGTCTAAAGGGTCAAAGGCACGAAATATGTCAACAACCTAGAGGGGAAGGAAACAGGCAGGGCAGATAGTCTTTAGGCCCCTTTCGACATTGACAATACACCTAACTAAGAGGCAGTCCAAGCCCTAAGAAGAGAGGAGCCTAGTGCTCAATAGTACATGCAATGCAAGCGCACATGGTTGTTCCAATGGGCAAAAAAGGGTCTCTAGCAGCTCGGGAAGGTGGATGAGGTGATGCAGAACAAGTTCCCACTATTCAGGGAGGACCTCCACTTAAAGGCAGAGGCAGTTCCAGAGAGCGGGATGGATTCACTAGTTTGCACTAGCAATGGAAAGCAGAGGGGCCACCAGGGGCCACTCGTGGGTAAAAGGGGCCCTTTGCACCAGGGGCCACCAGTTAGTGTTGGAAGTACACACCTGTCCCAGGTGCAATCGGACCCAAACTTCGCCGGTTCAGTCCACTCGGGTTGCAGGTTCGAACACAACAAAAAGGGCATCTCTGGGGCTTTCAGTTCATGAGATACAGCAATGATTCCCAAGCGGGACAGTGGTGATTTCTCCGCTCTGGGTGGAATCAACCCAGTTTCACTGCAGCAGACTTCAGGGGCAAGAGGGTCACAAATGCAGTGTACTTGCAAAAGACTTTGCCGCGCCAGGATAACACGGTAGCTGTGTTCACTCCGGTCCTGGCGCGCTCCTCTCACTTCAGACCTGGGAATACCAAGTGTACGAAATTTGGAGTGAGGGTGAGGGTGCCGCGGACAAAGAGCTAGCAGTATCCCAAGTTTCGAGGGCCTCCTCGAAACGGCAGCAGTGACAGAACAAAGCAACTGGGTAAGCTGGTAAGCCCACTGGTTGGCTCAGGGACACTTCCCAGAAAGCTTACTTGCAGGGTTTGATGAAGGTGCTGAGAATAGTTGGTCCCACTATTCCAATGGGTCGAAGCATCTTCGCAGACCTTCTAGGACGACCAGATGCAGGGGGTCCCACAGGACGATAGTGGGCTCAGGGTGCCAAACTTTCCAGCGGGTTTACCAGCGGTTCCTCAACTCGGCTTCGTAGTTGCAGGATACTTGGATCCTATCCTTTGTTCAGTGAGAACTCAGGAGATCGACATGGTATGGGTGTTTTTGGTCTCCTCTTATCCAAAGATCCCTTTACGCGAAAACAAAGAAGACCTAATAGGAGATCTGCTCACGAACGCACACTCCATACGTGGACCAATCACTGCTCCCAGTCATTCATAGCACTTCAGACTTCCTGGCACCCAGGATGTGTATTGGACTCAGACGTTCCAGCCCACACCCTGGAAGCACACAAACAAGGCATGCAGAAGCCTGTGAAAGCATTGGGTTTTGCAGGAAAGTGCATGACCAAATAAGGACTGACCTGCGTTGACTCGACCTGGGGAAGGTGAAGGGGCAAGATGGCCAAAGGACAGGACAAACAACCTTGTGGCATGGCCATTTTGGAGCCAGGCCACCTATTAATGCGGATAACATGGCAGGAAAGGGTTTAAAATAAGCCAAAAAGATAGCTGCCACCAGTCCTGTCCATGACACATCTGCACATCATAAAAAGTCCAGCAAGAGTATCTAGGGCCTTGGGAAATGACTATAAACCCAAATGTGCTGTATGGTAAGATACATTGCACACTTGTTACATGTTGCACAAAAGTTGCAACACGGGAAAAGGACTAAGGGAAACAAAGTCTCCCAGTACTGACTGTTTTAAGGGCATGTAAGTTTCCCCATAAAAAGTGAGCAAAAGCCCAGAGGATTGCAGCTGAAGGCTGTGCTTCTCTGGCAAAGTCAGTCAATGGTGTCTAAACAGCAGCAAGAAGTTTGGGGGTGTTCACATGGAGGGAAAATGACATACAATTATGAAATCTTTCCTAACAGGCCTGCACTTTATCCAACTCTCTCTGCCTAAATTCCTTCCTTCTAGAGCCCTTCGATCAGCTACCTTGAACTCTCTGAGTGTCAGATGCTTCTCCAAGCTAAGAATGGGTGGAATATCTCTGAACAGCTCTCTGTGCCCCTCTCAAACTTGACCCGGACCACCTGAAGTTCGGGAAGCTGCTCCAGACCTTCCTTTTCTCCTCTGCCTTATCTCTCCCTCCTCCTTGCAAACCTTAATGTCTGCCTGCCCTAACTGGTTGCCGGGTACCCTCAGATTTCTCACACTGTACCAGGCCCCTCCATGACCAGTCTTCCTGCACTGCCTTCGGGCATACCGTCCACTTAGGGGATGTAACTGTAACTCCTACTGCCCCCTCTCTTCAATGCGCTTACACAGAAACGTGCTGCCCTGGCTACTCCTAGTCAGAGTCTAAGGCCCTAACTGCACATTTTTCCTGCACTTCCACCTCTCCTTTTCCCATAGCCTTTTTGCTGTTGCACTTGCACAATCCGAATGACACAAGGCCTAGTAGGATCATTTGGCCTGTCTTCCCTCTGTCTCCCCCTTCCTTGGTTTGTGGCGCCTAGAAACATTTGGGTACAGTCGCATTATAAATACCATATCATATCATATCATATCACATCATATCATATCATATTGATGTTCCTATACCTTTAAATTGCCACCAAGCGGTAACCATATTATTAAATGAAGGCTGTGTTAGGGATGTTAACATCAATGTTACAGTGGCAGTAGCTGTGCCAGGAGGATTGCCAGGGAATCCCTGTTTACATATAGGAAGACAGCTCGCATCAGGGCAGGGGGTGGGTTTGAAACCCTTGATATTAGAGGAGATCTAGACCAAATACGTTGTGCATCTTATAGGTATCCGGAGTCAGCTTTGCAGCGGGTAGATCACCAGAACTGGTTTCAAGAAGGTTTGACATATCCCACTACTAGGGCTAGACATGGTCCTTTTGCTATGGAAGGGTTAACCTTAGAACACATCCTTAGGGACCACCCAAATAGGGAGGCAAATTACCCCTAGACCAGAGAACACTATTAACTTCTGAGGAGACACTTTGACACTGTCCATGCTCAAGCTGTAGAATATAGAGCTCTAGTGGATGCACCTTTCATTCCAAACCCTCAAAATCTTATTGGGTACCTGCCGTGCTGTACAAAATGAAATCCCTAGATGATATTTCAGTAAATTGAGTAAACTTGAGGCAGCATACCCTCAAGTCACTCCTAAGCAGAGGGAGAGGGCTTTAGCAGTGATAATTCCAACAGGTTGTAATCCACCGATGTAACACTGTGACAGCTGGGTTTCAGTGAATAGTTGGTTATATGTTCATTTAAAAATGAATCCTTCAATTACAGCACTAACCGCCGTTCTGGAGGAGATGCTGAGCTTCTAGTGAGCAGAAGTAGCAATGAGTTTAGGGCTAGCAATAGCTGTGGGTAGATATCCCATGACAGGAGTAGTACTCATACCCCTAATAAAAGGAGAATCAGTGAGTCTTCAGGTGCCTTGCAGTGTTTCCCAGTGAACAGGAAAAGAAACTTCAGTTTGGTCAAATTTTGACAGCTATTATTATGTCCATAGGTAAATATCACCAGGGTAAACACCCCAGAAAGGGTACAAATAAAGAGTTAATTGTGAGTAAGTACACTTAAAGGGAACCAGCTACTATCACTACTGGAAACAGGCAGGAACCAGACATAAATGCCTTCTCAGCTAGAGGTAGAAAGGGAAGGCCACATGCTTCTATTCTGCCTCCCATAAGAGAGGAAGGGAGAGAGTACTTTCATGGCAGAACAGTATGAGGGATAGTACAGGCCCCAGGCAGGAAGCTGGTTGGTGCAGAAGATCCTACAAGGGCAGACGTGGTGAGAGAAGTACCTATCAGTTAAGGAATATGGCACAGCTTAGGCAACCACAAAGAAATAGTGATAAAGACTATCATTCTTCTTCTTCACAGAAAGAGAAGAAACAGTGGTCAGCACCCAATCGAGAGCAGAAGCCTGCCAACATGGAGGAGCACATAACATGTGGTGGCCTTTTAGTTGAATGAGACTGGCCAAGGCTGTATGTAAGGGAAATGCCAAGAAGTAATTAAGTCTGTTTTTTCAGAAGAAGTGGAACACGTAGTGAATGCTTATCCAGCCTCATGGGCTGTTTTAGGTGCAGCACAATTTTTCAGGATTCATATGGGACATTACATAGATTGCCCTCCACATAGAATTACAGTGTTTGCAGCTCCAAAGCCTCAGAGACAATGTCCAATTAAAGAACGTGCTATTCAAAATTTCAAAATAATAGTGGATCAATGATTAGACCAAGGAGTTCTGGTACAACAAGCAAGCACACACAACACAGCACTACTTCCAGAGTCGAAGCCAGATGTTCCTTATAAACTGGTAATTGACTTTAGGTTTCGAAATGCAAACACACGTACAGAGGCTGTTCAGAACATTCACAATTAAGGCCTTCTGAATAAAATACATAGAAATAAATATAAGACTGTGTTGTATTTGGGAAATTGATTGTTTGGACAACCTTTAGACCCAGAGAGTTACACGTACACTGTACACAGCTAACAATCAGTGGAAAAAACTTTGCATCACGTAACACGTGCACACAAATAGTGCAGGGATTTTCACAAGTAGAATACAATCCCTCTTAGAAGGCATTCAGACGTGCTGGACATGTGTCGATGATATATACTGATGATATATATTGTAGAGATGATGATTTGAATGTGAGAAGGTGGATTTGTTCATAAGGACCCTAGCAGCTAAAGGCTACATGTTCACCTTTAAGAAATCCAAATTAGCCCATAGAGAAATCATATTTCTGGGTTTTCATTATCTGATGAGGGAAGGGAACCAGCACCTCAATTCCTGGAGAAATGTGCACACTTGCAGATCCCACGTGCACTTATAAAGTTGCAGGCCAAACCTAGCCTTCTAAATTCTGGACATTCATATGTTGCAGTTTCTGCAGCATTAGTAAAACCATTAAATGACCTGTTGAAGCCCACCGTCGTCCATCAGACTAGAAGAGGGTATGCACACACATCTTGCACCACGTTTCTGAAAATGACTCAAAGTAGTCCTCTTCAAGACAGAAACACTGAAAAGGACTTAGAAGTGATATTACATCCTGGTCTGCATGCTTTTACATATGTAGTATGTAAACATGGAGAGACAAAACCCATAGCCTACCATTCACATGTCTATACAATTCCAAATCAGACGTTTGCTCCAGAAGAGAAGGTTCTGCTGCAATTCAAATAATAGTGCAGAAGGAACACACATTAGATGCAAACAAATTAGGCACATGAACACACAGTGCAGTTATACGCAGCTACACACTCAAGCAGTGTAAATGCAAAAGTACTACACTCAATATGGGTACAATTGGGCCTCCACGCAGACAGTAACAGAAATAAAATATCATTACAAACCAGAACTGTTACAATTGTATGAACTGGAATGATCTTTAAAACCAGAAGCAGATGCAGTACTACCAGACATCCCACTTTGAATGTTTACAAATGTTATATAATGTGATAGGAGTGCTGCTCTAGCAGTCGGGGCACAAGTACAAATATTCTGCTGCCTGTGCTGCTGTAAAAGATTGATTCAATCATAATAATGAGTATGAACACCAGGATGCACAAACTAAATATGTATGTGATACATCAGCTCAGGTAGGTGTGTCACAATGCCTCCTCCTTGCACTGTGACAGCTAGGTCACATAAGCCCACTTTAATGGTGTCTGATTCAGACTATGCAGTAAGAAGTTAAATTGTTGTACTACAATGGTGGCAGGCAAATTCATTCAGAGATTCCAAGGGCAAACATATATTGGCAAAACAACTTTGTCAAGAAGTATGGAACATCAAGAAGGTTCATATGGGTTATTTATACAAAAGCACACAGAAACAAATATGTGCACAGTGCTGGCAATGCTCTTGCCGATCAGCTTGCATGACAGCAGACTATACAAATGATAGTGCCAGCATTAACATGCTCTGCCTCAAATACAGATGAGGACATAGACGCACCTTTGGGTGCAAATAGTCCTAAACTAACAGAGTTCCCCACTATTTTTACCTAGACTGTAAGGGAAAACACAGTGATGATCACTATCCCTAGGTCAAAGGGAGGCCCGGTTGACAGGGTACTACCAAATAAGCAGGATAGATTGGAACTAGTTTCTACAGCATATGCAAGTGTATCCACAATCCGCTGTGGGGTG
Organism: Ambystoma mexicanum; assembly: GCF_040938575.1. Classification (NCBI taxonomy): domain Eukaryota; kingdom Metazoa; phylum Chordata; class Amphibia; order Caudata; family Ambystomatidae; genus Ambystoma; species Ambystoma mexicanum. The sequence continues at coordinate 132,576,312 of NC_090935.1, read as the reverse complement.
TCGGCTACTGCATGACTCTTGCAAGGGCTTAGTAAAGGAGTATGGCAGTAAATAGCAAATTGCTTCACATGTTTGCAAACATCTGTGGACAACTTCCAAAAACAACCAGAGAACACACTATCAAGAGTGACACTGCCATTTGAATGCATGTAACAAGGACAATTATTTGTTGGTCGTGGTAGACTTATGCTCCAGATGTACATGCTTAATCCTCCAGAAGAAAGCAGATTGTAAGGAGGTCATACAATGATTGCTGTTCTTAGTAGATATGATGGGACCGAAATATCTCCAAGCTGTCAAAGAGCAATCCATTCAGGCAGAGCCTTAAGAAAGGCCCTGTCAAGCTTGGGTTGTACTCTGCACTTCTCAAACCCATTTCAACCACAGTCAAATGGGGTTGTTGAGATAACCAAAGTGATCATAAAGCAAGTCTTGACTAAATGCATCCTCTCTTCTTTAGGTAATTGGGTACATCATGTGCCTTTAGTTCAGCGTAGCATAAATAACTTGCCTCGTCTTCTCAATGTGAAGGTAAAACACTGTATGAGTTGATTTATGGCTCTCCCATGTATATGCCTGACTTATATAATCCTTGTAGTTCCCTCAGCAGGCCAGACCAGATGCTCCTCATAAATCTCGTGAGAGACTCCATCCATGGTGAAGAAGTCTTAGCACAGCACCAAGAAAAGACAAGTCACAGAGCACCTTGAAGTTTGGAGACTACATATTGGAAAAGATCCATGACAAAGACGAACTTGGACTGTACTACAGATCTCCTGTGAAGGTACTGGAACTCATTGGATCAAGAACAGCTGTCCTGCCATGTCTGCCTCCTGGAAAAGATAAGTGTAAAGTATTTGTAGACAACCTTAAGTCAGCTCTGGAAGGTTACAAACTTGTTCCCGAGCAAGGAGACTTTCATTCTTGAACAACCTGACAAGCAGGCAAGTGTAGATGAAAACATGATGTTAACAATTTATCCAGAAACCTCCTCGACCTCTAAGAACATTTTTGGTTTTCATGGAACAGATGAGCCAGAAACAAGTCCAAAAGTAAAGCCAAGCACAAATTCCACCAGGAGGATAGGTAACCATCCAAAGTGCACAACTGTAAATTTTTTATTGGAATAGTAATCTTGTTATATACTTTGCTGTGGATAAGTCTTATCACCTTATGTGTCCAATTGGCCACGGGACATTTTTAAATTCCAATGGAGATCCAAAAGAACAGGAGACAGTTGAACATGTGAACATTAGCCTTAGCACATACAATACACATACACTACACAGGAGGGAGGTATGGACTGCAGGAAAGGGTGGAGACTCAAAACACAAAATAGCATATAACCACTAAAGTTAGGGCAATTTTGGAAACATCAGTATAAAACCTACAGTGGGCTTAGTATGCAGCTCCGGGTACATATACTATCAATGATAAATGAATTAAGGATAGTGTTGACTTAGATGCATGTCTCTGAAACCTATAGGAACATCTTGAGGGCCAAGATAGACTGTTTTTGCTCAAGCAGCACTGTTAGATCCTGAAGATGATCTTGAGAATTTGTAGAATTTCTAAGACATGGTGTGTCCTGTATGTTTTGTGAAACATTTTGACACTTTTCGTTTTTACAAACAAAGACCAATGCAGTGGCTAGGCAAAACCAACTGAGAGCACTGTCCTGCACCATTTCGGGACTCACCACCAGAGTTTAAGGCATGATTCCCTACATACTGTGATGAATCCCAGTGTATTGTCGCTGCTCCCATGGGTGGAGCCCCTTTCCATGAGGCCAGGTAGCTGAGGATCCTACCCGATATTCCACTGGGGGTGGTAGTCAGCAGGTGATCTTGTAGGGAGGGAAGCCCTCTGAGGGACCATTAATGATGGCCTTGGGAGAATGCAGAATTCACCCCCTCCATTTCGGTCCACTCTTTCTTCTCAACCCACTCAGTTCTCTGTGGTCCCCATACCACTATGTATCTCTATAGAGAATAGAACTTCATTCATACAAATCCTACTCGGATGAGGAAGAGTGAGGCGGAGTGAATACAATTATTGGCACAAAGAAGTCAGGTGGAGTGAATACAATTATTGGCACAAAGAAGATCAGGCAAGGAGGCAAAATCCCACCGCAGAACCATCGTATTTGGTACAGTTTACTAAATGCAGCCATGATGATACAATGTAAGAAAGGACTGTGTACCATGTCAAGCCAGCCCTGGAGGAGTGAGGAACCAGAAGGCAGTTCTGTGGCGAGAGACCCAAACAAGACACTGCAGGTGAGGGATGAATGTCTCCAGTAGGGCAGGGACCTGTCCGGGATGGGGAAAGAAGAAACATGACCAGCAAAGCCAAAGTAAGGAGAAGGTGTGCAGTCGAAGACATGAGAGAGAGCATTCCACTGCAGAGCGGCAGGGCACAGATTGCGTAAGCAGCACAAAAAAAAATCTTTTTTTTAATTTGTTTTTGGTTTTACAGAAAAAACCTTTACAACAGAATCATTATCTAAAATTATCACATGAACGAAAAAATTAAATACAACCAAAATGAAACCTAAATAAGCTTACAGAAGATGATCCAGAACGCCAGGGGTGAAAAAGGAAGACAGGTCAAACTAGTCTATTAAGCTCACTAGGAGTCCTATGGATTAATAGTTCACAAGTATGGAGAATTTTTCTAAAACTTGTACTATTGCAGCAGTGAGCATGATTTCTTGACCTGTGATCAGTCTATCCCAAAAGGAATCCTGTGCTAAGCTCTCCTCTCTATTTACAAATCTCCCCAGCAACAACAGTCTTGTGTCCCAGGTACCTTCGCACTCCAATAAAAGATGTTTGAGTGATTGTAGATTCGGAGAGTCACAGTTCCTACAACGTTTTTTTGCTTTATCACCCAGGTTTCTTCGGGCCAAAATTTCCCCCGTATAAGCTATGTTCAATCTGAGCCTAAGAAAATTATTTCTTAAACTTTGTTCAGGGAATTTTTGGAGATAGTGTGGGAGAGTACCAAGCTTTCTATCTACCTTCAAAAAGGGATTTGGTGGATTAAGATTCCTTACTCCGTCGATTGTTTGGATCCATTCGCTCATTTCAATTTGTTTTTTTGACTTTCATAGGGTTTTGAATGAGTGTTTCTGTTGTTAAATACAACCTGAGAAAGATACCTCCCACTTTTTTCTCCAAACCAAGGAGTTGTTTCGACTTTGCTTTCTTAAGGTGTTCGTTTGCGTCAAAATAAAGGGTGGTCACACTTGCTTTTATTATATTGCGATAGAGAGACAGGAGTTTCCAATCCGCTCGGCAACCCAAGGAAAGCAAGCCCAATTCAAATCTCAAACTGACGAGTGGGGCACACATTGGAAGATGTAAAGATATTTTCCACAGGAGGCCCTCGATTTTATTCCAATCATAGTTCCAAAGCAAAGGCTTCGCTTCAAGACCATAGAGGAGAACCGGGACTGCTTTACCTATACAGAATTTGATAAGTGGGAGTATTGAGAATTTGCAACATTTTCCATTCAAATTCTTCATCTGTGCAATAATTTTGGAGGTTTTTCCAAAGATAACCGGTATCACCTTGTTCAGGGCTGGAGAAGCTAGAATTTTGTAGCCCAAATAAGAAAGCTCATCAACACGAGGAATTACTTTGTCATCCAAGATCCAGTTCCTGGAGGACAGATTTTTTTTAGGATGTTTTAATATGAGGATCTTGGACTTCAGTGGATTGATTATGAGTCCATTTAGTTTGGCATATTCACATAATTTGGACAAGAGCTGTTGTAGACCAATCGCAGAGCCATCCAACAGGACAATATCGTCCGCATAGGCCAACCAGTGTAGTCTTCTACCGTTTATCCTAGGACAGGCCATCGATGCAGAGGCAGGGAAATCTCCAAGATCTGACAAGAATAAGTTGCACCCAAACACCCTTGCCGTACTCCCTTGAGAACCTGTATTACTTCCGATAGATTGCCGAGATCATCCAACCTCACTCTAATGGTAGTGTTCTTATGTAACTCTATGAGCATAGCCAAAAGGGGAGCTGGAATCCCCCAGCTATAGAGCTTCTGCCAAAGGAGGGATCAGTCCACAAGATCAAATGCTTTGGACAGATCAACACAGGCCCCATATAATGGAGTACCCCCTTTCTCATGAGATCTTTCACTAAGTAAGTTCAAGAAGAGTCAGTTTAGGCTGGTAGAGAGTCCTTTCCTGAAGCCCGTCTGATGCTGGGAGAGGATCTGCCTAGAGTCCACCCACGACGTGAGTTCTTTCAACAGCAATCGCATAAAGAGTTTGCTATCTATATCAAGGAGGGCGATAGGTCAATAGCTTTCTGGGCTTAACCTATCGCCCCCCTTGAAGAATGGGATGACTAGTGCACTCTTCCCACGATGGAGGGAAGGCCCTGTTCTTAAGGATTTCCTGAAAAAGATGGTACAGTAGCTTTGCCCATAATTTTGGCTGATTTTTTAACACCTGATAGGTGAGTCCATTAGGGCCAGCTGCCTTTGACGTAGAGGAAGATACTATGAGATCCCCAATGTCTTGTTCATTGAATGTCAGGGACCAACTAGTATCAGGCGAGATGAAATCTCTGGATCCCGATAGTTCAAAGTTTTTGGACAGATAGTCTACCCATTTATGCTCTGGGACCAGGTTACAAAAGGAACTGTTATGGCCAGTCTCAAGTTGGTTTAGCGCCGCCCAGAAATTTCTACAATAGTTAGCATTGAGGAGATAGAGCATTCTCTCCCCATCTTCTTGCAATTTTTGTTGTTTATGGTTCTTTGTCCAATTTCTATAGGTTTGTTTAGCCTTCTTAAGTTTTTGCCTGCAAACAAAGGGGTCCTCAACTCCATTTTTCCCATACATAGCGGAGTGTTTGCCGCAGGATTCTCTTCTTATTGTATGTTTCTTCGTCGAAGTGGTGGACATGTATTTGTTTGCCTGCAGCCTTTACCTCACTTGGAAGACAGATGGACCACACAAGTTCCCAAATTTCTCTGGGTGAGATTCCTCTGACCACGTTGAAGATGGAACCGCTTCAAGAAGTTCATTCAACTTTTTTCCTCCGTGTTTATATTTGACAACTCTCAATTTACCCTTTAAGCCTTCGAAGTCCTGGGAGGTATATTGATTAGGAGGTTTCTGTATTTCAGAGAACAGGAGTTCCAAACTTGCGTGGTCCCTACCCCCTTCCCAATTTAGAGTGAGGCTAGGGCAATGAACTGTGAGCCCCGAAGAAACACAGATATAATCTAGGGTAGATTGGAAAGACCCTTGATGCCAGGTTGGTCCCACTATTTCCACACCCCTATTTTTCTCATATATCATTTGAAAATCCCAAGATGAAAGAAAATCCCACCAGTATTTACCCTTCCACAGTGTGCTCGACTTGGGTTGCCCATTCCTCACACTCCCTGGGTTGATTTGATCTGCATTGAAATCCCCTGCTAGGATAATGTGGGCTCCCTCATAGTCAATCTTCACCGCCATGAGTGTAGAGTACAGAATTTCTATGAAGTCTTGAATGTTCGTGCTGGCTGGGTTCCAATAAATATTAACAAGCACCAAGATGGTGCAGGGGACATCCAGTTCTATCTCCACTTTACAGGCTTGTATGCCCGCCACATTGTTGCACAGGGGTACAATTTCTTTAATACTGGAATTTTTGAGTGCTATTAGTAGTCCTCCTGCCGGTCTCCCTTTCAGCTTTTGCGAAGCCCCGAGATTTAAGACTGTGAAACCCTCTATCTCAATAGGGTTAACGAGCCAGGTCTCCTGTAGTAGCAGAATGTCATTATGTTCCAGTAGATCCTTTTTTAGTTTATTTTTTCTCAAGAAGCTAGGACCTCTCGTATTCCAGGAGACTTGTCTTAGACCCTTTTGTCTAAAGACTATTTTGCTCCTCGCCAAGTTTCAGAAAGATTTGTGTGATAATCTTGGGGAGTTTTGTTATGAGATTCTCATTTAGCTTAAACCCAGTTGCCATACTCCTTGGTGGCTCTCTTGATTTTCCGGCAGCTCCAACGAAGTTAACTGCATCCTCTGACCCCGTTCGATTTATAGGATAGTTTCCAAGCCTGCCTTCCTCTTCTGATTCATATACCAGCAGGCCTGCTCTAGCCAACTCATTTTTATTGTTGAAAAGAGCCTGTTTGGCTCTTCTTGAGTTTAGACCAATCTCCACGTAGAATTTATCATCCATTGCCGGACATTTGACGTACTCTGTGTCTTCTGAGGCAAAGAGAAACAGATTGTGGTTTTTCTTAATTTCCGACAATAGTACCGATCTGCAGAGTGATTTATTCTTATTTTGACTCTCAAGTCTGCACCAAGAATTCGGGATTGTAAAATTATCCATCTCTGGTTCCACTTTTCTTGCAGCTATGTTATGATGGATTCCATCTAGCTCCTCTCTTTCTCTGCCCTGGGGAAGTGGCTCGAGATTTCTAGATTTCCCTGAGTCATTCCGACAGCCAGCTTCACTTGGTGTAGGCCTTGGTGACACCTCATCTTGAATATGGGGTAGGTAGAAGGGGACAGTGGAAGGAATTGAGAGTACTGGTTTAGCCACTGGTTTTAAAAAGATTGGGGCCAATTTAACTTTGATGTTTGGGGTTTCTTGTGGGATTTTCAAGCTGGCCTTGTCTTTTTTCTCCTTTTGTACCTTGATTTTTAAAAATATAGGGGCTATCTTGATGTTTATTTGGCCCAATTTTTGATTTTGATTGTTTGAGGCTGCGATCAGGGAAATTGTAGGTTCATTTTGCTACCAGTGTTTGAAGTTTGCACCTTAGGGCCATTAGGGCCTTCATTACAACTTGCAGGAGCCAGAAACACATTTGCTGATAATAGATTTAGCAGGATTTGATCTCTGAGATGATTCTATGGCTGAAGAAGCGGCAGCAGTGGTTTCAGATAATTTCTCCCCAAATTGTATTGCCAAATATTTCAGGAATAGATTTGTTCCTGTTTTTTTTGGGGCTATATTTTTCTGATTCTTTGGTTTTTTCAGAGTTTTTTCCAGCTGCGGATGTGAGATGGTATCCTTAGCACAGCCCCCTTTTTTCCGCTGTTGCCGCTTTCTTCTCTTGGGATTCTGGGAAGCCCCTGACCTCTGGATTGCTTCACCAACTAAACAGTTGCGAGAGCTTTCGGTATTTGCTTTTAGTGGGCTCTCAAAAATCTCTTCTATTTCTTCAATGTCTACATTTGCCAGTCTTCTGAATTCTTCTAGGACTGAATCTGACAACGGGGTATCATCAAAACAATCAATAGGTCCCTCTTCACTTAGAATCTGACTCTGGATTTTAAAATTTTGAATTTCCATGGGGAGATTTTTTAAGAGCTCATGTGTTGCAACATTACTCTTTGCCTCCTCCTTTAATAAAATGTGGATTTGGGCAATGTCCAACCCTTGTTTAACTCCCTCTATTTGTGATTCTTTTAGGGTCAGGCTCAGAATAGTATTCATGATGTTGTTCAGCGCTATCATTGCTGATTCATTCTTGGATACTTCATTAGAAAGTTCCAACAGAAGACCTGCTTGAGTTTGTACTTCTGTTTTTAGAAGTTCGAACACTGAGACCAAAGAGTTAAGAACAAAACTCAAAGCTGCCAGTGTACTTTCACTAGCTGAAGAGGGTCTGTCTAAAGAGGTGGTTATGGGCCCTTCTTGTTGGACCTGAGATGCGATCTTGGACTGTTTTCTAAAATGATGTCCGATGACAGCGGGATGACCTGGGGACATTCTGTAGAAGAAGTTCTTTCATCATCCACTTGGTTGTGATCGGGAAGCTGCCATGTAATATCAGTTAAATCAGCTAAATCATTTGCGCTCTCATTCCTTTTTCTGAGGAAATGGTCATTGATTCTGCTCTGGATCTTTTTTGTCGTTAATGTATATTCCAGCCCTCGTTTCCATCCCTTTTGGATGAGGAGTGAGGAAGCGATTCCCTCCATTATTTGCTGTCTGTCTGTATGGATGAGGGCATGGGTAATCATCGGTGCTGGCTGAGATGGAGCTGGGGCAGGAGTATTAGATGCTACTAGCCCTGCCTCACCCCCTCCACCCAGATATGAACCGTCCTGGTCGCCATGTCTTCCATAAGGGGAGAGCTCTGCAGTTTCTTTTAAGACCTAATAAGCAGAGTATAATTAGATCGATTAGGTACAATAGCACTTAAATGTGCTGATTTGGGTTATAGGCAGCGTAAATACTATGTGGAATGATCAGCTGCAAAGTTACCTTATTGCCGTGGTAGTGCACCACAGCGCAAAACAGCCGCACAACAGCCAGCGCCCTTTACCCCGCCGGGCTTAACGCCGCAAGGGTGGTCTGGCCGGCAGTTTATGCTGGTAGCTGGTCACGTGATCAGTCACGTGTTCCCTGCACGATCCGCCTCCTCCAGGAATGATGAAATACTCGAACAGCAAGAGTTCCGGGCAGCTCGCAATGCTGTGGAAGTTCAATACGTGCAGGTAGGAAGGACGTTCTGCTCACAAATGTCTCCTCAAAATTGAAACAATATCACCACTCAGGCAGTCTGGCCTCCTCCAGGAAGCGCGATCACAGCCGATGAAATACTCGAACAGCAAGAGCTCCGGGCAGCTTGCAATGCTGTGGAAGATCAATACGTGCAGGTGGGAACGACGTTCTGCTCACAAATGTCTCCTCAAAATTGTAACAATATCACCACTGAGGCGGTCTGGCCGGCAGTTTATGGTAGTAGCTGGTCACGTGATCAGTCACGTGTTCCCTGCATGATCCGCCTCCTCCAGGAAGCACAATCACAGCCGATGAAATACTCGAACTACAAGAGCTCCGGGCAGCTTGCAATGCTGTAGAAGTTCAATACGTGCAGGTAGGAAGGACATTCTGCTCACAAATGTCTCCTCAAAATTGTAACAATATCACCACTGAGGCGGTCTGGCCGGCAGTTTATGCTAGTAGCTGGTCACGTGATCAGTCACGTGTTCCCTGCACGATCCACCTCCTGCAGGAAGCGCGATCACACCCGATGAAATACTCGAACAGCAAGGCTCCGGGCAGCTCGCAATGCTGTGGAAGTTCAATACGTGCAGGTAGGAAGGACGTTCTGCTCACAAATGTCTCCTCAAAATTGTAACAATATCACCACTCAGGCGGTCTGGCTGGTCACGTGATCAGTCACGTGTTCCCTGCACGATCCGCCTCCTCCAGGAAGCGCGATCACAGCCGATGAAATACTCGAACAGCAAGAGCTCCGGGCAGCTCGCAATGCTGTGGAAGTTCAATATGTGCAGGTAGGAAGGACGTTCTGCTCACAAATGTCTCCTCAGAATTGTAAGCAGCAAAAAAGTCACACTTTTCTCATGTCCGAATTCGAACTGACACATGTCCGCAACATGACCAACCCGTATCTTGACTCGGTTACCTTATGGTCTCGATACATTGATGATATTCTCTTTCTTTGGAAAGGAGAAGACACCACCCTGATGGAATTTTTTCAATGGCTTAACTTGCGTACCACTGCCATTCAATTCACCATTAACAGAAGTAACAAGAAGATTAACTTCCTGGACCTCACCATTGCACCGAAAGACAATAAACTCGAGTGTTCCATTTAAAAAAAAACACAGACCGCAATACGGTCCTACATTACAATAGCCATCACCCAAAGAGCCTACGAGAGAATCTCCCGTATGGACAGTTCTTGAGGATTCGTCGCAACTGCACGCAAATGGACGATTTTCAGAAACATTCAAGTGACCTTCAGACAAAGCTGTTGTCTAGAGGTTACCCTAAGAAACTTATAAAAAACACCCAGAAGAGAGCAAGATACACACCGAGAGATGTCCTCCTGACACCCCAAAACTGAACTGCCACTTCTGAGAATATCTTGACCTGCGTCACCACCTTCAGCCCAACTACTTCCAAACTCAAATCCCTCATCAAAAAATTCTGGCCACTTGTCCAACTCAACCTTCCAGATGAACCTAAACCACGTATGGCTCTCAAGAGGTCCAGAAATCTCAAAGAATTCCTTACCAGTTCCAAATCCAACAAAACTCCAGCTCGCTCCACTTTGTGGAACATGAGAGAAATCATTGGACATCACCCGTGCGGTCAATGCACGGCTTGTAAAAAAACCAAGAAACTCAATTTGTTTATGATTGAGGGGAAAGAGTGGAAAATTAGACACTTTTCGAATTGCAAGTCCACCAATGTTATATATGTTATCCAATGCCCATGTGCATTACGGTACGTAGGCCAAACCTCAAGACCCGTTCACAAATGTATTTGCAAACACAGATCAAGAATACGATGTAAATCTCTGACTGCTCCCTTGGTCCACCATTTTGTTGAATTACAGCATAATTGCGACTCTTTTTCTTGGTGGGTGGTGGATAAAGTTCAAAACAAAACCAACATCGCCAATACCCTCAATTTCAAAGAGGCATGGTGGATGCACAAACTTAAATCCACTACCACCGGCCTCAATGAGGCCATACCAGGACCATTCAACATCTGAAATTCCTTTCCTTATGACTACATTATGAGCTCAGGTTCTGCTCCGCCCTCTGCCTCAATCCATGCACCTATAGGCAACAGAGATTATTGTCTACCATATTTTCAGACACTGTTACACGTCCGTGTGTGCCTGTTTTTATGCGCATATTAATGGTGCCATTCACCACCAATGTTTCTCTATGAGGCTTGACTTGCAGTACAATTCTGTATTTTTTATGTTGTATCTGTGCAGTACATGCATGACCTGTGTTATAACTCTGTATTTTTACAATGTACCCTTTGCTCTTATCTCCTGACGCAGGTTACCACACATTCATACCTTAGAGCGTCCTCAGTTTTGGTACTGATTTACTACCCCCCTCTTTTAACATTGATGTGGTTCCCTCAGACATTTCTTTATTTCTGATGTCATTATTTTTGTTGTCTCCTTGATACACACCAGATGGCATTGCACTGATCCCCCACGCAGTTCGGCCTTCGGATGCCACTTCTTTCGCCTCTAGCAACGATCTTCCCTTGCTGTGCGTTCATTTCTCGCACACACCTCACAGCAGCATGACCACCGACATGCCGCTTCCTTTTTCTCCGACATGAGTGCGGGATGATTCTCACTCCTGCTTCCCTACCCACGCCGGTCTTTCCTCTTTTTCCCACCCACTCTTCCCTCCTTCACCAACACCCTCGCGCCCAGCACTCACCTGGCTCACTGCATTCTCCTTTTTCTATCCCCCCATATTTTCTTCACACACTGACCAGTTGATCTTAGGGTCAGCCCTTCCCCTTTGCCACAAACCAGATTCTCGTAGCATTCTGTACTGTTCCCGCAGCAGGGAAACAAGTCAGAGACACTATCTGTGGGATTCTGCGCAGTAACGGCACTGTGCACACGGGACAGCTCTCCCGTGCGCATGCGCAGTGACTTAGCGCTCGTAAACGCTTATTCGCAGCTCTCCATTGCAGAGACAGCACAGGCGCCATTCAGAGACGCCGGTCATTGTGCTGCCCGCCCGGACTGACTGCAGGTATGGCCTTCCACACCCGGACTTGGCTAAATCAGCCACTCGCCACACTCTCCCCCTGAGAATGCCTACCCCTCCTGACTCAATAAGCCCTCCTTTGGATACTTTCATGATCCTCACTTTTTCGTTCCTATCCATCCCACAGGGCGCTCCAGACGCTCCTTCTCCCCAGAGCCTTCCAGTTATGATGCCTTCACCTCTGGACTGCTCCTGAGACGGTCCCCCGCCTAATCCAAGTGGGACCCCACCTACCAGCCTCAGGTACCACTTTTCTGCCACCCCCACCTTTTCCCACTCCCCAATGCACCTCCATGCCTTTCTGAACCTGCCTGTCCTGCACTCATATTCACTTCCATTGTCTCATGCCATTCTTTTCCCTCCTCTTCTCCCCCCCTTCCACTCTCCTTTTCCCCTGTTTTTTCTCTTTTCCTTTTGCGTGCCTCACAGGTTCTACCCTTACGGACCTATCACCAACACTGCTACTCTCCCTGAGTGTCCGGCAAGATTAACCCACCAACCGCCCGCCGGCACTCCAGCGATCCACACTACCTACGCCCACACAGGCGACCACTGCCCTTCCAACCACACTACGATGAAACCCTTTGAGTTTGTATGCTCCAACTGGACGCACGACCAGTGGTGAGTGGATTATGTTACTGGAACTCCTTTTTTAGGATCTGTCTTTTAGCATTTTATGCTACATATTGACCCTGACCAGCTATTAGCAGCTGTTTTAACTGTACTCTCTTATGCACTTTTTCTACCTTTTCTGTTTCTCTGAACACAGAGTTTCCTGACTCTCTTTGGCCCCAGAAGAAGGCTACCATCTATTCTGCCGAAACGTCATCAGCACTTCTTTCCGAAAAATAGTTTCGGGTTTTCTACCTGTGCTGCAAATTCCACTTCCTAACATCAAACCCAGACGTAGACCAAATATGAGGTCAGACTATAGCCGGGCACAGGAGACTGATCTCCAACGTCTCCTACATCTGAACCTTTACCCTGTTTTCTGCACACTCAGTGGCATGAAACATCTTCGCTCACAAAACAATCTGTTAGTTGAATTGTATAAATGAATGTTTTAGTTGCCATGCCTTTTACTTTGACCATTTATTTCCACATTGATGTCATAGTGAATGTCGAACTATGCTTCTGTGTTCCACAACGTACATTATAGATTGTTATATGTAAAAAATGTACTAAAATGCTTCACACAAAGAAAATAAGCATCAGCTAATTAATAAAAAGCTGCAATTGTGTATAAAAGAATTGGAATTTTGTACATCAATAGTACATTAGAGATATCTGTTTGACAGCAGCAACGATGCTGCCTCCCTTAACAGTTGCCCAAACTGCACGGGCACCCATTAGGGTCTAAAACCAGTGTGCACGGAATTTACCCCGTGCACCCCCAAGATCCATAGAGGGTAGGACAAACCCCCCTTGTTATAATTACACTTTTCTCCCAGGACAGACCAGAGAGCACAACAATATATCCCAAAGGTAGGGAAAGGGTAAGGCCATCTTGTGGACATGGAGGGTGCCAAGTAGATTAAAGAGACATGTATCAATATCCTGAGAGACGGAAAGGGATAGCAAAAGAACTGTAAGAACTGGAACGAAGTACATAAAATATCCTATGTAGTTATCTGGCAGGAGAGTACAGCAGGTCTGTCTAATTGGACATTGATTGAAGCAGGAGCAGAGATCCTGCAAAAGCAGTATACTAGGGACTGGGACTCATATGAAGTCAGGAAGCCATGTCAGAACAGCACACTAGGGTCTGTGACACATAAAAATGTCAGGCGAGGGCCGCAAAAGCAGTACACAGGGGTCAAGGATCGACACAAGCCTGAAGAAGCACACAGTTCAGGGGCTGGGGCCCAAAGCAAGTTGGGGAAACCCTGAGATAATATACAGGGGTGTGAGACCCACACACAAGAGAAACAAGTGACAGAAGAAGTAGGAGAGATCTTAAGACAGCCCATAGGGGTCTGGGATCTACATAACAGAGAAAGAGATGTGCAAGAAGTTAAAACAAGGGGCTGTGGACCCATTGCCAAAAGAAGAGACATTCTATGGAATTCTAAGATTTCCTGTCAAGTCTGGCAGAATAGAGAACCAGACTTGATGCTATATTTGGGAACTGGGGAAAAAACATGGGGATAGACTCCCCCCTGATATTTGGAAACTGTATTTTGTGATCAGAATGTCTATTGTCAAGTCTGGCAGGATCGTGCACCAGACATGATCCTACGTTTGTGATGTGGAGAAAAGAATAGGGGATGATTCCACACCTCACTGATGCTTAGGAACTGTCTTTTGTAAACATTTGGAAAAGCATGTAAAATTAAGAACTTTAAAGTTAAAGAATCAATCACTGTGTTTTCTCATCAATAACTGAACATTTGAATCTGTATTTAGAATGAGAGGATCCTTCTGGATCAAGAAGACACCCAGTTTTTCCTTAGTTAGGTTAGAGTGTACGGGGTGGAAATAGGTTTGACACAGGACAATGGACATTTTACTTCAGTAGACATCCTGACAGAGTCCTCAGTATTTTTCATGAAGTATGGCAACCCCTGATAGAAATAGGATAATGTAGGTTGTTTCGTTTCTTATACTTTTATAAATAATGCCACCACTGTGTCAGACTTGTTCTTCTGTACTCTTACATATGGTGTCAGAAGTTGGATCCTGACATTTTCTATTCCTCCTCAATGTTAATAATAGTCAAGCAGTTACAAGAGGAAGAGATTCAGTTAAAACTCTCCCCAACTGAAACCATCTATGCTTGTCAAGTACTCCTTGTCAAACTTAACATCCCAATATCCCAACAGAAATTCCTTTTCAAAGGAAGGCCACTAGCTGATGGGGCTCGATTATCGAACATATGTGGTACAGATTACAAGAGGCAGCCCTGATGCTAAAAAGCAAGGAAGGACTGTGTACTGTGTCAAGCCAGCACAGGAGGAGTGAGGAACCAGCCACTGGTTCAGTGGCGAGAGACCCAATGAGAAGGTAACGACACGCTGTCGAGGAGGGACGAGTGTTTCCAATAGATGTATGCAGCAGGGACCTGTCTCGTGATGGGGAAAGAGGAAACCTGACTGGCAAAGAACAAATAAGGAGAAGGCACGCAGTCAAGGACGTGAGAGAGAGTCTACCACTGTGGAGATGCCGAAGGCAGGACACCGAATGAGGAAGCAGCACAGAAGGACAGACCGGAGATGGCAATAATATTTCCCAAAGGTAGGGAAAGGGTTGTGTAGAGGAGCAGCTGCATGCCTCTGCAGGAAATCCCACCCCCATCCTCCAATATGTTGGAAGTCGCAGACTTTGCCATGTTTGACACCAGCAGTTGTCCCAATACCGCAGTAAATCTTTGAGAAAAGGTATCCACTGAGGAAACCCTATTGAATGTATCCCCGAAGAGACAACAATCAGAGGGAAGTCACAAGAGACAAGCGTGATGCCCTGAGAATACTGGCTGAAGAGAATGTATGGACCATAGAGAACCTGATGACGAAGTTAAGAATCGAGTAAACCTTTGTATGCAAAGAGATGATTGCACATGTGCAAAGTGCTACAGAAAATCAACTGTTCAATAATTGTACAGATGCTGAAATGCAAGTAGACCAAGTCATCAAAGAAGCTGGCTGTATGTAGTGAATAGACTGCAGGTGAAGCCGCCATTGTATAGACGATGGACATCGGTGTCATTAATTTTAGTAAGCCCGGAGAGGAAATGCCGAGAATTGTGTCATAGCAAGAATACGATGAAATCGTGGAAACGCCTGGCAAGGCATTCTGGCCTGGCATCAAAACAGAAGCAGCCAAGGTTGGTTATCTATTCTTGAAAGCAGTGAATGTGCGAAGGATGAATTGTCCCTTATTAAGGGGCAAAGAAAGAACACAAAGAATGGCAAGTTGTATTCGTTTAAGACATTTAAATGCTACGGAATAGACCAAATTTAGGTCTTCCGTCACGTGAGCCAAGGATGGAAATAGAGTTGAGATTGGAGTCCTAGAACAATGATAGTGAGAACCTGTACTACCATATATTCTCACAGACAAGGATACTTTGCAAGGCCAAGTTCAAAGACAATCTTCATGGCAGAAGGCTTGGGTGAAGAGAGATGTCAGGATAATTGGGTGGAGAGTTAAAGTTAAGTAAAGTTTTTCTGATTGCTGGTAAAGCGGCGCTGTGCAATAACGTTGCATTTTCTTCATTATAACATTGCCTGGATTCATCTTTGCAGACCTTGATGTCAGGCCACACCCACACAGGAAGTGCGGCTCAAAAAGAGGAACGCTGGCAGTCCTGGAGGCTTTTCTGATTGCTAGTAACGTGGAGCTGTGCAATAATGCTGCGTTTTCGTCATTAAAACAGTGCCTGGATACATCTTTGCAGACCTTGCCACCAGGCCACGCCCACACAGGAAGTGCGGCTCTGAAAACAGAATGCCGGTACACTTCTGGCATTAAGCCTGCAGTGGAGACAAAGGTGCAGTGCAGTTAGGCTGTTGGACTGCAGACGGAATCATCATATAAGTGAAGCTCAGAAGCACATTTGCATTAAGGTAGCAAAGGAGAATATTGTTTACCCAAAACTTTATAGCTCGTCCAGAGAAAGCACAGAAATATACGAGTAAACCAGCAGGTCGGGGGGGAGAGTAGGACTAAGGCAGCTCCCCAAGCTGTCGGGCATTCCCAGCCCTGCTAGTGAGGAATACATTGTTAATATAGTCTGATTTCACATTTTAATAGGAGACTTGTTACCTCAGTATATAATTTAACGTGATACAGAAAAGCGGTAGCGGGCTGCGAGGAGTGCCTCTCTCCATCCAGAAGATATCAGAAACAATATTTTGCTTTGAAAACTGACTTATTTGATTGTAATGGTATAGTTAGGAAGGTAATCCTCCTTTTTACATGTGACTTAAAGACAGCGATTTTTAGACAGTTTGATTAATGTATAGATATTATGATTGTATGAAGAATAATATAAGTTTGCCCGTGTTTTAACTGTATGGTATACGAATAGTGAAATTAAATATCAGAAACAAGCATTTTACAGTCACATTTTTTTAGAAAGATCATTTGACTGATTGCCTTGATTTTATCGAATGCTTCAGAGAAAGACGACTATAGAGGAATTGAACAGTAAATGTTGGACTCTAATTGTAGAGTAATTGATCTATATTTTGACCTGTATAGAGAGATTGGTTAATTTCAATTCTTTTGGTAGAACTAGATTGGCTTAAGGCCTATCTTATAGATGCTTCCCTGTAGAGATATTATGGCCCCAAAATTGAGGTCAAATATTTAAAAAAACAGAAGGATAAGAGAGGCACAATACAGACGAATATTACCTTAGCAATAAATCTGGCTCTGAAGGGAAGTAAAAAAGGACGATTACCAGATAAAAGGAATATGGTCCTGAATAGGTCAAGAATGGAAAAAAAAAAAAATATCTAGCTTTATCCAGAAACAAGATAAAAATATCACAAATGATGAAGAAATTACTATTTTACCTCTGGTTAACAGGTCAATGATAGACAATAGCTCACTATTGAATTCATGTCAAGATTTTAGATGCCAATCATTGGGTTTACCAGTGATTCTGGATACTTTACAGGGTAAACAAGATAAGGGTGGAGTGCCTTAAATGGACAACATAATTGATATTGACCTCTCAGCTACATCGGACCTGGAGAAATGTGCCCGACCAGAGACAGGAACAGAGGGGGTGGATAGGGCATGGGAAGAAACTGAAAATGAAGTACATTCTTCAATTAATCATGGGGCAAAATTAGATGCCCTCACCTCGATGGTGGATATACTATTAGGTATCTGCACAAAGTTATTGAGTGAACAAGAAATATTTAAGAAATTGATATTAGAGGTAGTAACCAATGTAAAAAAAATCAGGGGAAAGTATAGAGGAATTACAGAAACATAAACAGTGGGGGACAGATAGGCATATGCCATTAGATATGTCTGTGAAAGATCTGGGAGAATTAAGTGAACTATGCCGCATAGTAGAGGAAGAAAAAGAAAGGGGAAATATAACTGGGTCAGAGATTGCTGAGATTATAAATGTAGAAATGGAGAAAGATGAAAATATAGGGCAGGGTAAAGCTCCCTGGATGAACAACATAACTCTTATGGGGCAAAAAACGTTCCCGAAGAAAAAGGGATAATAAAAAGGGAAGTAGAAATAGGGGACTGGGGTCCAAAACAAAGAAGTTGAAGATAATAAAAATAAAAATAGCGTTTTGGCTGAGATATCTTCCATAGATATTGAATGTGTAGATACAGGAGACCGGTATCAATTGAGTAAAAAAAAATAGACAAGAAGAAAGTTAATATTGATCCTACTAAGTGGTTAATAGGAGATCCCTGAAAGGCCCTGCTGGAAATCTCATCTTATTCTGCCAATGAGGTAATATCAGGCGACATAGAGGTACATGTGGAACAGGAAGTGGAAGGAGAAAATACTATGGAAAGGGTAATTCCACAAGAAGTTTAGGAATCAGGGGTAGGAATCAGGGGTAAGAATTCTAAATATTCAGATTAATAAATTAGTAGAAAATATGAATTCCAGAGAGAGAGAAATATACATAAGAGAAATGGAAAGGCTGGCAATGTATGCAAATAGACCTTCCCAGAATATAAATCTGTTATCTGGGAAAAACGAAGGGGGGAGGGATATGGTAGGCTGGGAAAGACTATCAAAATAATAATTCGGGAAAAATTGGGTAATAGTGCAATTTAGCACTGTGGTGATTGCGGTTTTATAAGGGAACAGGTCAAGAATATATGGGGAAAGGATTATGAAATTGTGATGAGTTATAACATAAAGGATTTGGATAGTAAAGCAGATAATGTACAATCTCAGAAATTGCCCTAAAAACAAAGTCCTATGAGGGATGTTGATTTTGAAAAATGGTTCCAGACAGAGGTTATTTTGAAGGATATTGAAATAAGAAAGGAGGGGGAGAAAAAATGTTCTATCTTGGAATAGTAGCAGATCCCACTCCATTTTACAGAAATGGGGATTTGAAATATTGGAAAAGTGTGATATTTTCACACTACAGGAGACGTAGATAAATGGAGATCTTGTAATAGATGGCTATAGTATAATAAATAAGTGTGCAATACAGGGGGGAAAAGGAAAGCCAGCTGGGGGACTGTCTGTACGAGCCAAAAATCATGTCACACTTAGAGAATGTAATAATGCAGGTAGTGCGCCTTTCGTAATGAGTGTTATTGTAGGAAATTTGGGCCTACGGGAGAACTATTGTTAATCAATGTCTATTCATGTCTAGGACGATCAAATATATTAACATTAAACAAAATAATTGCCAATACAATTGTAGGCTGGAGACAAGAACGGCATAAAGCCAAGGTAATGATTGTAGGTGACTTTAATGCCTATTGTGACCTAGCATAAACGGAAATCGGAAAAGGAGCATTATTGGAAGGAGAATTTGACTCAATGATACCATTGGGGAAGGGTACTAGATTAGGACAACACAAGATCACCAAACAGGTAAAAGATGGAATGGTCTGGGAAAACGTCTTCCATAACTTCGATATGGAATACTTAGAACCAGATAAGAAAGGTAAAAGAGAAACTACCTGGTCTAACGGTAAGGTAAGTTACCGTCTAGACTATATGTTTTTGACGGGAGGGCTCATAAGACATGTATCTTGTTTTGAACATATAGACACTTTGTTGAGTGACCACAAAGTGTTAAAATGTAGATTAACTAGTAAGCCACATCTTAGTTGGCAAGATGGAACCACTCGGAATATGCAAAGCTTCCTAGGCGGAAATAGGGTAATGTGGACAGAACGGAGTTTAGAGAAATTTGATAAAATGTTTAATCATTTGCCACTAGATGGACAAGAGACTGCTTTGAATGGTCTAAATGTGATAAGCAATCGGTTGGGTATAATACAGAAAAACAATAGAAATTGGAAAGTGGCACAAAAAGTGGGGAAATCACATAATAATGTTTTTGATAGCCAGATTAATAGTCACATAAAAGAAATGAGGGATAAGATAAAAGAAATAAAAAATATGGAGAACATGGAGGAAAGATGGAAGAAACACGAAATATCATCACTAAAGACCAAATATAAGAACTGGTTAAGAGCATATAAACAGAACATCAATAATGTGAATTGGCATATTATATTTGAACTCTGTAGGACCCTTGATTCAAAAAAATGTTGGTACTTTTTTTGCCAATATATCTTAGATAAACGAGGTGCTGACATAAATGGGGATGGTCAAGAAATCTGGATATATTATATTGCCCGACTCTTATTTACAAAAAATAGTAGTCAAATTACTGAAGTACAGAATTGGAAGAGAGACAGGCCCACCTATCTATTTGACCAAGAAGACATTTTACAGGTAATTAAGAAAATGAAATCTTCTTGAGCCCCTGGCCCGGACGGGGTGGCAAATATAGTTATTAAACGAAACCCTGACAAATGGGCACGGCTAATATTCCACCTTTTTTCATCTATTTGGGAAAGCGGAAAAATTCCAGAGAGCTGGCAAAAAACTATTTTCGTCCCGATATACAAAAAAGGGGTCAGCATGTCCCTAGACAACTGCAGAATTTTGGCTATGTTAATGTTAATGTTAAAGGACATTTGTACCGTGCACTATCACCATCGGAGTGGTCCCCTGATGGTCTGGCGGCTCTGAAAGAGGGGAAAGCGAGGGTGAGTTAGTGGGAAGAAGCTGGAAAAGTGCAAGAGAGCAGTGATATGCTGTTGGCAGCCACAGCCCGGTGGGTCCGTTGGCTGGGCCTGGGGTGTTTGCGGCCGATAGTTGTAATGTACTGTTGTGTGAGTCTATGTGTGTTTTTCGTTGTAAAATCTTCTGCTCACTGTTACTGAGAAATATCAATAGGTGGAGCAAGGAGAATCAACTACTGTCTAAGAAACAAACAGGCTTTAGACAAGATATTAGAACCTTAGATCATTTGGTCACATTAAATTACATCATATCGTATATATTGGGTAAAAAAGGAACCACTCTATATGTCTGCTTTGTAGATATACTAAAGTTTTTGACAGTGTAGATAGGGGAAAAATGTGGGACAAACTGGCAAAATGGCGAATATGCCCGGTCATATTCCATTTATTCAAAGAAATGTATAGGGAAACCACAGCGGTAATATGTCTGGATAAAGGCTCTAAATACTCTCCACCTATTAAAATCAATATTGGCCAAAAACATGGCTGTGTTACCTCCCTGGTACTTTGTAATCTAGGAAAGCCTATTGTAAATAATCCCCCCAAAATGTCTATCATGATATGATACAGTTGAAAATAACTAAAAAATGGAATTTGTTCCCAAAGCAATATGAACAAAAAAGGGGGCAATTCAGTGGAAGGCATTTTGGAAATGTATAAATCATGCATAATCCCGGGGGCGCTATATGCTCTGGAAACTGTGGGGGGGGAAAGTATGGGAATCTTGGAAAGATAGAGAATGTGAGAAACGGTATTATGTCTACCAAGATTAATGCCAATTGAAGCAATCAGATGTGAATTGGGTGTCACCTCACTAGAAACACTTAGGAAAGAAAGCTGCTGTAAGATATATGCTAAAATGGTGGTGTGGTCCAGAATAGCAAAGAGACAACTCTAATGAGCTTAATAGGAGAAAACATAAGCAAGAAAGAAAAGGGTAATATATTTATCCAAGGTTTAAAAATCCACACGCCTTAGATTTCTCAGTACAATTAATGTGAAATTACCCTTACTGACTAGAAATATTTGGCCGATGTTTAAAGAGCTCAAAAGGAAAGCTTATACCTGGGACGTTAGTGCAAATTCAGCTTAATTGAGCAATAAGGAAAGGTACAACATGTATTCTGCACAAGGGCTAAAACCTTCCCTTCCTCACAATTACTTAATTAAGGTCAGAAATAGAGAGTTTGCGAGATTTATAATAATGTAACGATTTAATATATTACCCTGCCATGAATATATTGATGCCTGGACGGCCATAACAAAGGAAAAAAGATTCTGTAGGTATGGTTGTGGAGAGATAGAAACTTCGAGGCATTTGTTAACAGAATGTCAAGAGCTCCAAGAATATTATGAGAAAGGCTAGAAAGATCTGACATATAATATAAATATGATTGTAACGGACCAATGTTGGTCTTGTATATATATGGCAGACCCATTGATGTATGTAGGGGCAGCATTTTATATCTGGAGTGGTGTCTGAACAAACACTTAAAGTACTGTAAGGACGGTTATCGGAACAGATGTTAAAGATTAATTTTATGATTTTATATTAGATATTTTAAGAAGTAAGTAAATTGCGGGGAATGTGATTTGATATGATTTTGAATGTATTAATGTATAACTGTAATTTCGAGGAACCATTGGTATCACTGTCTTTGTGTATTGAATTTTGATGAATCATGTTTTAGTGTATAAGGTTTTAACTAACACATTTTGCCTTTAAATAAATACATTTAAAAAAAGGTAAAGTCAAGTCTATCACCTGGATCTTGGGTCTCAGCTTACATGCTGCTAAAGGAACCGAATGTTCCAGACATGGCAAGGACATGACAACCAATTGTAGAGGGCTGTGTAACGAAGAACCTTATAGTTTAAGAACCAATGATAAACCGTGTACTTAATAGTGTTGAAGATGACATGTTTTAGGGGTTTGCATAAATTGTCCACCTGACAGCCAATCCCAACCCCAGGCCTTATAGAAAGTATACTAGGATGTTCCCCCTTGAACCAATTATAATCGCTTATACGTTTTTCTTATTTGCCACATAATATGAGGTTACCTGTGATGAATGTTTAGTATAAAGTCGATTTTTAATGAGAAACTTGACGAGAGCTGAGCGAACGTCCGTTGATGTCTATTGTAACCTCCCTGTTTTAGATAATTGTTAATAAAACAGCAACCTTTGTCATATTCCCTAGTAGGTTCAATTATTTCTACTCAGTTGTTCAATAAATCCATCCATTGCATGCACATTACTAAAGAACCATAAGTTCAGTTGGGCCGACTGGTGGGACATGGAGGGCATCAAACAGGTTAAAAAGACACATACCAATATCCTGGGAGACAGAAAGGGGTGGCAAAAGAACTGTAAAAACTGGAACTTTTTACGAAATATCATATGTGGATTAGTACCTGGCAGGAGAGTGCACCATGTCTGTTCAATTGGACATTGAGTGAAGCAGGTCCATCACATAGCTGGGACGCTTCTTTTTATTCACTGACATATCTAGGCCACATGGTTTTGTTCACTGATAGAGACATTATTAACAGTTAAAAAGTGTTACTTATGTAGACATTAACCTTGTTGTATGTTGTTAAGGTGTTCAACTACAGCAAAAATGCTATGCTATGGGAACAAAACAAAACACATCTTTGTTATATGCATGATAATGTCAAAATATCACTAATCTCTACATAAGCAGCACTCTCTAGCAATGAGTGCATTTAGCAAATAGCAAAACCCCTAGCCAGCCCCCAACACTAAACTGGGATGAGATGTCTCCCTTCTCTCTCAACCTGCTGTTGAGATGTACCCTCCCTCTAGCTAGCTCTCTAACCCTAGCTCCTACTTCCCTATCCTGAATCTACTGAACAGAACACCCCAGTTATACAGAAGCATTGTGGCTATGACGCACATTACATATGCATAGAAAGCATTTCATGGAAAACAGCATGGGGCCGATTCATGGAACAAACGTGCGCCGAAAATCGTTGCGCAAGCAGGCGCAAGCAGGCGCAAGCGCAAAGAAACAGGCGCACGCGCACGCGTGCGATTCATGGAAGTCCCTGCGCGTATTCACCTCGGGATGTGCGCCAAACCCGTGCATGGCGCACAAGTCACTGCAACATCCCGAAAGGCGTGTGCGACGCGCACAGTGAAAGCGCACAACCTCGGCGCATACACCAGAATGTGGGCGGGACACGGGGCGTAACGCGCGGCATGGGGAACAACGCGAGAAAATAAGGGCGTAACTGGGGATGTACTGCAGGGAAGCAGACAGAACGCCCACACGCACTCGAACCACACGTATTCATGGAATCGAATAGGGCAAAGCCACGCACAGCCAAAGACACGCACAAGCAGAAACACGTCCGCCACACGAAGGCAGGCGGTAGAGTCCCAGCGCATCACAAAAGTGGCAACATACAGCAATTGGGCCTGTGCGAGCGGGGCACGTGTATTGCGGGGGTGCGCGGGAAGCAACACACGCGATCGAGCGGGGTACGTGTATTTCGGGGGCGCGTGGGAAGTGACACACGCGATTGAGCGGGGTACGTGTATTTCGGGGTTGCGCGGGAAGTTACACATGCGATTGAGCAGGGTACGTGTATTTCGGGGGTGCGCGGGTAGTTACACACGCAATTGAGCGGGGTACGTGTATTTCGGGGGTGCGCGGGTAGTTACACACGCGATTGAGCGGGGTACGTGTATATCGGAGGTGCGCGGGAAGTTACACACGCGATTGAGCGGGGTACGTGTATTTCGGGGGTGCGCGGGAAGTCACACACCCGATCTCATCAGGGTACGTGTATTTCAGGGTGCGGGGGAAGTATCCCACGCAACATCAGCAGGGTACGTGTATTCCAGGGGTGCGCGGGAAGTTCCACACGCAATTCCATCAGGGTACGTGTATTACAGGGGTGCGCGGGAATTTCCACACGCGATATCATCAGGGTACGTGTATTACAGGGGTGCGCGGGGAGCAGCACAAGTGAATTGCACGTGTGGGTCCTCCCAGGTGTTCCCTCTACACCCTCCACGGCCCCTGCAGGTGGCTCACACCACAGGGGCCTACCCAGCACATGTCATGCAGGCACCACATCCACCATGGCCATGCCCACCAGCCAACCCACATGTCAACTTGCACTACTGCCCACCAACGCATGTCCCCTTGCACCCCCAGCCACCAGGGGCACCCACCACCAGGCCCCCACCCATGTCTCCCACCACCCCCACCCCCCCAGTCACCAGGGGCAGCCTCCACCAGGCCCCCACCCATGTCTCCCACCACCCCCACCCCCCAGCCACCAGGGGCAGCCTCCACCAGGCCCCCAGCCATGTCTCCCACCCCCCCACCCCCCAGCACTGTGGGTAACCTGCCAGCAGGCCCCCACCCATGTCCAACCATATTCCCCACCACCCCCAGCCCCCGGCACTGTGGGGCACCTGCCAGCAGGCCCCACCCATGTCTCCAACCACCACCACCGCCCAGCAGTGCAGGGGCAGCCTCCACCAGGCCCCCACCCATGTCTCCCACCACCCCCACCCCCCAGCCACCAGGGGCAGCCTCCACCAGGCCCCCACTCATGTCTCCCTGCACCCCCACCCCCGAGGAGTGCAGGGGCAGCCTCCACCAGGCCCCCACTCATGTCTCCCATCACCCCCACCCCCCAGCCACCAGGGGCATCCTCCACCAGACCCCCACCCATGTCTCCCACCACCCCCACCCCCCAGCAGTGCAGGGGCAGCCTCCACCAGGCCCCCACTCATGTCTCCCATCACCCCCACCCCCCAGCCACCAGGGGCATCCTCCACCAGGCCCCCACTCATTTCCCCTATCACCCCCACCCCCCAGCCACCAGGGGCAGCCTCCACCAGGCCCCCACTCATGTCTCCCTGCACCCCCACCCCCCAGCAGTGCAGGGGCAGCCTCCACCAGGCCCCCACTCATGTCCAACTCATGTCTCATATCACCCCCACCCCCAGCAGTGCAGGGGCAGCCTCCACCAGGCCCCCACTCATGTCCAACTCATGTCTCCCATCACCCCCACCCCCAGCAGTGCAGGGGCAGCCTCCACCAGGCCCCCACTCATGTCTCCCTGCACCCCCACCCACCAGCAGTGCAGGGGCAGCCTCCACCAGGCCCCCACTCATGTCTCCCTGCACCCCCACCCCCCAGCCACCAGGGGCAGCCTCCACCAGGTCCCCACTCATGTCTCCCATCTCCCCCACCCCCCAGCAGTGCAGGGGCAGCCTCCACCAGGCCCCCACCCATGTCTACCACCACCCCCACACCCCAGCAGTGCAGGGGCAGCCTCCACCAGGCCCCCACTCATGTCTCCCATCACCCCCACCCCCCCAGCCACCAGGGGCAGCCTCCACCAGGCCCCCACTCATGTCTCCCTGCACCCCCCCCAGCAGTGCAGGGGCAGCCTCCACCAGTCCCCCACTCATATCTCCCACCACCCCCAGCCCCCAGCCACCAGGGGCAGCCTCCACCAGGCCCCCACCCATGTCTCCCACCACCCCCACCCCCCAGCACTGTGGGTCACCTGCCAGCAGGCCCCCACCCATGTCCAACCATGTTCCCCACCACCCCCACCCCCGAGCACTGTGGGGCACCTGCCAGCAGGCCCCACCCATGTCTCCCACCACCCCCACCCCCCAGCCACCAGGGGCAGCCTCCACCAGGCCCCCACCCATGTCTCCCACCACACCCACCCCCCAGCACTGTGGGTCACCTGCCAGCAGGCCCCCACCCATGTCCAACCATGTTCCCCACCGCCCCCACCCCCCAGCACTGTGGGGCACCTGCCAGCAGGCCCCACCCATGTCTCCCACCACCCCCACCCTCCAGCCACCAGGGGCAGCCTCCACCAGGCCCCCACCCATGTCTCCCACCACTCCCACCCCCCAGCAGTGCAGGGGCAGCCTCCACCAGGCCCCCACCCATGTCTCACACCACCCCACCCCCCGGCAGTGCAGGGGCAGCCTCCACCAGGCCCCCACCCATGTCTCACACCACCCCCACCCCCCAGCACTGTGGGTCACCTGCCAGCAGGCCCCCACCCATGTCCAACCATGTTCCCCACCACCCCCACCCCCCAGCACTGTGGGGCACCTGCCAGCAGGCCCCACCCATGTCTCCCACCACCCCCACCCCCCAGCCACCAGGGGCAGCCTCCACCAGGTCCCACCCATGTCTCCCACCACCCCCACCCCCCAGCAGTGCAGGGGCAGCTTCGACCAGGCCCCCACCCATGTCTCACACCACCCCCACCCCCCAGCAGTGCAGGGGCAGCCTCCACCAGGCCCCCACCCATGTCTCACACCACCCCCACCCCCCAGCCACCAGGGGCATCCTCCACCAGGCCCCCACTTATTTCCCCTATCACCCCCACCCCCCAGCAGTGCAGGGGCAGCCTCCACCAGGCCCCCCACCCATGTCTCACACCACCCCCACCCCCCAGCCACCAGGGGCATCCTCCACCAGGCCCCCACTCATTTCCCCTATCACCCCCACCCCCCAGCAGTGCAGGGGCAGCCTACACCAGGCCCCCACCCATGTCTCCCACCACCCCCACCCCCCAGCAGTGCAGGGGCAGCCTCCACCAGGCCCCCACTCATGTCTCCCATCACCCCCACCCCCCAGCAGTGCAGGGGCAGCCTCCATCAGGCCCCCACCCATGTCTCCCACCACCCCCACCCCCCAGTCAACAGGGGCAGCCTCCACCAGGCCCCCACCCATGTCTACCACTACCCCCACACCCCAGCAGTGCAGGGGAAGCCTCCACCAGGCCCCCACTCATGTCTCCCATCACCCCCACCCCCCAGCCACCAGGGGCAGCCTCCACCAGGCCCCCACTCATGTCTCCCTGCACTCCCACCCCCCAGCAGTGCAGGGGCAGCCTCCACCAGTCCCCCACTCATATCTCCCACCACCCCCACCCCCCAGCCACCAGGGGCAGCCTCCACCAGGCCCCCACCCATGTCTCCCACCACCCCCACCCCCAGCACTGTGGGGCACCTGCCAGCAGGCCCCCACCCATGTCCAACCATGTTCCCCACCACCCCCACCCCCCAGCACTGTGGGGCACCTGCCAGCAGGCCCCACCCATGTCTCCCACCACCCCCACCCCCCAGCCATCAGGGGCAGCCTCCACCAGGTCACCACTCATGTCCAACTCATGTCTCCCATCACCCCCACCCCCAGCAGTGCAGGGGCAGCCTCCACCAGGCCCCCACTCATGTCCAACTCATGTTCCCCACCACCCCCACCCCCCAGCACTGTGGGGCACCTGCCAACAGGCCCCCACCCATGTCCAACTCATGTTCCCCACCACCCCCACCCCCCAGCAGTGCAGGGGCAGCCTCCACCAGGCCCCCACCCATGTCTCCCACCACCCCCACCCCCCAGCACTGTGGGGCACCTGCCAGCAGGCCCCCACCCATGTGCAACTCATGTTCCCCAGCCAACATGTCATCACAATCTAGATCCCTGGTCCCTATGGTCAGCCTCCAAATGCAAAACACCCACCCGAGTATTGCATCCACCCACTCATAATTTGCAATTACATCACAGAACACCAATTGCAAGTTCCGAAACAAACACAATTCCCTCACATACACCCAATGGGTGTAAGTGAATCTCAAAACACATATCATGAAATGCATGAAACCAATGAGATACCACACATTGAAGTTCACCAAAAATAATATGTATTAAAGGAAACATCAATAGAATAAAAAATGAAGAAACAGAAACGTGAATGTACAAAAATGAAAAGAAGCATGTCCGTCAAAAAAAGCAAAACCAAAAATAAAAATCCAAAGTAATGTCCAAAGTCAATGTCCACAAAACAAAATCCAATGGGAAATAAAAAAGAAAGCCATTGCTCCATGGTTAAAAATAGAAAAAAAAATACAATCCAACTGTCAACTATGTACATGGGAACAATCCAGGGTCCATTATTCCAACAAAATAAAGGAAACCTATCTAACTACACTAACTAATAAAATAAACTATATACAAAAATGTGGCCAATGTCCGAAAGGTCCAAATAAAATAAAAACAAAAATGAAACCTAACACTACCTAGAAACTATGTACAAGGGCAGCGGGCTACTTTCACGGCTCACTTGTGGATGTTCCGGGCCAGGGCATCATCGAACTCCTCCTCAATGTCCCGGAGGTGGTCCTCCTCCATGGCCCCGAGGGTCCGCAGGGCCGCCGACGTCTCCACCTCCAAACCCCTGCGGATTGCCTCGAGGCACTCGGCCCGCCTCAAGGCCCTCCGCATGGAGTTCTCCGCCCTGACCGTTGTGAGCCGTGCCTCTTCCGCCCGCTGCCGCTCCGCATCTATGGCGTGGCCCAACCGCTGCCACACGGAAGACACTCTCTGTCCTGGGTCCTCCTGCCCTCCGGCCGATGCCTGCCCTTCCGATGTCGAAGGCCCCGAGCCTTCATGGCTCCCACCACGTTGCTGCTGCTGCTGTGCCTCTGCCCGTGCACTGCCTCCTGCTGCCTGCACATCCTCCGCCGGCTGGGGTGCAGTTATTGATGTGGCCACCCCTTCTGGACGTCCGACTCCCGACTGTGGCAGGGATGCCTCCTCCACCAGCCTGGCCGCACCGTCAGAGGCAGCTCCACAGGGCACCCAGGTGACTGATGGGTGGGAAGATGGCACAGAGGACGACTGGCGCGTAGGGGGTCCAGTTGAGGAGGGGGTCGGAGCAAGCCCCATCAGACGGAGGGATCCGGCCTGGGTGACCTGTCCCAGCAGGCTGACGTGGTCAACGAGCCATTCGAGATGACTCGCAGTCTCTTCATGAAAAGACTGCAGGTCACCTCGCATGGCCCGTTGACGCAACGCAACGCCACACCAGCCAGGACAGGCTCAACACGGACCTGGATAGCCACCTCCGCAGGCAGAGGAAGGCCAGTTGACGTGAGCTCATCCCCTGCCTGAAAACGGGTCTGGACGTAGGCATCCCTGCTGGTGCAAGATGATGCAGGGACAGGATCGGGGACAGGATTGCACACAGGCACCTCCGTGGCGGCCTGTGCTGCCTCCTGTCCCTGGTCCTGCACTGCACCACTAGCACCAGTGGGATCCCCACCTCCAGACCCCGTCTCTGGTGCTTGCACGGCCTCCTCCTCCACCAAACCCCCCACCAACCTGGATGACTCCGTGCCATCTTCCACTGTTGGGCCCTGTGGGGTCCCAGCTGCCCCTTCTGCTGCTGAGGAGTCCAACTCCAACCTCCGCCTCTTGGACGTCCCCCCGGCAGCTGCGGCCTGGGACGCGGCACCGGACTCCTCACTTCCCGACGAGATGACAACCTGGGAGGGGAGCCGGGCCTTGCGTCTCCGGCTGGCGGTCGGATCCCCGCCGCTGTGCTCCACAGCACCTTCTCCGCCCTCTTCATCAGTTGACACTGCAGACAGGGAGAAACAAAACACAGGCATCAGGGCACTGTACAATGGACACATACACACATGACAGTTGTACATGAGTGGCATTGGCAAACCTCAGACATGTCATCACAATCCCCAACACACATGTCATTACAACTCGCACACATCAGCCATACCACAGCCATATCGCAACTGCCACCACCATCCATACACATACAACAGCATGAGCAGCCAAAGGTGAGCCAGACATCACATGCAACACAGGAAGTGCACCACACATGTACACACACCACCACACTTGCATGCATGTGTACACCTCTGCCAAGTGTCGCACTGTTCAGACGGGCATCCATGTCACATCTGCCAATCAGGCTTCCACATACCGCTGTCACATGCATCCATGTTGCATCACTGTTGCACCCTTGTCAAATACACACACATGCACATGTACACAGTGCTGATACATGAAGCTGAAAACAACATACATGCGTGACATCACGAACATGTCTACTTACATACACATTCATCCAAACATGTGTGCCCACACAACTGCATTTGGCATGCAAGCCTACACACACAAGCACCATCCATGTCTCACACATTACAGCCCTCGCATGTGTTAGCCTCACGGCCCTGTACACCCCCACCCATACTCGACCCCATACAAACAGATGTGCAACCTGCACACTACTGAAACATCACCACACGCACTGCTCACAATCAAGATGCATGTACACTCACCGCTCGACTCCAGGGTCTGCTTCTCAAGGACCTGGACGTGGAGCGCTGGGGATATGCGTTCCAGGACCCTCATCTGTTCTTCCGACAAGTGGCCCCGGCGCCCCTTGGCATCCGCTGCCTTCAAGAGGCGCCGGGCCTTGTTCAGGGTCCTGGACCTGAAGTCCTCCCAGCGCTTCCTGACATGTTGTAAGTCGCGGACTGCCACCCCCTCTGCGTTGATGGCAGTCACGATGTCAGTCCAGATCTGAGTCCGTCCTTCCTTGTCGGCGCGGGAACTTCCGAAGAGGGCATCATACTGCCCCAGGACTTGCTCCACCAGGACACCAACTTCGGTGGCACTGAAGCTGGTGCCCCTCTGCCTCTCTGGCCGGGGGTTGTCAGTGGTCACAGATGGTGTTTGCCCCGACATGACAACCCCAGAGGCAGGAGTGGGTGGGCAACTGGGTCCTGGGGCTGGGTTGTGGAGCAATGGAATCCCAGTCGGGAGTCTTCGGTTCCAGCAGGGGTGGTCACAGCAACAGCACCCCTGGCTGATGTGCAGGCAGCAAATGGCAGTGCACGTGGGCAGCAGGCAGTCAGGCAGCAGCAGATGGCAGGTGGGAGCATGCTCGGGGCTCTGGGGGGCAGTAGTTCGGCCTTCTGGGCAGGAGCGTGGTCTTCCGTGTGCTTACGCGTGGCCAGCTTGATACGGAGTGATTTGGCACGTGAAAAATCTGCACGTCAGCGTGTAATTCGAGGAAAGGCCCTTAGCGCGTAAGCGCGTCTGCACGCATACTCATTTTCATTGGACAGAAGGCCCCTCAAGCGCAAGCGCCCCTGTGACGTGACGCGTACAGACGTGCCTGGGCATTTCAGCGTGCGTGGAAACTGCACGTCCGCGTGTAATACGAGGAAAGGGCCATGCGCGTATGCGCGCGTGGAAACTGCACGTCCGCGTGTAATACGAGGAAAGGGCCCATGCGCATAAGTGACGTGACGCGCGCGTGCGTTTCCCTCAGCACGGGTTAAAGGTGAGCGGGCCCAGCAGTTCGCTGTACGTGCCTTTTGTGGAGACCGACGTGTGTTGCTGCTTCCTGTTGTTTCGCGCGCCATCACAACTTCACAGCTATCAAGGACGTATCTCTTCTTTTGGCGGGGGTATTGGCTACGCGTGTTTTTCTGCATCGCGCTAGTCAGACGGTGAGTCGCACACGCTCTTTTTCCCACTGCGGGTGCCCCTGTGTATCGCACCCATTTTCGATGTCATAGTAGCCTGCGTGTCCCACGCGTACACGTTATTCGTGTTTCTGGGTGCCACTGCCTACTGCGGGAGGTTGAATCCACGCACGTAGGCTGCAGGGTTGCGTGCACGGTTTTACTGCAGTTTTGGGGTGCCTGAGCGGTCACCACATCACCGGGGTCACATACAGCCTTGCAGGTGCAGGGGGGCTGTTAACATCTTGCTTCCCACCCCCTTCACCCCAAATGCCCAGGTCAATTGTGGTGTACACCTCCCATTGGCACCACTCCATCTGTGCCAGCACTACTACATCTGTGGCATGGTTGGGAGGCCACCAAAGGTGAGGGGCGCCTCAGCTGGGCGTACTCCTCGTGGCGGGCGTGGTCGGGGACGTGGCCGTGGTGACCAGGGAGTAGGGGGACTCCAGGGTGTCCAGGGCAGCCACAGAGGGGGAAGAGGCAGGGGTGCGCCACTTGAGCACAATGTTGTGCCATGTGTCGGTGCAGCCATGCCACCACCCCCTGTGGTTCCGGGGGATGCAGCTCCTGCATCTGGCAATGGCACCCATATGACCCGGCAGTCTGTTCCATCAACTGCCACGGGCCCAAGGGTAGTGGTAGCTGCAGGTGCAGCTGTGGACACCGCCACCCAGGCTCAGGGTCTGCCAGCGCAGGCTGCGTTGGCACTTGAAGAGCCCTTGGTAGATCTCCAACAGGCCAGGGGGGAAACCATAGGGGCAGGCCGGGCTGCTCAGACCAAGACACGTGTCCCTGGGGCAGTCATGTCATCTGCTGCCCCGAACAGCCGGGTGTTGGCAAGTGCAGGGGCAGATGCAACCAACAGCACCCCGGTTGTGAGTCTGCCAACCAGGACCGTTGCGGCCAACGACCCTGCCACAGCTGATGTTGCTGCGCAGGGTCCATTAGTGGGCACCCAGCTGCCACTGACACAAATCAGGCCTTTGGTCATCCCTCCACCTGCCACTCCCTTGGCTCAATCCACCGAACCCACTGGCCATACTGGTCAGGGCGGCATTAGCCAGCCAGGGTCTGCGCCACAGTCCAAGAGGAGTAAGGTTGCACCTGCAGCACAGGCTGGGACCCCACACACAGCCACGACCTCCTGCACGTCGAGGAAGAAGCCTTTCTGTAAGCAGGAACTGGACTTCCTCGTGGACTATGTGCGGAGCCACAGCCGTGACATGCTAGTGGGTGCCAATAGTCAGACCAGGGCTGCCCAACGTGACACCCACTGGAAGCATGTTGCGGAACATGTCAGTTCATTCGGCCATGAGGTGCGCACGGCACAGGAGTGCAAAAAGCGTTGGAATGACATCAAGCGCAGCACTAAGGCCAAGCGTGCCTCAAATTACAACTTGACTCTGGTGACTGGCGGTGGGCCTGCACCAGAGGAGGAAGAACTCACTCCGCATAAGGCTCTCGTTGCGGAGTTCATATCACCTGAATTGGTCGAAGGAGTGGGAGAGAATCTGGACTTTGATGCCCAGTCCAGTGAGTGTTGATGCGTGTTTGTTGAGGAGTGTGTGTTTCACTTGTGGGATGTGTTGTGCATGATTGCTGCTACATGTGACGGGTACATGGTTCTGATGTGTAAGTAATGCAATGCTACCCTCATGCATGTCTCCTCTGCCTGCATGCGGGACTCCATGTAGGCATGCTCCCTTGCCCCTCCTCCGCCACTCTGCACCCCAGTTCCACCTTTGCACTGGTCTGCTTCAATCTTGCCAATGTGTACTTTCTTGTTCATGTGTCCTGTTTAGATGCTAACTTCCAGCGTAGAATCTGCCAGACATATGCTGTGTGGTACAGCCTTAGTACTCGATGCAGGGTATCTCACCTGTACTGTGCATGGGTCAGATGTCCCGCAGGGACATGAGTGCGCATTCATGCTCCATGTGCATTGCACGCATGCCCCTATGTGTCCTTGACTGGATGATCACTGTAATATAAGTCCTTGGTTACATACATTGCCTGCCATCTCATCAGCCTTCCCATGTCAACTGTGGCTCAGTCCTGCGTTGCACACATGTTTAGGCTCTGACAATCTGTGTGGCTCACAGGCCTCAGCCTGTTCAATGGCCAATGACTCTGTCCAACTCTTGTTGTGTCTTCTTCACACGTGGGCGGCCTCCGGAGTTTCCATCATGTGTCCTGCCCACTGTCCCAGCATAATTTGCAGTGTTGTAATTTGAATCACATTAAGCTGTTGATGCCAGTCAACACTGCCTGTCAATACACAGGTGTATGGTCAGCCTTTTGATACCATGCTAGGCATCCCTGCTTTGGTACTGGGGTGGAGGGGTGCTTGGCTTCTAGACATGGTACACATTGAATGCACAATGCCCGTGATGTCTGAATTTGACATTGCACTGCCTTCACATTTCCTGGCACACACCATGTAGTGCTTGTACATGTAGGTAGTGAGTGGCGTACACATTTTCTTCACTGCATAGACCCACTTCCATGGAAACTGCCACCTTTCAACAGGTCTGATCACAGAAGCTATTCAAAGTATACCCAGCATGCATGCCAGGTCATATGTTGTGTGTCACATGTCTGCCGGATGCCTTTGCTGTCGGTGTGTGTGTGTGTCGTGTGCTTCTGACATGTGTATTGACCTTTTTCTCTCTATTTTTCAGGTGATGACGCAATGGAGGCAGAGGATGGTGTTGTCATGCCAGACACAGGGTTGGTAACGCCACATCAACCCAGCACTAGTGGGGGTCGTGGGGTGGTAAGCCACGAAAACCCCCAAGTGCTGCAGTCCATCTTGTCTCTGGCTGCCTATGAGTCCAGCCTTGATGACGACTCTGACGTCCATGTTGAGTTGGATGAGCATCAAGTCCATGTGTCAGGGGCGAGTGATTCTGATGTGGACACTCCTCTGTCTGCGACACCTGCACTGAGGGATCAGACAGTCTTGGTTCCTCCACCCGTGGTGGATCGGGACGCAGGGTCACCCTCCACACCAGTCACTGATGTGCCTGGGACATCACGTCGACGGGGGCATGTAGTCGTGCAGCCGCAGGCGGTGCCAACACAGCGAGGACCCCCGGTCCTTGGGTCCCGCAGGGGTCAAGCCTGGCAACGCAGTCGCCGCGCGCAACCGCTGTATACTGAGTGTGAGCAAGACATGACTGCCAATTCCGAACGGCAGGGGGCAGCAATGGAGAACATCGCTGAGAGCATGGAGCGTGTGGCCCGATCTGTGCTCCCCACTGCTAGGCAGGTGCTTCTCCAGCAGCAGGCGGCACGGTCCACGGCCCGCTCGCTCAGGCTGGGCATGGCAGCCTCAGACAGGGCACGCCAGGCTGAAATGTCGTCTGTGCGTCAAGCAATTGCTGCTCACGCAGAGGCACACATGGTTGCCCTGAGGGAGGAGTATGCTTCCCTCAGATCCACTCTGGGTGTCCCAGAGGCAGCAGGCAGAGGAGAGGTTTGCACAGCTTGAGCGTACCATCTCGGCTGAGCTACAGGCTTTCCGGGAGGTGCAGCGGTTGTCCAGCCAGGCCTTGCAGGAGGAACTCAGTGTTACACGTGCTACCTTGCAAGAGGAAGCACGTGTATCACGGGAGGTTCTTCATGCAGACCTACGTCACATCGCCACACAGAACCAGGCTCACCCGTCCGGCAGACTTGCTGCCAACGAGGGGCAAGCTGCGGCTAGGCGTGGCCAGGCTACTGTGCCACGTCCTCCTTTCCAGGATGAGCCAGACTCGGACGACCATCTATCTCCCACATAGGTCGTGCTGTGCAGGCGTTGAGCCCATGGAGGATTTTTTTTTGGCTCAGCATCATCGCATGTGGATGTTGAGCAGCACCCTGTACCTCCCCCCTCCTGGGTGCCTCCCCTGCCCCCCGGGTCGTATGCGGCCATTTTTGATTTTTCTTTTAGTTTAGTTAGTTAAGTTTCTGTTTGATAGTTAGTTTAAATAGGTAATGTAGGTTTTCCATAGTTAGTGTAATTAGTTAATAGTTGATTTAGTTTAAAATTGCTAGTCTATTGTGCTTTCATGTGACGGTGCGGTGCTTTGTGGCTTTTGAAGGCATCCACTGTCTGTTCCAGCTGGGCCCTTCATGGTTGTCTTGTGTATGTGTTTGCTGCTTGGGTTCCTTGACTCACATATGCCACTCCTGCCTCCCTTATCCATGGGCTCGCAAGGATGGTTCGGTGTTACAGCATTTTACACAAGGGCTTTGGACTGTCATATCTGTGGCATGTCTGGTGCTGTGTGACTTGTGTTGACACCCCTAGTGGGGATGATTTAGGTGTCATTGTCCACTGTTCAGCTTTTGCTAGATGGGGTGTGTCATGATTAATGTGGACATTGATTGCTATGCATTGTGTAGTATGTTTCATATCTTTCCTGTACATGTGCTTGTTGCAATTCATGCTGTAGATAGTGTTCCACACTTTGGAGGTGAAAGACGGACTGATGGTGTGATTTGTGATGTGACTCTCTGACATGGTCAAGTAATGAGATGCCTGATGAGACACACACAGATGACTTTGAAGCATTAATCATGTGTTTCATGCCCTTTCTGCAGGGGGATGAGCCTCCAGAGCACCTTTGCCAGCAGACATGGCCCATTGGACGACGGAATTCTGGACCCGTTTGTTGGTGCCCACATGCACATGTGTGCAGAAGCAGAGGCACAGTGATTGCAGACCCACATCCTAGAACTGTTGACATGTTCCAAGGAACTCCAGGCAAGGTGAGCATCACAGGGGGGCCACGACACAGCAAAGCTTGCAGCAGGCGAGTTGCACATGCAGGTTTAGTCACAGCACTGAGGGTGAGCTTAGACGAATATTGGTGTTGAAGCACACAATGCAGCTCAGATGTGTTTGTGGACTGATGGCTGCTGATAGTAGGGTTGTCTGGGACACATGCAGGGGCAGTGGCACATACCCTCCGGTACACCAAGGTCCATTGAGCCACTTGTATCAACCATGTAGCCTTCCGAGACATGGAAAGGGGCAGCTCACAGGGACATACAGCAAGGGACATACTCGGGTGCAGTGCATGTCTCTTCCACGTACTTCATGATAAATGCACTGCCAACTTTGTTTCGGTCATGGTGGTACGCAATTTGCTCTGTAGTCATGGCTTGCTATATGGGTCTGTCTGCTTACCCAGGGAACATTGCATGTTGTGTGAATTGTGACACATTGGTGTTCCATTTGCCATGCACCCAGCAGCGGCTGCCTTACTGCATTGACTGTGTATGACCCGTCACAGGGGTGATGTTATATATGGGTACGAAGCATCAACCACAGATTGTCTGTTTGTAGAGTAGTCTGTTGCTATGGGGCATGTTTGGTGTTGTGTTTTTGTGCAATTGGCACGTACAGGTTGTTGACTGTGTCTCTCTTTGCAGCATTGCAGTGCTCCTGAAACCGGACCTGAGAGTGCGCAGGCAGGAGGCCAGCACTCAAAACCAGAGCTAAGTGTCTTGTTTTTCGTACGAACTGCTCTGCATAGGCTTGCTGGGGAGTGTACTGATGCATGGATGTATGTGTGGTTCAATTTGGTATGTTTTTTTCTCCCTAATCACCCGTGATCCTATGCAATTCTGAAACCTGTACCCTCTACCCGGTGTTCCTGCTTCCCGTGCCTATCCAAGCAACGTTCCCTGACCCTCTTTTGTGGTGGGAGACATGGGTGGGGGCCTGGTGGAGCCTGCCCCTGGTGGCTGGGGGGTGGGGGTGGTGGGAGACATGGGTGGGGGCCTGGTGGAGGCTGCCCCTGGTGGCTGGGGGGTGGGGGTGGTGGGAGACATGGGTGGGGGCCTGGTGGAGGCTGCCCCTGGTGGCTGGGGGATGGGGGTGGTGGGGAACATGAGTTGGACATGGGTGGGAGCCTGCTGGCAGGTGCCCCACAGTGCTGGGGGGTGGGGGTGGTGGGAACATGAGTTGGACATGGGTGGGGGCCTGCTGGCAGGTGCCCCACAGTGCTGGGGGTGGGGGTTAAGGGGTACATGAGTTGGAAATGAGTGGGGGCCTGCTGGCAAGTGCCCCACAGTGCTGGGGGGTGGGGGTGGTGGGGAACATGAGTTGGACATGGGTGGGGGCCTGCTGGCAGGTGCCCACAGTGCTGGGGGGTGGGGGTGCAGGGGTACATGTGTTGCACATCGGTGGGGGCCTGCTGGCAGGTGCCCCACAGTGTTGGGGGGTGGGGGTGCTGGGAGACATGGGTGGGGGCCTGGTGGAGGCTGCCCCTGGTGGCTGGGGGGTGGGGGTGGTGGGAGACATGGGTGGGGGCCTGGTGGTGGGTGCCCCTGCACTGCTGGGGGGTGGGGGTGGTGGGAGACATGGGTGGGGGCCTGGTGGAGCCTGTCCCTGGTGGCTGGGGGGTGGGGGTGGTGGGAGACATGGGTGGGGGCCTGGTGGTGGGTGCCCCTGCACTGCTTGGGGGTGGGGGTGGTGGGAGACATGGGTGGGGGCCTGGTGGAGGCTGCCCCTGGTGGCTGGGGGGTGGGGGTGGTGGGAGACATGGGTGGGGGCCTGGTGGTGGGTGCCCCTGCACTGCTGGGGGGTGGGGGTGGTGGGAGACATGGGTGGGGGCCTGGTGGAGGCTGCCCCTGGTGGCTGGGGGTGGGGGTGGTGGGAGACATGGGTGGGGGCCTGGTGGAGGCTGCCCCTGGTGGCTGAGGGATGGGGGTGGTGGGGAACATGAGTTGGACATGGGTGGGGGCCTGCTGGCAGGTGCCCCACAGTGCTGGGGGGTGGGGGTGGTGAGGAACATGAGTTGGACATGGGTGGGGGCCTGCTGGCAGGTGTCCCACAGTGCTGGGGGGTGGGGGTGCAGGGGTACATGAGTTGGGCATGAGTGGGGGCCTGCTGGCAGGTGCCCCACAGTGCTGGGGGGTGGGGGTGGTGGGGAACATGAGTTGGACATGGGTGGGGGCCTGCTGGCAGGTGCCCCACAGTTCTGGGGGGTGGGGGTGCAGGGGTACATGAGTTGCACATGGGTGGGGGCCTGCTGGCAGGTGCCCCACAGTGCTGGGGGGTGGGGGTGCTGGGAGACATGGGTGGGGGCCTGGTGGAGGCTGCCCCTGGTGGCTGGGGGGTGGGGGTGGTGGGAGACATGGGTGGGGGCCTGGTGGTGGGTGCCCCTGCACTGCTGGGGTGTGGGGGTGGTGGGAGACATGGGTGGGGGCCTGGTGGAGCCTGCCCCTGGTGGCTTGGGGTTGGGGTTGGTGGGAGACATGGGTGGGGGCCTGGTGGAGCCTGCCCCTGGTGGCTGGGGGGTGGGGGTGGTGGGAGACATGGGTGGGGGCCTGGTGGTGGGTGCCCCTGCACTGCTGGGGGGTGGGGGTGGTGGGAGACATGGGTGGGGGCCTGGTGGAGGCTGCCCCTGGTGGCTGGGGGGTGGGGGTGGTGGGAGACATGGGTGGGGGCCTGGTGGTGGGTGTCCCTGCACTGCTGGGGGTTGGTGGGGGTGGGAGACATGGGTGGGGGCCTGGTGGAGGCTGCCCCTGGTGGCTGGGGGGTGGGGGTGGGGGGAGACATGGGTGGGGGCCTGGTGGTGGGTGCCCCTGCACTTCTGGGGGGTGGGGGTGGTGGGAGACATGGATGGTGCCTGGTGGAGGCTGCCCCTTGTGGCTGGGGGGTGGGGGTGGTGGGAGACATGGTTGGGGGCCTGGTGGACGGTGCCCCTGCACTGCTGGGGGGTGGTGGGAGACATGGGTGGGGGCCTGTGGAGGGTGCCCCTGGTGGCTGGGGGTGCAGGGGGACATGCGTTGGTGGGCAGTAGTGCAAGTTGACATGTGGGTTGGCTGGGGGGCATGGCCATGGTGGATGGGGTGCCTGCAGGACATGTGCAGGGTAGGCCCCTGTGGTGTGAGCCACCTGCAGGAGCCGTGGAGGGTGTAGAGGGAACACCTGGGAGGGCCCACACGTGCAATTCACGTGTGGTGCTCCCCGCGCACCCCTGTAATACACGTACCCTGATGGAATCACGTGTCGAACTTCCCCCGCACCCCGAAATACACGTACCCTGATGGAATCGCGTGTGGAACTTCCAGCGCACCCCTGGAATACACGTACCCTGCGGAAGTCACGTGTGTAACTTCCCCTGCACCCTGAAATACACGTACCCTGCTGATATCGCGTGTGGAACTTCACACGCACCCCTGAATAACACGTACCCTGCGGAAGTCACGTGTGTAACTTCCCCTGCACCCTGAAATACAAGTACCCTGCTGATATCGCGCGTGGAACTTCACGCGCACCCCGAAATACACGTACCCTGATGAGATCGCGTGTGTGACTTCCCGCGCACCCCTGAAATACACGTACCCTGCTGAAATCGCGTGTGTAACTTCCCCTGCACCCTGAAATACACGTACCCTGATGGAATCGCGTGTGGAACTTCCCGCGCACCCCTGGAATACACGTACCCTGCTGATTTCGCGTGTGTAACTTCCCCTGCACCCTGAAATACACGTACCCTGATGGAATCGCGTGTGGAACTTCCCGCGCACCCCTGGAATACACGTACCCTGCTGATTTCGCGTGTGAAACTTCCCCCGCACCCCGAAATACACGTACCCTGATGGAATCGCGTGTGGGACTTCCAGCGCACCCCTGAGATACGCGTACCCTGCTCGCACTGGCCCAATTGTGTGTGGAAATTCCCGCGCACCCCTGAAATACACGTACCCTACTGGAATCGCGTGTGTAACTTCCCCTACACCCTGAAATACACGTACCCTGCTGATATCGCGTGTGGAACTTCACGCGCACCCCTGAAATACACGTACCCTGCGGAAATCGCGTGTGTAACTTCCCCTGCACCCTGAAATACACGTACCCTGCTGATATCGCGTGTGGAACTTCACGCGCACCCCGAAACACACGTACCCTGATGGAATCGCGTGTGGAACTTCACGCGCACCCCTGAAATACACGTACCCTGCTGGAATCGCGTGTGTAACTTCCCCTACACCCTGAAATACACGTACCCTGCTGATATCGCGTGTGGAACTTCACGCGCACCCCTGAAATACACGTACCCTGCGGAAATCGCGTGTGTAACTTCCCCTGCACCCTGAAATACACGTACCCTGCTGATATCGCGTGTGGAACTTCACGCGCACCCCGAAACACACGTACCCTGATGGAATCGCGTGTGGAACTTCCCGCGCACTCCTGAAATTCACGTACCCTGCTCGCACGGGCCCAATCGCGTGTGGAAATTCCGGCGCACCCCTGAAATACACGTACCATGATGAAATCGCGTGTGGAACTTCCCGCGCACTCCTGAAATACGCGTACCCTGCTCGCACGTGGCCAATCACGTGAGGTACTTCCCGCGCACCCCAGTGATACACGTAGCCCGCTTGCTGTGCTGGTACAGGGTTAGCGCAGCCCTTTGCGCTGGATTGGGTATGTTGATGGCTTTTCCCTGAACGAGCGTAGTTCTTGGGGGCGTAACTGGCGCTGCTGCAGGGTCGCTGCGCCACTGTGCGGCACAGCTGGTTTTGGTGGCTGGAATCCATGAATACGCTGTGCGCGGAAATGGATTTTGGCACACGCGGCTGGCGCAGGGATTCGCACGCGCACACTGTGCGCCAGCCGCGTTCGCCACTTGTGCGCTGAATTCTATGAATTACCCCCCATGTGTCTACCTATGTGCATACATTGTTATGGCATAACCTGTACTAGTTCACAGTGGTATGTCTCTACATTATTCTAAGAACAGAACAGCAAGCTATCGTGTAACATTCGCTCCTCGAGACAGTCTCATTTGCAAAACAAA
Source organism: Ambystoma mexicanum (assembly GCF_040938575.1). NCBI lineage: Eukaryota > Metazoa > Chordata > Amphibia > Caudata > Ambystomatidae > Ambystoma > Ambystoma mexicanum. The sequence continues at coordinate 132,534,822 of NC_090935.1, read as the reverse complement.
AACATTCTACATGCTATCTCCGCAGCCCCGTAGTCAAGGCTATATTCTTTGTGCCAAAGGATCTGACAGTATGCCAATAGTCACATTTGTTATGATAACATCTATCACTGTGTGTGTGGCTACTGTTTCCACGGTCAGCCAACCTTATTCACAATGTTCAAGAAAGCAGACAGACCATAGCTAGCGCCTAGAAACACACTACAAATGTGCATTCTACAAGCTAAATATATATGCATAGATTTCAGCAAATATCGATCTATCTATGAAAGCTCAATGCAAACTATAATGCAAACTAATGCTCAAACATAGATCATGGTAAATGGATGCATCAATGAATGAATGATGAATGAATGGATTAGGCTATACTAAACAAACCATATGCAGCTTGAGAAATAACCGAGCCTCAAACACACAATTAATTTGTGCACTTGATGATAAAGTCTTGATGATAAAGTCTAATGTTACTATCATTTTTGGAGGGTGCTGTTTCTTTCCTCCTTACTGAAGTTTCCCTGTATGTGCCACAGATTTGTAGGCATTGTAGGTTTTGATGTATATTGTTTGTACTAACACACGTATGTAGTAAGTCTTCAATTATTAACTATTAGCGATTTATTCCATGTTTATCATTACTGAAAACTCTCATAAGGTACCATTCATTATTTTACTACAATAAAATGACCAGACTAAAAATATTGTACTTCTATAGTGCATGATGCATCCATTGCCTATGTGTATGTATGAATAGGTTCCGGTATTAACAACAACTCTCCAATATTATGTGTTGCTCAGATGAGTAAATTCTTTAATACATTAAGTAGTTCATGATACATCTCCCGATCACCCTTGAAATGTTGTTGATAACATTATAAACACAACCCTTTTAGAGACTTTTTATCACAATAAATGTCATATGTGATGTCATTGGTGATATTATCAATGTCATTTGTGATGTCATCTTTGATGTCTTTGGTGTTAGTCTCAGCAGTGCACCGATGTTGCTTAGAGCACTAAAATGGCGAGTTACGGGGGTTTTTCTGTTTTATTTGTAACCATAACGTCCCTTTAACAAAGTTTTTCAGTGAATTTTATGGGTTTCTGTTATTTCAACTTAACCATAACGTTCCTTTAACAAAGTTAATTCAGTGATTGTCATAGGTTTTCACTAGTGCATCTTTAATCTGCTACAAGTTCCTTAGATCATACCCCCCGGCCCCAATGTGGCAGCTATGAAGTACGTGGACAGGTCAGTAGTCCGCGGACATTGTGCAGCATTCACAAGGCTCCAAATCATAGGGAGACCCAAAAAAGATGTACCCATCAGCCAACAAACAGATGTACATAAAATCCCAACTAATGCTTACAGCACGCAAATATACCTTTTTGGACGAAACACCTACTTTAATAAACACTCATTATTTTTGTATTTATAACACATAATCGAATTCACCAATCACAAAACATCACTGTACACTTCATATATTCTCCTCACTACAACTCTGCATACAGATTGAGAAACACCAGGTGCTTATTGTACAACATATTCTCATTAAATAGTAAATTAATTGATTCTATTTCTCTATTATTAGCTTGCATTATATATACATGTGTTATAAGACAGAAGCACTTTTTTTTCACAGAACTGGCAAACACACTTGAGTGTTAGAGGAGAACTTACCAAAAGAAGAAATGAGCGATGATAGAATCTCTAATGGTATAAAATCCATATATTAATGTAAACAAATAATGCAATTTGTACACACAGTACTAAAATAATAATTTCTGTTTTTCTTACAGTACATAGTTTTCATGAAGAAACCACACCCCAATTTAATTTTACACAGTCCCAACAATCAAAAAGAGAAGTCTTATCCCCAACTGTAAATAATCAAATCATGAACTTGTCTAAACAATTGGATCAACTAAGTAATGATTTTAAAGAACTTTTACAGTATGTCAAAGTTCATATCATTAAATGTGGTCCTTATCACTGTCCTTCTTGCACCTGTCCCCCTTGTCCTCAGCAATCATCACCATCAAATTCTGAATATTTTAATCAAAGACGCTATGATGAAACCACACTCCCTTTCTCCCCTCATGATTATTGTACAAAAATTCCTAATTCTCCCATTTATGTTTCCGATTCCGATACCCCATCCCTTTCTTGAATAAATATATTGTTTATAATTAGAATGTTTTTACTACGACTGTCTGTGGTGTCCGTACTCAAAATGGAAGTGCCCCTTCACCAGCGAGATGTCCAGACATGTCTGGTTCCGCATAATGCACATTTTAATTAGTCTGCAGCCTGTTCTACGTACACCAAGCGCATGCAGCCTGTGATTGCCACCCAAAGGGAGTCTGCGGATGGCCGTGGATGTCATCATGTGACCGCACCTGTTCACGGTGATGGGGGTGTTTGTGACCGCAGACAGTTTAAAATTGCTTTTCCAGCCAATCTCTGGTGTTTAAAGCAGAAACTTTACCCTTCCACAGCTCCCAGACCTATTCGTCGTTTTTACAACTTTTCAAGGCCTATTTTTGACTCAGTAGTCCTCGGACGGTACGACTGTCTGCGCACGGTTCCTCTGCAAGGGTCCCGCCCATTAGTTTTCCTCATTCTTAATCTGGCTGTCCAGGAGAAAGCATTTGAGAAACACCTGCTTGCTGCAATGGCATCTACTATGGCCATCTCTGCTTCCCAACCACTCTCACTACCATCATCATCCGGAAGGCCTGGAGAGGGGAACAGGTGCAGTGATACAGAAGATGAGGATCAAGAGGAAGAATAGGATAAGGTCGAGGAAGTCCCTGTCTCCAGTACTCAGAGTGAGTTCTGGTTGTGGCAATTTTTCACAACCTTTGAAAATATCTCAAATGCTTGTGCAAGCAAGGTTTGATGCACTGACTGCAAAGTTGTACTCAGTCGTGGGAAACCTGGCTTGTATTCCTACGGAACAACTTACATGAGGCACCACACCAAATTGACGCACCCGAGAAAGGCGATACCTTTCTCAGTTAAGAGAAGGTTGACTTCCTCCACCCCATCATCTTCATCAGCCCGTGTTACCACAAATCATACTCCTTTGGGGCAGAGGATCCAAATGACAGCTTCACATGCCATACAGAATGCTGTTCACCCTTACCTTCCGAGGGTCACAGTGCTATGTTTGTACCGATCTGTAGGAGGGAGCAGTTTCAGAGTGCTTTCAAGGCTGCGGTCAAGGAGCCTGAGAAACATTGTCGCCAACCTGATTGAGGCCCGCTCAACATCTTCCTCTCTCCACCAGCCCCTTTGTCCTTGTGGTTGGTGGCCCTTCCCTGCCCTCCCTCTCCTCCCCTACCTTGCCTCTCCTGAAAGAAAAGCCAACAAAAAAATACAAAATCGAATAAATAAACAAACAAGGTTCCTTTAGGAGCCACCTTTCACAGTTAAAATATAGAAGTGAGAAAAAAAAGTCACATGCTCCTGAGCTGCCTGTATAGTCAGCGTAAAGGGCAGTAGTCGGCGAACATCTAAAAAATTCCAGGCATGGGGAGGAAGAATTAAAATAATGTTAATTGTTTCTGCAATGCACAATTATAAAGTCTGGGCATTTAAAGTGAGCCATACGCTCACAGAAGGAAAACAAGCTTGCCCAGTTTAAGCCACAAACTGCATGCCACAAAACATCCACTTCTGCAATCCAATACTTCTAAAGATGCCATGATTTTCAACACAGACCTTCAATGACTGAATTGAAGAGTCCCCCAAAATCCACACAGTTTGCTTCTCAAACACATAGCCATAGCCATTTCATTGCTCTCACAACTCCTGCAAACAAAACTCTTACTACTCTCTCTTCCTGTACACAACACCCAGCAAACCTGATTGGATAATCTCCACAGTTCCCTGTCCATGCCAGGCATCCACACCATAGCCCTTCTACCTTTTTCCACTTCCATGTTCTCAACAATCCCTCATTGGCTGCTTTCAAAGAGTCGCATAGCCATCCACCAATCACATCCAAAACATCTACCTCAACACCTCAACACTTTAGATGTACACTGGAAATCCCAGAGTACATATCTCCTGTTAATGAAAGGCATCTGCATCAAAAACTGCTGTGCAAATTCAAAATGTAAAGATTCAACAAGATCTGCATCTAACTATACATAGTACAGGTATGCCTATATTTAAAGAAATGTTTTCTTCAATTCTTTCACTATATATATATATATATATATATATATATATATATATATATATTATATATATATATATATATATATATATATATATATTGAGAGAGAGAGAGAAAGTTCCTACTACTTAGCCTGTAATAAGCTTCTCAACAAGCATATTCTCTTATTTACCCACTCTAGCAAATGCCATGCATTGCAGTGTTCATCACCTGCTCACATGAAGCAGCACACAATTAAAATGCACTGTGTTTCAAAATGTTTCTTTTTACAAGCATTGTGATGAAAGTGCATGTACAGCAGCACTGTGAGACTTTTCATAAAAGAAAGGAAAACAGATCAAATAGAACTGTATACCATTTTTAAGTGGTACTTTCTGTCTGCCAGTTTAATATGTTGGCAGCACATGTATAATTCCTAACATAACCCATTTGGAATCTTCAGCTGCTTATGCAGTCCTCATTTATTCTCTACAATCTTGTACTCCAACTTTTATAATGGGAAAAGGGGGACTACAAGTCCCAGAAAGCAAAAAAAAAAGCTTAGGACTACATTAACACCTACAGATTAGAATGTATCATGTTGGAAAGTATGCATATACTCCTAACATATTACATGTCCACACATCAACTGCCATTTCAAAGTGTACTACAGATCTTTTCCATCAACTTTTCTTCTCTTTTACAAAACTTTAAAGAGCTTCTAAAAATGCACATACACATTTCTTAACTTTCATGAATATGCTCCTAAAAGAAAACATTTTTAACCATCCACAAATTTTATTAACTGCTTTTCCCCACCACTACTCCTTCCTTCATAAATAACACCCTTGCTTACTAAAAGTACTTCACCATAACCAAATATCCCCACTAACTTTCTTTTACAATTACAGGAAAGAAGCACATTACTGAAGACAAGAACTGAAAAAAGAATACCCTTGTCAGCCAACAAAGTAAGTACATTAATGTACCATGTATGTGTATGTAATTACTATATATTACTCTAGGCTACTCTTTTCAAACCGACATGTCTTCACTCTAAGCAATTACATTCTACCATTCACACTCTTCCTATTCCCATCTAAACATCACTGTTGCAACACCTACTCTGTTCCTCAAAACAGCACAATGTCCATACCAATTCCAGACGCACTGCCGCTCCCTTACTCACTAACCCAACACCATTGCACCTTTGCAGACACATGCTCACAATCTTCCCAACCACATGTGATATACCACCTCGCAATCAAACAACACTATATTCATCCATACAATCATACCCAAAAACCCATGCACCATACATGCCTATACATTGCACAACTTTCCAACCCTAAAGTTCTCTTTTCCCAAAAGACACAACAAAATGCCCACTAAAAAGCAACTTCATAGAAAAGAAATAAAGAAATTGAGCAGATAAGAATTAAACTAGACCATATAGTCATCAACCTCTAAAACAATATATAGAAAACATTTTTAAAAAAGAGCTAGTAACCTCACTCAACAAAACAAAACCAGCCATGACTAAAAAAGGAAAAGTCCCTCTTGCAAAAAATAAAAGTAAAAAAATATGTACAAAGAAAAGCAGACCTACTAATGAATCTTATACTGTATCTACCAGTGTTGATGTAGTCACAGTAAAGCAATCCAAAAAATGTATGTTAAAGAAAATGTTCCACCGTAGACTTCTTCACAATTGTATAAAAACTGCTCAAAAGTCACGATCTACCCTTAAAAACTACTGCAGGACACTAATCCTGCAAGCTCCAATTGATAACGTTTTTCGACTACTGCTATATTGATTTTAAACAGAATGAAATGATTAACTAATTTAATCAATACCTTATTAAAACAGGACTTCCAAACATGAGCAGTGCCAATATAGTGACCTTTTCAAAGTTCTGTGCACAGAACCATATTTCAATGTCGAAGCTTATAAACAAGAGCAACAAAAAATTGCAATAGACAATAATGGTTGAGGGCATGAAATGGTGGAAGACACCATTATGGCAAAAGAACCCCTTATAGAAAAAAAGTCCCCAACAAACCAAATGCTCATTTCACCCAAACAAACTGTTCAGTGTACACATGGACATGCAGCTCAATGTGTAATCTATGTCAATAATCCTTAAAATCTTTATGACAATTCCTGAATCAATATGTGAAACTATGTGAAACTAAAAGACACAAGTAGAATGATAACTTTACAAACCATGGACTCCTGTCCAGTGCATAGCCACACTAGTCTGCAAGGACATTCATTAGCCTGAATTTTAAGAACTGCTTGCAAAGGCACTTTCCACCACAGGAAAAAGAAAATAGCTAAGTTTCAAAACACATCTGCTGAAATACCAGACCAAATATATTTCTATTGTTGCAGAACATTTTATAAAAAGAGCACAACAATAGTAGATATAGCCTACAAAATAGAAGACAATGAAGAATCCCAATTAGCTTTATACCTAACAGCAGAAACTAAATACTAAATAACTGACCCCTCAAAAGTTTGCACATACTGCACACAAATATAGACAATAAACAAATGCCACCTCATGCTCCCCAACGACTTAACTTGTATGAGAGCATTATAATTCAAACAGAGCACCTATTTCAAGCTATAATACGTCTTCAACCAAAAGCATCCACATTACCTCCATCCGAGTTACTAAAAAGCATCCGTGGCAAAGTAGTAAATTTGCCATTAGATCTGAAAGAAAATTTACAAACTCTAGGAGTACAACAACCAATAGATCAAAATTTGATTGTACTAGTTAATGGAGTGCCAACAAAAGACAAAAATATTTGGCAAGAAAGTTAGACAAGCCCAACAATATCTTATAGAAAACAATGAATACCAGAAAGATTTAAAAAAACATAGAGGAAAACTTAAGAGAAAATACCCAAATAATTAAAAACTCACAAGCAACTGGTCAATTTGAACGGATAGATCCTGTTACTGCAGCCAACATTTTAGACCAGTATACAATTCACCCACTACACTACAAAGACAACATTAACGGTGCATTAGAAACATTTCAAATGCATCAAGTCAAAGGATCCCCAATGAGCATATGGGAAAAAAGTGTAGAAGCACGTTCTTTTGCTCTACTCTTTCCTAAAGGAAAAGGAGAAAGATATGATGAAAGGTCCACGCAAATTAGTGAATTATAATATCGCTCTTTAAGAATGTATTCTGATGACCCCAGATTCAGACAAAATGTTGAATACATTTTCCACCTCCTCTTCGAAAATGTTATAGAGTTCAACACACATTAAAGACAGGCTCCAACGTTTTAAACATACCCACTAACCAACTTCTTAAAAAAATAAAAGACAAAGATGAAGTTTTGCAGTCAAGTATTCGAAATCTCTTGACAAGCATGCATGGTCAAAAGAATACTGGTTCCAACTTCACGCTGATGTACGTTGTATGCTAAGGAACCTAGGCCCACTGTAAAGAAGGCATGGTATCAACAGTAAGACAGACACAAGTGACCACAGTTCCAGGGTGTTTATTGAACTTCAACAAGGGTATGCTAAATTCCTTTCTAATCCTAAATCTACCAATGGGAGCAAGCTACAACCATCAAATAATAATAACACAGTCCTGGTGATGTCTTGTCAAAATAAAAGGCCCTATACCAAAAAACTTTTTGCAAATCCTTATCTCTAATACAAAATAGTGTGGGGGTAGTGTTTATGGAAAATAAAGAAGTGATCACAAAAATGATATGCCAGGATGTTTAGGCTGTTGGCCTCCCTTCACCACGTTTTCAGCACGGGTCAAGGCACTCAAGCGTAGCACAATCTCCAGCTTCTTCGGCACGAGATTATAGTTCAACCACTAGCATCAGGGCCTTCTGTGCCCAAGTCTCTTTGTAGGGCCTGATGTACCAAAACAAAGGAAATGTTATTTTCCTCTTACTCAATTCAGGTGATTCACTCTTCACCCCGCATTCCCCTCAGCCAGGCTCAGATCCCTTTAATACAATGATTGTCACTTTGCATCCTCCTCTTCCGGGCTCATATCCCCTTTTACAATGTTCAAAATGTTTTATTTGTTGAGTGACTCACGGTTCCCCTCGGATCCCCTCAGCCAAGCTCAGATCCTTACTCTTACACAATTAGCCATCAGCCGATTGTGGGCCAATTTCAGTTATTATATTAACTATCGAAGACTTTCAAATGTGTACAGGTTGAGATTGACCCATTGCAGGGCCACTCCAATTTCACAATTCCTTTTTACCTTTGCCAACCCTCAGTTGGACACCTAACAGAGGCCTTCAAATTAGCACCCACGTGGCGCCGGACCACTCTGTTTACGGTATCTTGGCTTCAAAAGTTCAGTCACTCATCTGCTGTTTAATTATTTGTGTTGCTCATATGCTTCACACTCTGATCCCTTCATATTTCTCTATACAATGTTGCTGCTTGCAACTTTGTCTATAACACAGACCAGTTTGGTATCAGTCTCCCTGAATCACTGGCTGTGCTGACTTTACTGGCACTGCTTTGTTGTAGGAGCCAAGGACAGTGCACCGACAGGAAACGCTCCTCCCCGCCTTGGTTATTGACGCGGGAGATCCTCGCGTACCTCTGACACACAATACAGGTTTCTTCAGCTTTAGTTCCAGGTCACATGTTTATAACTCTCCAAGGCTCATGAAAGTAATGGTCTTTCTTTTTTTTTTTATTGGTTTTTCAAACCTTTAAAAATGACGACATATGTACAAACAACACAACAACACTTAGACATACAAACAAACAATCATCAGTATTAGCCTTTTGTGCGAGTTCCATTCACAAAGTTATTGTACAGGTTATACCGTGACAGGTTTTACTAATTTGATTCCCCTAATGGTGCCATCATCAGACATTTTTCAATTTGCTCCAAAAAACGTGTTAATGGAAGTATCAGTTTCAAGTCGGTTCCTTGGTACATCCGGTTCCACCAGTCATCGGCACAAAAGGATGGATGGATTACACTCCATGGGCCCAGGTGGATTGATCTTTCAGATTTCAGCTTAGGGCAAAATAGCACTAAGTGTTTTAGTGACTCTTTAGCTAACAGACAAAATTGACATTCGGGTTTTAAGTGCTCATTGTTCTTCCATAAGCGAAGACGTTCAGTAGTTTTGAACAGATTTAGCCTGAACAGTAAGAACAGCCTTCTTGCTTGTGGATCTGGAAACAGAGTAATGTAGCGCTGCTGGGTATTGAGGGCACGTGCTTCCAGTGGCACATCACACATCGATTTGGCCATCGCTCTCTTTGTGCGTGTAAGCTCCCAGTCGACGCGCCAGATTTTAAGCTTTGCCGCATCCGGATTTTCATGGAGCAACTCGCTCTTGATGTCGAGATTCTGTAGTAACTCTTCACACCTGTTTGACCACATTGTGATGACGTTGGAGTTACCAACTGAGCCATCATAGAAGATGTCAAATTGAGGAATTTGTGCTCTAGAACATGTTTTACGGTACAAGTTTAGTAGACTCCAGCAGATCCTGGCATGAATCGATATTATCGACAGTTCATATCTTATACAGGCAGTCTTCACGCCTTTCGGGAGTGTTAACACTTTGGACCAAAAGCAGTTCTATAAAGAGTCCCAAATTTCATAAGAACAGCCAAAAGCATTTTCAGCCCCGTATGTCAGTACGGGGATTACCTTCTGATGGTAGAAGGCAAGCACAGGTTTTAACGAGAATTTTCCATATCTTTGGTGGATGATTAGTGCCTGGTTAGCTAGTTGTTTGCATTTTCTACTTATGTCAGCCTGCCACGGTCCATCCGTTATTGAAGAACTTATGGTCATTCCCAGGTATTTAACAGTGGCAGATATTTGCAAAGGTTCGTGGCCTAGCGTCCAGTTTGGGGTGCGTTTCCGCGCCACCCAGCCGCCTTTTAGGTTTTGCAGGACCAATCAGTAGTTGATTTGAAATAACATACTGTCGAACTGCATTTAGCTTTCTTTGCAGCCCAATAGGCGTCCGGTCCAGAATGATCAAATCATCAGCATATAGTAGCCAATTTAAGTGTGATTTGGCCACTTTCGGCGGAAATGATTTTGTTACTCCAATTGCTTCGCCTATGTCCGATATGAAAAGGCCGAATAGTACTGCAGCTAACGGACACCCCTGTTTGACTCCTTTGAAGGTGTTTATTGCTTTGGATAATTGCCCTAATTGATCCAGCCTTACACGGATAGAGGTGTTTGTGTGCAGTTCTCTAATTGCCGCTAATAGATCTGACGGGCATCCCCAACGCTTCAGTTTTTCCCACAGGATCTCTCTATTGATGGTGTCAAAAGCATATGAAAAGTCTATAAAAGCTAGATAGACCTTCGTGTTAGACTTTATCGCTTCCATTTTGATAATGTTTAGCAGGAGTAAATTCAGCGAGCATCCCACCTGCTTCACGAAACCTGATTGGCGCTTATCCACGTGGTTCGAAGTTTGTGACCAGGCTACGAGTTTTTGTTGGAGCATCGTGGCGTAGATCTTACCCAGGATGTCTAATAGAGAAATTGGACGATAGTTCTTTGGGTTTGCTCTGTCGCCTTTTTTGAATATAGGTACCACTATCGCGGTCTTCCAGGATTTAGGCGTCTGGCCACTTAAATTTACTCGATTAAACAACGTTACACAGAACTCTGCCCATTGCTCTGGATGTTGTTTTATAGTGAAATTTGTCAGGCCATCTGGACCAGGTGCCCGTGAATTTTTCGCTTTTTTGATGATGGTCACTATTTCATCTTTTGAAAAAGACAAGGCCCAAGATTTAGGTGTTAATATAACAGGGCCGTCGGTTGAAACAGGTGCTTTGTATAAACCTTTGAAGTGACTTATCCAATCAGATTCAGACACCATGCAACCTTGAATGGCTTTTTGGGGGGCGTGCTGATTGTTCATAAGCCTCCAAAAGTCTCTAGAGTTCTTATTTTTTAATACCATCAACATCTGTTCTGCGTCGTTTTGGGCCATTACATGCTTATGAGCTTTTAGCCAGTTTTTGTATCTCTGCTTAACCGCCTTTACGTCGCGTAAGTAAGTTGAGCCCTTTGAACACTTCAGCCTTCGGATGTCTTGACGCATACAACGCTTTTGTGTCAGCAATTCCCGGTCAAAGCAGTGTTGGCGTACAAAGGCCATATTTTTAAAGCCCGCTTGCTTGGGCTTATAGTGTGCCAGCAGATGATCATAGTCAACGTTTGGGCAGGTCTTGCAGTAGAGATTTACCAGATGTTCCACATCCTGTGTTTCGAGGCACAGTCTTACTCTATTGGAAACCACCTGTAGTTGATGGGGCCATAGCTCAGGTTTCTGTTTTGTCGTAGTTGTAAATTCAGTTATTAGCATGTTATGGTCACTTTCTGCCTTTTCAATAATTTTCAGCAAGGTTATCCGAGGATGTAGGGCTTCTGATACAAATATATAATCAATTGTTGACCTTTGCCCATCACGATGCCACGTGGGGGTTGGCGGCATATCGTCACAAGTGTTACCGTTTAGAAGTTGTAGGTTTCTAAGGGTCAATTCCTCTGACCACGACTTGGCCAAAGAAGTTTTTTCCGGGCCTGATGGTTTAAAAAGGTTGAAAGTAATGGTCTTTCTCTGAAAAGGTCAAGGACACTTCCCTCATTGCAACCCTCTCTGTCTTGCCGCCTTTCTCCTCATATTAAACTTCCATCTTAGAACTGCTGCTTCCTTGTCTGCTTTGCTTTGCTCAGAGTGCTCTACCTTTTATCCATGTTGAGAAGTGTGATTGAAGTCAGGTATGTGTGATGATCAATATTGCCTGACTCTGCCTGGCCATTGCATTGGGACATGTCAGGTATACAGATCAGGTGTTAGTCTGTTTAGCTCAGAGTGAGCTGTCTGTGAGAAAATGTTTGTGCTGGAAAAGGGCAGCAGTTGAGTTCCTAGGTAACCTACCTGGTAGGATGGGGAAAAGGTGTGATCCGTGTCTCACCATCCAGTGTCCCACTTCCATTCCCCAAAAAACCCTCATCCAGATGATCCTCCAGCACTGGTCCATGCCTAGGAACTGGATCCAAAGGTGAAGGACAAGTCCTGGCCACCTGGAAGACAGATCCCTGGGGCCTAGGGGTGAGACACCTTCAGGTTTCTCTCACCACCCTCATGGTTTGTTACTTTAAGTTGTGCAGAGTACACATGGGATGACTGGCACGAGTTCTTACACACTGCAAACCAAAATAAAGATGAAATAGATATAAAAACACCAGGAGAACTCTGTTCTCTTGACCCTGTCAAAGTATCAAGGTACTTTCACCTTCACTTCATTGCCATGCTACACTTTATCTGCAATAAAACTACCCCTCCACTCGGAGAAGTGCAACACTTCTTTTAGAGAAAAGAATATCAGTCAAGAGCAGCATCATACATCCACATGCTTTTGTGGATAAAAGATTCTCCTAAATTTGGCCATGATAGTGACGGCACTATTTTACAATTCATCGAAAAATACATTACCTGCAACTTCCCTTCAGAAACCACAGACAGTGATCTACATACACAAATTTTACGCTTCCAAAAACATAAGTGTGGCAAACACTGACGACATAGATATAAAAACAAAGGCAAATAGTCTACCAAATGTTGCTTTGCCAATCCGAGACCAGTTTACAAAAAAGGACAAGTAAATAATGTGATGTCTTCTGTTAGACACAGCGTAAAAGGCAAAACTCCTAAAAATACATACAACATTAAAAGGGACCAGGCATCCAAGTACATCAAGGAGTACAATGCAATCATTGCTCTCTTGTGGAATTCAAACTTACACATACAATACATTGCAGGCAATTCCGCTGCAGTTGCAAGATATGTCATAGCCTATCGCACCAAGGCTGAGGACACAGAGGTAAAAAATCTCTATGTTGACATATCATCTGAAAAAACACTATCACAAAAATTCTACAGCTTGGTATAAAAATGCTCTCCCACAGTAAATGAGGGTGCTGCGAAGCCTTATATGGCAAATCTGAAAACATTGTCTGGCTGAATCTTGAACCAGCTTCATCCTGAAAAAGGGTACTAAACTCCTACCAAGAGATATAAAACAAAGCCACAAATGTTCCGAACAGCCAGGACATTTTAAGAAACAATTTGAATGACACATACTACCCAAACAGAAATACTGCTTTCGAAAACATGTGTCTGTACGACATTGCAAAACATTACACCTACAAAAACTGCCAAATGTTCTCAACTTGTGAAGGAAGCCTAGTGAAATTCACCAAGTGCAGTCTAATTTATTATATAAAGTTATCATTTAAATTTCCACTACATAGAGAACTGTATTACATGGCCCTACTACAACTTTTAAACCTTGGAGAATTAATTTTGACTCATTTGAAGCTGCATTCAAAGCAAATGAAAGCAGTATAACAAATAACAATTTCAAACAATGCAAAGAAATGCTGGACAATGAATGCCAATAAGAGGAAGAGATTGAAGCTCAACTAGTCAAAGACACTCCTGAGGGCAGTCAACATTACCTTACAGGAAGCAAAAAAACACTTGGAGAACCACTCATTCCAAATGAAGCAGAAATGGCCATGACTGAGGAAGAACATTCCATGTATCAATATGTATCATGTATCAATATCAACAATCTGAAGAAGACTTGTCAGTGCTGGAATCACAGCTAAATTATGAACAACTCAACTCACCATGTATAAAGAAGTCCGTCCTGTATGTAAGTGGTGAAGCTGTTTCTGGTAAACACATTCTTAATTAAAATAATCAGCACATTTCTACAAAACTTAACAAACAACAACCTTTTGGCTGTAGTAAAAGCCCCCACAGGTTTAGCTGCCTACAACATAGGGGGGTGTAACTTTACACCTACTACTGCTCCTCTATGTAGATCACCAACACAAATTACAATACTACAAATTATCAGCCGAAGCTGCTACTGAAGTACACAGAATTCTAAAACAAATGAAAGTGCTCCTTACAGATGAAGTAAGCATGGTTTCCAACCTCATGTTGGCTTTAATTCGTCTCAGCATGCAAGAAGTCCTAAAAACCAACTACAAAGAATTGTTGAGGAAAACATGTTCTTGTTTACGGAGACCTCCAACAGTTAACACCAGTGAAAGGTCAACATATTTTCAAAACTTTAGGACACAAACAATGCTGCAATACCCTCAGCAGCATTGGGAATGTAAATCTCTAGCAACATTTTCACTACAGAGAAATAAACATGCATCAGTATGCCGACCCCACCTATGCTAATATTTTAAAAAGCATCTGAACTGGTCTGCTTACTAAAGATGCAAAATCCGTCTTCAATAGTAAACTAATCCATGAGCTATATGGATGAAACACATCTGCTCCTGGTGTCATGGAACAATTAATTCATCAACATCTAAAATGCATGTCCTAATAAGAACCCTTGCAAGCTGTACCCAATTCAACAATACAATGTTGAAAAATAAATGCAACCCATACTGCATATTAGCTCCACAGACAAACTAGAAGTGCACGGCATGGCACTTCTTATGTATCAACAAGTGACAGCACAACTAAATAGCTTAGAAAAATGTATTTCCAACACAGGTGGATTGGAAAAAATATTGACGTTATGTGTTAACTGCAGAGTAATTCTTTCTAAAACATATGTTTGTTTGTTTGTTTGTTTATATCCTTGATGTAGAACAAGGTTTAGTCAATGGAGCAATTAGCACAGCTGTTGGCTTCCAGACAGATCCACATAACAACAACATTCAGTTTGTCAACATCCACTTGGACAAAATTACAGAAGGTAAAAAATTGGTAGTACAATAGCACGTTTCCTTTTTTTTCAAAAACATGTACATACGCAGAGAGCAATTTTCTCTATCTCTTGCATATGCTGTCACTATTCACAAATCACAAGGTCTAACCCTTGATCAAGCATTGATTGACATTGGCAGCACAGTCTTTAAATAAGGTATAGGTTACGTACTACTCTCACATCTTCGAACACTTAAGGATCTATTCCTAGTTAACTTTCATGTAAACAAAGTCAACACTGACATTCTTGCATCCTAGTATACAACAGGCTACAGGCACTATACACCCCCATCTAGATATGTACCATGTACCTCAAAAAAATAAAAGTTTAAAAAGGCAAGTAATACAATCAAAATCTATAACAGATTTTCCAGCAATACTGCTAAAGAAACAACAATAAACTCCTTTTGCATCAAACAATACAACCACAAAACTGTCTAATACAAATTGATCTGCACTTCCATCAGAAAAGAACAACATAAAGGTCTCTTCTCGAGGAAAGATATGCAGGCCCATCAAAGGATTCATAAACAGAAGTCTCTGGTCCATTTACATTCAGTAACACAACTGGAGTAAATTGCTATGCTAATGTAACAATTAATCTTCTCTTTCAATTGCCACCACTTATTCAAAACATTTAGTTAAACGGCTCTGATCAGTTGTGTTTGCAAATGCTCGTCCTTCATAGAAATTTCACAAATAATCCTGACAGCACTTACAGCGTCTCAGGTATACATACAGCAAGAATTGAACTACTGTGCAGGAATGGTAAAATGTACCATAAACATACAGAGAGACCCACAAGAATTCCCATTGTACTTACTACAAAACCAAAAACATTCCTATGAATTAAATCTTCCAGATTTCATACACGTGGAAACATACATGAACTCTCTGCAACCATGTTTCACAAGACCACATCCCTAATGAACGATTTCTATATGTATCCATATCAAATTCTGAATCCATTCCATTTCACCAGCTTTCTAAGAATGCAAATCCTGGCTTATTATGCCCTTTTTACAATTCATGCATTGTTCCACCATACAAATAAACTCACACAGCCGATATGTCATACTAATGCTATTAAGGTGAAATGCAGATGGTACCAAAAATAACTGCAAGCTTACAGGCTTCACACACAGCCAAGTATCTCTTGGAAATAATACTTTCACAACAGTAGGTTTAGTGTACCACACTGGTGCCACAACCACTTCAGGGCACTACACTGCATATGTCAAAAAAATAATTGGTCATCAAATAACCCCAAATGTCTTTTCCAAGCAGTCCATATACAGCGATGTCTGTGAACTACTGCAGTATCCACGACCGCTACGAGAACTGCCCAACCCTTTCCCACCTACAAAAATAGCCCCATATCAACTTTTCTCCACTCTCCCACCCTTCCCAGGCTTTCTTTTGCCATCAAATAACCCAAAATGGGTTTTCCAGGCTTTGCCCCCTCAGCAGCTGTCCGCGGATCAAACATGGCAGGCGTTTCCAAAAATCTGACGCACCTCACGTTTTTCCACCATCCAACCCGCGGGCGCGGCCGAAGTCCGGGGACATCACATCTCCCTCTCGGCCAATCGGAGGACTGTCCGCGGACGAACAGGGAAGTGAGTCTGCAGGCCGAACCCAGATATCACTAATTTTGTATGACCTACTTTTTGGTCGTTTAAAAAAAAAAATACTGGATGTATTTACACCAAATTTACAAAAGCACACTTTCGGGACCAAGAAGCTGCTCCGGCATAATCAATCTGACGGGGCCATATGCTTTATTTGCAAAGTTTGGTGTGTATTCGGCTGTGGGGGGGGGTGGGAATATATAAACTGCCCAAAAAGTACTCTTCCTAGGGTTGAGCAACTTAACCGTAACTACAGGGCCGCTACCGCTGGGCCTGTATTATATATATATACTTGAACATATTATTGCTATGTGCACTATGCACTTTAGAAACAGCACCGCATCACTCAGCATATATTATATTTTATGCATGGTTCAGTTATTTATCATAGGACCCCTTTATCCAGACAGCACAGATAACGCACTTGCATCTTTGCATTACATATAAGGTAACCAGATTAATATTGATTCTCTAATGCAATGTCAGCTTCCTTAGATTAACTGTAGGATATATGAGGGTGTCATAGGCTTTGCAGAAATCTTGTCCATGTGTCTGCTTTAGCCAATAGTGCAAAATAGTACAGGCGTTATTTCTGTGTGCTTTTCCGTATTACAGATCGCAACAGTAATCAAGCAATACACATGTAGACATGAAAGTATGCACACCAAATACGGGTTTTATGTTTTGACCCCGGATTATCTTTACATTAAATCTGGGTACGATTCCATCGCTGTATTGCCAAAGCTGCTGTCGAGATATGTGTAAAATTGCCTGCTTACCTAAATGCTTTATTGAATATATGAGTGACAATTTGTATTAACTTACCGTAACACACACAACGTCCCAAAATGGCGGATTTTGTTTGCAGGCAGTTCTGAGCAGTACACCACTCTATACATTGTAATCATAGAGAGTATGCCAGTTTAAAAGTCCTTCTTCTTTGTTCACACCCTAAACGTGATCAAGCAGTGTGTTTACCGCAAAATGCGTCGTTGTCGTGTCTTCTAACTTTGTCCATGACATTTTAATAAATAAAGGTATATTTGATTGCCCGGCAACAACTGGTGTTTTGGCTCAGTGTTTGAAGCGGGATATTCTCTTTGGACAGCTTTTTGGAGTGCACTCCACATACTTTGTACCAAGGTATAAAGCTTTTCTCTCATATATATATATATATATACACATATATATATATATATATATATATATATATATATATATTCAGTGAAAAAAACTTTTTTAAAGGGACGTTATGGTTAAGTTGCGCTACTAAAAACCTATGAAATTCAGTGAAAAAACTTTGTTAAAGGGACGTTATGGTTCCAAGTAAAACCGAAAAACCCTTGAAATTCGCCAGTTATGGTAAGCTAAGCAACCATAACTCACGCCACCACCGTGCACTGCTAAGACTAACACCCAGGACATCAAAGATGACATCACAAATGTCATTGATGACATCACTGATGACATCACATGTCTGGCTCACTATTTTTTCTTTTGCTGACATATCTAGGCCACATGGTTTTCTTCAGTAACAGTCAGAAACTAAGAATTTTATTTTATTTGTAGACATAGTAGGTTCTTACAGTAATTCCCTTAGAGTACAGTCACATCAAATGAAACATATACATATGGGAAAACACAAGCTTGAAAGACAGCAATCCTTTTTGTGCATAAAGATAATCACTAGACTTATGAGCACTTTCTGATAGTTCTGTTGTTTTTTTTTTATGGCTGTACTTTCCCTGTATATGGTCATATTTGTATACATTGTACTCACACTACTTTCCTTAGGGTCCAATCACATCAAGTGATACATATACATAGGGTAAATAGCAGCTTTGAAACAGAGCAATCATTTGTTTGCATGAAACTAATCAGTTAAGTTATGAATTGTTTCTGCTACTACTTGTGCTTTTTTGCTAACTTCACTTTCCCTGTATATACCCATATTGGTATGTGTTCTTGTGTCTTTGTGTTTTGTCTATAGTAATGCAATTATGTAATACATGGGTTTTATTAGCTACTTATTACATATTTCACAGTACACAAAAATCTATTAAGAAAACAATTATCATTTCATTATTCAACATATTAACATTACGAATATCATACCTTCATCTTGTACGCTGCACACAATGTTATGTTTCTGTATGAGTAGCTTAGTATACTAGATAGAACCCCATAATAGGATGCTATTTATATCAATGCATCGTTCAATGCACTTATTAGGGTATATTTCTTGCAATGATTCTTGACACTTTTTTCGCAACATAATAAGAATCCCTTCTACACGTATTTCATGAGAAGTACATACACATGTGATGTCATCAGTGATGTCATCAATGACATTTGTGATGTCATCTTTGATGTCCTGGGTGTTAGTCTTAGCAGTGCACGGTGGTGGCGCGAGTTATGGTTGCTTAGCTTACCAGAACTGGCGAATTTCAAGGGTTTTTCGTTTTACTTGGAACCATAACGTCCCTTTAACAAAGTTTTTTCACTGAATTTCATAGGTTTTTAGTAGCGCAACTTAACCATAACGTCCCTTTAACAAAGTTTTTTTCACTGAATTTCATAGGTTTTTAGTAGCGCAACTTAACCATAACGTCCCTTTAACAAAGTTTTTTCACTGAATTTCATAGGTTTTTAGTAGCACAACTTAACAATAATGACTTTGACTTTATATACATGTCATATGGAACTGACTAGATCTCTTCTTATGAACTTGATGTCCGCGAACTTATTTAATGTTCGCGGACATGTTCGGAGAACAGTACCACTACCTAAAAACTGTGGGGGGGGGGGTATGTTTGATTGCTATATCATAATATAGGAACATTTAACAAATTCAAAAAGCAGCACACAAACACATTATATATAGTAATACATAAGAAATGTAACCCATATATGTAACACACTAACCATTCATTTAAATACAATATGTTCTGAAATGGAATATAACACAAGAAGATAAATTGGCTTCCAACATAATTACCTCACAAACACATAGTAAATACGCAATACTAATGCTTCTACGTTACAATGCAGATGGTACCAAAAACAACTGCAACCTGACTGGATTCACACATAGTCAAATATCACTTGGTAAGAAAACCTTCACAACAATAGGTATAATCTACCACACAGGAGCCACAACCAATTCAGGGCACTACACGGCATATATAAAAAAGAAATGTGGATGGTTTGAATGTAATGATAGTACCATTACTCTAAAGCAGAGATTACCAGCAAATCTTACAAACGCTTATTTGATGTTCTTAAAACCAAAATTTGATAAATTAACTGTATTTAAACCTTTAAGTAAATTTGTGTTAAGAAAATATAAACTGTTAGAATACTCCAAAAGCTATCTAACTGCTCAAAGATTCTACAACAACTAATCAGATAAATGAATACCACTAAATTAGACCAAAAAATACACAGTTAGAATACGCCAATTGGTATCTAACTGTCCCAAAATTATAAATTTGTGTTAAAATAATGTAAACTGTTAGAATACACTAAAAGCTATCTAACAGCTCAAAGATTCTACAACAACTAATCAGATAGATGAATACCACTAAATTAGGCCAAAAAATACACAGTTAGAATACGGCAATTGGTCTCTAACTGTCCCAAAATTTAACAATATCCAAATAGATAAATCAAAACCACTAAAGCAAAGTATAAAGCATTAGCCAGAAACAAGTGAACACTGAAAACAAACAAACAAATAAACTGTAGCATAACAGAAGAAGTTTTTTTTTTTTAATCCAACATGGATTTTTTTTTCTCCCACAGACCCAATGATTTTAGCAACAAATACAGAAACTGAGCAAATTGCACAGTACTCTGATTTGTACTCTACTAAATATGAGGGTCGAAAAAAAATAAAAGTATATTGCTTATACAATGTAATAAGTCATTACAAAATACTAATACTAACATGCTATTTTCTTTTATCACAGAAATGAAGAAGAAAAACATGGACTCCCATTACTAGACCAAACAGTAAGTATACAATAATAAGGACAACCATAGCAGCATATCACATCCATAGTATCTAATACCTTTGATCCTCATACATTTGTTTTTCACCCAAAGTTATAAGCAAATATGAATGTGATATGCTGCGGTGGTTGTTGCCAGGGCATACAGTCTTGGGTGCATGGCCAAATGGCCATGCACCCAAGACTCTATGCCCTGGCAACAACCACCGCAGCATATCACATCCATAGAGTCAAACATTTCAACTATGATCTATGGGAAACTTTTAATGTCCACGAACAATGTGAGTGTTCTTAGAACACTTTGAACTTGCCAGCGAACAATACGGACACCGTTTTCAGGACACCCCCTACGAACATTTCAGAACAACGTGATAGTTCTTAGAACACTTTCAACTTAACAACGAACAATACGGACAGCGTCCTAAGGACACCCCCTACGAACATTCCAGGACACCGGGAGTGTTCTCAAAAACGTCTTCAGAACACCCCCATTTTGTTTATTTGCGAACATTTCAGGACACCGCGGGTGTTCTTAAAACACATTCAACTTGACAGAGAACAATACGGACAGTGTCCTCAGGACACCCCCTACGAACACTCCCCGGACACCGCAAGTGTTCTTAGAAGCGTCTTCAGAACACCACCATCTTGTTTATTTGCGAACATTTCAGGACACCGCGAGTGTTCTTAGGACACATTCAACTTGACAGAGAACAATACGGACAGCGTCCTCAGGACACCCCCTACGAACATTCCAGGACACCGGGAGTGTTCTTAGAAGCTTCTTCAGAACACCACCATCTTGTTTATTTGCGAACATTTCAGGACACCGCGAGTGTTCTTAGGACACATTCAACTTGACAGAGAACAATACGGACAGCGTCCTCAGGACACCCCCTACGAACACTCCCCGGACACCGCAAGTGTTCTTAGAAGCGTCTTCAGAACACCACCATCTTGTTTATTTGTGAACTTTTCGGGACACCACGAGTGTTCTTAGGACACATTCAAATTGACAGAGAACAATACGGACAGCGTCCTCAGGACACCCCCTACGAACACTCCCCGGACACCGCGAGTGTTCTTAGAAGCGTCTTCAGAACACCCCCATTTTGTTTATTTGCGAACATTTCAGGACACCGCGGGTGTTCTTAGAACACATTCAACTTGACAGAGAACAATACGGACAGCGTCCTCAGGACACCCCCTACGAACATTCCAGGACACCGGGAGTGTTCTTAGAAGCGTCTTCAGAACACCACCATCTTGTTTATTTGCGAGCATTTCAGGACACCGCGAGTGTTCTTAGGACACATTCAACTTGACAGAGAACAATACGGACAGCGTCCTCAGGACACCCCCTACGAACACTCCCCGGACACCGCGAGTGTTCTTAGAAGCGTCTTCAGAATACCCCCATTTTGTTTATTTGCGAACATATCAGGACACGGCAAGTGTTCTTAGGACACATTCAACTTGACAGAGAACAATACGGACAGTGTCCTCAGGACACCCCCTACGAACACTCCCCGGACACCGCGAGTGTTCTTAGAAGCGTCTTCAGAACACCCCCATTTTGTTTATTTGCGAACATTTCAGGACACCGCGGGTGTTCTTAGAACACATTCAACTTGACAGAGAACAATACGGACAGCATCCTCAGGACACCCCCTACGAACATTTCAGGACACCGGGAGTGTTCTCAAAAACGTCTTCAGAACACCCCCATTTTGTTTATTTGCGAACATTTCAGGACACCGCGGGTGTTCTTAGAACACATTCAACTTGACAGAGAACAATACGGACAGTGTCCTCAGGACACCCCCTACGAACACTCCCCGGACACCGCAAGTGTTCTTAGAACAGTTTCACTTTGCTTGCGCACAAAACAGACACATATTGAGTCCTTAGAACACCCCCCAGTCAGTTTATTTAGAACATTTCAGAACACCTGTGATGTCCGCAAACAAATCGAACACAAAAAGAACGTCTAACACATAAAAAACACAACTTTCATCCTATCTCATACACTCTCACCCTCCCCAAACACTCCTACACACCAACACACTCTACTAAATACACATTTTGAACAAAGTTTCACCGCGCTGTCCGCAGATGTCCGCGAATCCAAGATGGCGGGCGCTACAGAAAAATCTGACGCGCTTCACGCTCCACGCTGTCCAATCAGCGAACACGTTGCATGTCCGCGAACATCACGCAAGACGATTGGCCAATCAGGACACTGTCCGCGGAGCGAACAGGGAAGTGTGTCCGCGAACCGAACAGATATCACTAATTTTTTTTTTACCTACTTTTTGGTCATTTTAAAAAAAACGACTGGACGGATTTTCACCAAATTTGCAAAAGCATGCTTTTGGGAGCAAGAAGCTGCTCCTGGTCCAAATTTGGTGGAAATCCGTCTAGCGGTTTGGGCTGTAGGCGCGAGCAAATTTTTTTTCCCATTCAGTCTATGGGAAAAAAAAAAGTTTTGGGACCCCCCTATAACTTTGCCCCCCCTGGACGAATCCTCACCAAACTTTGCAAAAAAATTCAGAGTGACCCAAATACATTTTTTGCAAAGTTTTGCAAAACCTTTGTTGAGGGGATGTTATGGTTAAATTGCCCTAAGAAAAACCTGTACACTTCACTAAAAAACTTTCCACCTCCCCTTTGTGTTTCAAATTTAAAACCGAAAACCCCCTGAAATTCGCCAGTTATGGTAAACTAAGCCCCCAACCCTGCCACCACCCCTGTGCACTGCTACCACTAACACCCAGACCATGAAAAATGTCATCTCAAATGTCAATGCTGACATCAATGATGACATCACTTGTTTAGCCCCTTTATTTTCCTTCCCTGCCATACATATATATGTACAATCAGTGAAAAAATGTCACTAAAGGAATGTTATACTTCACAGTGCAACCAAACACCACTGCGCATTCCCCCATTATAGTAAGCTAAGCAACCATAACTCGCACCATCTACGTGCATTGCTAAGACTAACACCCAGGACATCAAATATGACATCACAAATATCATTGATGACATCACTGATGACATCACATGTGAAAATAATATTCCTAAAAAGTACCTACCTACAAGGGGTTCTTTCTATTATGTTGGCAGCAAGATTTCAGGGGAGATTGTGTAATATTACACATGTAACAACTAGCTCACAAACCTAGACTTAATACACTTGTGCTACAACAAACAATACATATGACGACCCCCTTAACAACGTTTTTTTTTGGAAGGAAGTGGGTAGGTTTTTGGAAGGTGGAAGGTAAGCATGAAATTGTGGCAATGAAGTTGGTGAGCAGAATATACACTGAAATCATGTGATTTTGAGAGATATGTAGTATAATCTACGTACTTGACATACATTTAACATGGAACATACAGAACCCTCTCCCTATTGATATTGGAAAGGTACGGACTAAGCGCCTGTTTGCGGACGGGGTTGGACAGGATCAACATTACCGAAAGAGGCGGGGGGTAGTAGAAAATGTACTATTGTCTTACACAAAAAGTGTGCAACATAGAAGAAGGACATAAAGATATTATAAGTCGTAATAAGTAAATATGGAAACCTGAAGCTGGGAAGAGAAAAAAACAAATTTAATAAGCATGTAGAATGAAGTGGATGGTACCATAAAAAAAAAAGGATGCCTCCAGCATAATCACTTCACAGAAACTTGGCAGCCTGGAACGACAGTGGACGGACGCAGTAGGACGAAGGGAGATTACAGCAAAAGAGTGAGTGCAGATCATTTTTTAATATGCGTGAGTTTTTTTTTTGTTATGTGGTGCATAAATAATAATTTCTTTCTGTTGTTTTGACTCAGAAATGGCTAGTACTTTGGAGTGGCTTGAGGAGTATTTCCCGCATGGGGAAATGTCTGAAGACAGCGACAATAATGGTACACATTGCTCTGCATATGCAAAATAGTGACCAGTATTTTAGAGGCATTGAACTTATGTATTTTTGTTTTGAACAGACCAGGAAAAAAAAGACAAAAGGGTAACAAACGAGACAGAAGAAGACAGGATAAAGAGGATAGAGGAGAAAATGGACATATTGAACGTCAATTTTCAAAGTTTACGGGAGTTTGTGGAGGACTGTGTGAGAGGAAAAGTTCATTGCCCCACCTGCACCTACCCTGCTTCTCCATTCCCTAGAGAACCTTCCCCAAACCTGAACAGGAAAATAGAGGTTTTGACGAAATATCCATCCCTTCTTCCCCTCACAAATCTTCTCCTCATAACCAGCCCGTGTTGAATCCTAATTCCCCCATATGTGTTTCAGTGGCCGCTTCCCCTGCTACTTCTTTCAATTGATGTGTGTGTGTGCGTGTTTCAAATGTTTTTGTACAGTAGTTGTAGAGAAAAAGTTAGTGTGTAGAATTCTTTTTAAAAAGATGTAAAATGTTCGAGAACAGTGCGCCTGTTCGACCTATCCGCAAGGAATGGAATGTGGGTGCTGTGTAATGTCAAGTAAAACGGATGTGATGTGTGACTGCACCATCTGTTGAAATTGTGCGTACATAAACAGAAAGGGGTGTCTAAAGGATATACTACCGCGGCGTACCACTTGGAAACGAGATAATACATGTTCGAAGAACACACCAGATGTCCGGAATGGGTGTAAATGAGGAAAATGGGAGTGTGTGAAGGACAGTATAGTGGTCCGTTTCGGGCACAGCCAAAATGGTGCCGTCCGTAGAACAAGCACTGTTTCCGGCAAGTTCGTAGGCAAACAAAATGGATTTGTCCTAAGGACACAGGAACTGTCCGTACAGTGAACCTAGTATGTGTGCACATGCGCAGTAGAAACGTAAGTATTGCGAACATAGCGCCTGTTCCTAACTGTCCGTCACACTTGTATCGCACTATGAAGTAGTTTGAGAACCCGAACACTGTCCGTAGGACCATGTGCGCATGCGCACGTTTGTATCTTTACATTTGATGTCCAGGAGACTTTCATTACTGGGGCGGATGTGTTGAGGACGTCATCATGTGACCGCACCTACGCTGAGCGGGGGGACTAATTACCGCAGTTGGTGTGCTTCCGCAACAATACAAATGACATTGTAGATACAAGGCAAAGTATTGTAGAGTTTAAAAATGTAATTTCACACATCCCAAACAATAGGCCACCTCACGACTTGCTGTGTAAATTTTGTGTACGGCTTTGAAGGGATGGCACACCCCTCCACCCCTACAAAAGGCCACAACCCTGAGCACATCTTCATTGTCCTTCTAGCTATAACAGATTGAGGTGTGTTGCCTTTAGTGCTGTAGTGACCAAAAGGAAACTAATCGGTATGGCTTACATGGCAGCTGTTGGGTCATTAGCCTCTGCACCACCCCAAACCCGCCACCACCACCACCACCTCACCAAGGGCCTACAGAGAAATGTATGGGTGAGGATATAGAGATTGAGCAATAAGAGGAGGAAGAGAATGAAGTGAAGGAACTCCGCACTAGGAGCACTCAGCGGGAGTCATGGGTGTGGCGGTTGTTTTCCGTTTATGGGAATGTACCAAAAGCACGTGCAAACCTGGTGAAGTGTAACCAGTGCGCGCTGGTATTGAGTCACGGGAGATTTGGAGTGTACAGTTTTGGTACAACAACCATGAAGCGACACCTCACTTCGTTCCACACTGCGGTCATTCTACGCATATCTCTACAAACTTGCAGAATTGCCACAGCATTGGCATCAGTGTCAGCGCTCCACACCACCTCCACTCCTCGCACATCGAAATGGTGCGCCACATGCCTACTCTTGGCATAGTGTTGTAAGCCTAGTACAAAAATGTCTCCAAGCATCAAAACCCTGACCCTCTCCACCTCTGCCATCTTTAGTGTGCGCACCATCTTTCGACACAAAAGAGTAATGTGAACATCTGATTGGCTGATGCCTACAGTCGCCTTTCCATGCAGGATTTGCTGTAGAAACCCGCATGTGACACGCCCTACCAGCGGGCAAGCGTTGGCTACGTGCAGCACATAACTCTTACCCAGTCCTTCCACCCTTTCTACAGAGGTACCAAAGCGAGTCCCTCATTGGACACAACTAAGCGGTCGCACAATCATCCAGCAATCACATAGAACATTGCTAATTTCAACTCCATCATCAACATTGTGCACTTCAAAATTACTGTCGATGATTCTTAATGGAAATCGCATACAATTGCAAAGCACCTACTTTACAAGCTACTGTGCAAGGATTGTGAATTTCTACGTACAGCTCCATACATGTCCAGATGCATCAGTCAGGAGTACTGGTATGTATATTTTAATCAGAGAACATGTGGAAGCCTTATGATTTAAAATAGACAAAATAATGCTGCTAAATGTCTATAGCGAATACAGAACAACTCTCCCCCTTTAAAGTGCAAGATTGCCGATTTGTCATTCACAAATCGCACGACTGCTTACTGTCTTCCGCATAACCTGATCATACATTGCAAGCATGCCTATTTAGGGCAGACCTCAATTTTGTATGTGAAAATGTCGGAGTTCTGTACTCTGTACTGCCTACAGTAATGCTACTTGCAATGTGATCGTATGAGAATAATAAGCGCTCCCGATTGTAGTGCTGACATGTCCTTCTAATGGTCTCCCGATTTTTCGACGTTGTGCTTTTCATTAACAAGTACACAATGTTTCCCCATCTAGTACTTTGCCCTATCGCTTACAAACATCTCTCCTATGCATAGTCCACTTTGTAAAGAACAAGGCATTTCCATACCCTTAAAAGATTTAGGGGCCGATTCATGGAATAAACGTGCGCCGAAAATACCAGCACAAGCTGGTGCAAGTGTGAAAAAGCAAGCGCATCCGCACGCGTGCAATTCAAGGAAGGCACGCGGGCGCACACTTCATCAAACGGCATGCGCTACGTGCACAGGGAAAGCGCACATAGCGCGGCGCACACAACAAAAGTGGGCGGAACAGTGGGCGGAACACGTGGAATGGGGAATAACGCGTGAAAAATAAGGCGTAACTGGGGAAGTACTGCAGGGAACTACACGGAACGCCCACACGCACGCGAACAACTCGTATTCATGGATTCGAATACGGGAAACCCGTGCACGGCAAATGATGCGCACAGGCGTCAACGCGTCTGCCACACGAAGGCGAACAACAAACACGTATATACAGCTACGATGAATGCCCCATTCGTCGCGGCACTGATCGTGGGACACCACAGGAGGAGGAGAATAGCCAGGGCCCGCATTTTTTCACCCCGGACAAGCCTTTTTGGGATGCCCGACGACCAGGTCTACGGCAGGTATAGGTTTCCACCACGTATCATCCTAGACCTGGTCAGGGAGTGGGAAGATTACCTTACATCCCCCACCGCCTGCTCCCAAGCATTGAGCCCCTTGGAGAAAGTGCTAAAGTCCTGCATTTTTTGGCCACTGGGTCATTTCAGCCGACTACTGCCATAGTGGGGGGGGGTCTCACAGGCCACGCAGTCACGCTGCCTACACCAGTTGTTGCCAATCATCACTGCACGCCCCTCAGTCCGCAGGCACATATACATGCCCAGAACACCCGCAGAAAGGCAGGCCGTTGTCCATGACTTTTACAGGGTGGAAAACTTCCCCAAAGTGCTTGGTGCCATAGATTGCACCCATGTGGCCCTACGTCCACCTCGGGCCACTGAGCACATCTACTGAAACCGCAAGCACTGGCATTCCATCAACGTGCAGGTGGTATGCGATGCAAAGGGAATCATCACCTCTGTCTATGCAAACTACCCTGGCTCCACCCATGACAGTTTCATATACAGAATGTCCGTCCTGAGCTGGGCCCTGGAATCTGGGCAGCATGGCGACACATGGCTCCTAGGTGAGTACAAATGCCCGTGTACATGCATGCATGTCACACACACACAAATACACAAACCCCAATAATCACAACCATCATCACCTCTCCAGGGGACAGTGCCTACCCTCTGAGCAACCACATGATGACGCCAATCCAGAACCCCACTGCACCACCCCAGGTAAGATACAACGCAGCCCATATTGCCACCAGGGCCATAGTGGAGTGCACATTGGTAGTGCTCAAGTCACGCTTCCGCTCCCTTGACCGCTCTGGCGGGCAGATACTCTATGCACACCCAGTAGTGTGCAGGATCATTGTGGCAGCATGTGTCCTGCACAATGTTGCAACACAGCAGGGCGTACCAGTGGACATGGTGGTGCCCCCACATCCCCAACCACAGGCACAGGCGCTGCTCATGGGAGGGGATAGGGCACGTGGCGAGGAAGCCCGGACCCAGCTTGTGGCCACATTTTTCCCCTAAACTCCCACCCCTGCGGAGTGCACACAGGCCTGGCATATACCAGGTGACAATCGATGATGACAAAGAGACAGTCAACTGTCACAACCTTACAGCCCTGAGAATGTTGCCATGGAAGTGCCACATTGTGTGCATCCCTAGCTACTTAAACATAAGCAAACCTGTGTGACCAGAAGGCACACATGCAAGGTGTGAATCACACAGACCTGAAAAACAGGCCATGACTATCACTGTTATGTCACCCAAACCCTCCCAAACCACAACAGGACATGGCAAACAAGGTACACATTGACATGTGAAAAATGGAAAGTGGCATCAGACAATGATGCCTGACAAGGAATCAGATGAAATGACGGACCAACAACCTCCCACCCAAAATAAGTCATACCCAAATGCATTCCAACAATTGTAGTTGTAACATAACAATGAATGCCTGCCTACATGCACATTGTGCATAGCAGAATCAACACTGCACCTTCTATGTGCCGTGTCCACTTCATGCAACACACTGCTCAGCGCACATCATAGTGAACAGCCATTGTGTGTGATGCACACCCGAAGCATCACATCTAAGTGACAAACTACATCAAAAAGCAAAATACGCATGTACAGGATCCACAATTGGTCATAGATCATGTGCTGCAGGGACACAGTGGGCACCAGAAGGCAAACAGAGTGTACTTGTGGACATGGAAGGGTGGTTGTACATGTAGTGGATCATAGTGTGAGTGTGTGGGTCAGTAGGGACATGCACTCAATATATGCATGTGCAATCAAGTGACCATCAGTTTCCTCTACACATCACATGTGAACATTCACCATGTGTACACCCCAGCATGTCTAGCCACAACTATTCCCTCACACCGGAAAGCTAAACACAACATATGAACAGGCATTGATCAGCAGAATACATCATGTACATAGGATACCGCAATTACAATGTCAGGGTGCGCATCACACTGTAGGGCAAGGCAACTGTCAACAACAAAACACCCCCCCTCCATTACAAATCACCTTCACCCACTGAACAACTGCACCTGGGTTATGTAGCATTCATCCTTGAAGTTCACCTGGCCACAGGATCACCCTTCCCGTTTGTCACCATCTCCCACCTTGTGTGCAAAAAGTGTCCAGCACCCTCAGAGGCCACCTTGACTTGCAAAAACACCAACTCAAAGAGAACTGAAAGCAGGCCAACACAGAAGCCAAGCAAAAAGCCTGCAGGCAGCAAAACAAACCAGAAGAGCCTCCAGTAGATGACTTGAAGTAGCAGTACATCACAAAGCCCAAGTACTATCACAATGACGTAACAACCAAGGTAGCACAGTAAAACAAAGTTGCAACAGGATGTGTACCATGCGTGGTACATAACACAGAATAATGCACCACAAACTGATGTGTACTG
This sequence comes from Ambystoma mexicanum, assembly GCF_040938575.1. Lineage (NCBI taxonomy): Eukaryota > Metazoa > Chordata > Amphibia > Caudata > Ambystomatidae > Ambystoma > Ambystoma mexicanum. Next base: position 132,504,476 of record NC_090935.1, on the reverse strand, counting down.
TCACAGCTCCCGTGTACAGGTGCAGGAGTGGCACAAACCAACCACCCCCACCGTGGTCGGGGTGCCTGCAAGGTCAAACTCACATAGGCCTCAGAGACCCTAGTGGGGAAGGAGGGTCAGGGATATGCAGTCGGGACAGGCATTGCTATACTGGATAACCGGAATGAAGGGCAGGAGAGGGGAGTAGGATTCACACGGGAAAGTAGGAAATGCACAAAACTGTACTACTCACATTAACACATACACAAGTACACCAAACCTGATCATCATGCACATAGTAACAAATTACTCAAATGGAATACAAAGACAAACGTATCTCTGGGGTGAGTGCTGGCCTCCTGCCTGCGCACACTCAGGTCCGGTAACAGGAGCAGTTTAATGCTGCAAAGAGAGCCACAGTTACTAATCTGTGCATGCCCATAACACACAAACACACCACCATATATACCCAAAGTAACAAAATACTCTACAAACAATCTGGTGTGGATGTTTCATACCCATACGTAACATTACCCCTGTGATGGTTCATACACAGTCAATGCAGTAAGTCATGCGCCGCTGGGTGCATTGCAAATGGAAGACCAATGTGTCACAAATCACACAACATGCAATGTTCCCTGGGTAAGCAGCCAGACGCATATAGCAAGGTATGACTTCAGAACAAGCCGTGTTCCATCATGACCCAAATAAAATAGGTAGTGCATGTGTCAAATTCTACATGGTAATGAAATGCACTGCACACGAGTCTGTCTCTTGCTGTCTGTCCCTGTGAGCTTCTTCTTTCCATGTCTTGGAATGCTACATGGCTAATACAAGTGCCTCAATGGACCCTGGCGGACCAGAGGGTATGTGCCACTGGCCCTGCAGGTTTCCAGACAACTTTCCGATTAACTAGCCATTAGTCCACCAACGCATCTCAGTTGTATTGTGCGCTTCAACACCAATATTTGTCCAAGCTCACCGTCAGTGCGTCTACTAAGCATGCATGTGCAACTGGCCAGGTGGAAGGTCTGCTGCGTTGTGGCCCCCCTGTGCTGCTCACCTTGCCTGGAGTCCCTTGAAACACGTCAGCTGTTTTCGGATGTATGAGCGCAATCCCTGTGCCTCTGCTTGCGCACACATGCGCATGTCGGCACCACCAAACGAGTCCAGTTTCCAGACATCCAATGGCCCATTTCTGCTGGCAAAGGTGATCTGGAGGCTCATCCCCCTCCAGAAAGGGCATGAAACACATGATTAATGCTTTAAAATCATCTGTGTGTGTCTCTTCAGACATTACATGGCTGGACCATGTCAGAGAAGTACAACACAAATCAGACCATCAGTCTGTCTTTCACAGGCAAACTGTTGAACACACCATCTACGCCATGGGTGCACAACATACGGCCCGCGGGCCAGTTGCGGCCCGCCATGCTCTTTTGTCCGGCCCGCGAGGCACAAAGACTTTCCTAATGGAGGGCGGCCCGCGGCCGCCCTCCATTAGGAAAGTCTTTGTTGTCTTCCGGGCCGGACAAAACACTGGCTGTCATTGGCTCAGCACACATGCACCACGTTGCTCCTACGAGCCACGTAGTGTGTGTGTGCTGACCCAATGGAGGGCCAGCACTACGGCTGGCGTGGTCCATAAGGCTTGATGCCGGAAGGCATTTCAGCCTTGGACCACGCCAGCCGTAGTACGATTCCAGCTTTCCTGCTTACCTGCCGCTTACCTGCCTTCCAGCACGTCTCCGGTAAGTGGTCTGTTTGCGTTTGTGTGTCGGGTCCGTTTTACTTTATGTTTGTGTGTGTATGTTGCGATGGGGAGGTGGGGGGGTGTCGGATGTGTATGAATGTTGGAATTTGAATGTATTTTGTGTGTGTGTTGAGATGCGGGGATGGGTGTCGGATGTGTATGAATGTTGGAATTTGAATGCATTTTATGTGTATGTTGAGATGCGGGGGTGGGGGGGTGTCGGATGTGTATGAATGTTTTGATTTGAATGCATTTTGTGTGTGTGTTGAGATGGGGGGGTGTCAGATGTGTATGAATGTTGGAATTTGAATGCATTTTATGTGTATGTTGAGATGCGGGGGTGGGGGGGTGTCGGATGTGTATGAATGTTGGAATTTGAATGTATTTTGTGTGTGTGTTGAGATGCGGAGGTGGGTGTCGGATGTGTATGAATGTTGGAATTTGAATGCATTTTATGTGTATGTTGAGATGCGGGGGTGGGGGGCTGTCGGATGTGTATGAATGTTGGAATTTGAATGCATTTTATGTGTATGTTGAGATGCGGAGGTGGGGGGTGTGTCTGATATGTGTGAATGTTTGTATTTGAATGTATTTTGTGTGTATGTTGAGATGTGGGGGTGGGTGTCGGATGTGTATGAATGTTTTGATTTGAATGTTTTTTGTGTGCTGAGTTGGGGGGGTGGGGGTTCGGGTCTGTATGGGTGCATGTTTGTGTGTGTGCTGAGTTGGGGTTGGGGGGGTTCGGGTCTGTGTGTGCTGATTTGGGGGGTGGGGGTTCAGGTCTGTATGGGTGCATGTGTGTGTGCTGAGTTGGGGGGTGGGGGGTTCGGGTCTGTATGGGTGCATGTGTGTGTGCTGAGTTGGGGGGTGGGGGTCCGGGTCTGTAAGGGTGCATGTGTGTGTGCTGAGTTGGGGGGTGGGGGGTTCGGGTCTGTATGGGTGCATGCTTGAGAGTGTGTTTGGGGTATAGTGTTTGGTTGGGGGTGAGGGGGCCATGGGGCATAGTGTTTGGTTTGGGTGAGGGGGCCATGGGGCATAGTGTTTGGTTGGGGGTGAGGGACAGGGGGCATAGTGTTTGCTTGGGGGGTGAGGGACAGGGGGCATAGTGTTTGGTTGGGGGTGGGGGCCATGGGGCATAGTGTTTGGTTGGGGTGGGGGTCATGGGGCATAGTGTTTGGTTGGGGGTGAGGGGCCCATGGGGCATAGTGTTTGGTTGGGGGTTAGGGGGTGTGAGGGGGCCATGGGGCATAGTGTTTGGTTGGGTGTGAGGGACAGGGGGCATAGTGTTTGATTGGGGGGTGAGGGACAGGGGGCATAGTGTTTGGTTGGGGGTGGGGGCCATGGGGCATAGTGTTTGGTTGGGGTGGGGGCCATGGGGCATAGTGTTTGGTTGGGGGTGAGGGGCCCATGGGGCATAGTGTTTGGTTGGGGGTGAGGGGGCCCATGGGGCATAGTGTTTGATTGGGGGTGAGGGGGCCCATGGGGCATAGTGTTTGGTTGGGGGTGAGGGGGCCATGGGGCATAGTGTTTGGTTGGGGATGGGAGCCATGGGGCATAGTGTTTGGTTGGGGGTGAGGGGACCATGGGGCATAGTGTTTGGTTGGGGATGGGAGCCATGGGGCATAGTGTTGCACTCCAAGAGTGAACTCAATAATAAAGCTAAAACAGGCACAGTTAGGAGATGTACATCCTTTGCTTTTTTGAGGAAACCTGACTCAACGAAGGCCATACTCCTCTTGGGTAACCCAAACAGCAAACTATAGCAGTCCAAAATAACGGAATGTCCAATCAAGGGTCAATAAAATATATATAATTTAATTAAATAGACGATATACAATAACTAAATCGAAATAAATGATAGCAATGGAAAATGTGTAGTAAAAAATGTAAGTTTGAAATGCAATAAAAATCGTTACCCCTCAAAAACATCTTTTTCCATGTGTTTAATACAAATTGGGGGTTGAAAAAGCCTCCTGACATGTCCCGCCTACCGCCCCGCCCACTTTTACTTTTCGGCCCACTATAGCCCTCATGTAAGGTACTTTCGGCCCTCTGTCAAAATCAGTTGTGCACCCCTGATCTACGCCATGAATTGCAACAAGCACATGTACAGTAAAGATAATAAACATACTACACAATGAATAGCAATGATTGTACACATCAATCATGAAACCCCCCCATCTAGCGAATGAAGAACAGTGGTCAATAACACCCCTATCATCCCCACTAGGGGTGTTAACACAAGTTTCACAGCAGCAGACATGCCACAGATATGACAGTCTTGAGCCCTTGTGTAATAGGCTGTTACACCGAACCATCCTTGCAAGCCCATGGATAAGGGAAGCAGGAGTGACATATGTGAGTCAAGCACCCCAAGCTGCAAACACATACACAAGAAAAGCTTGAAGGGCCCAGCTGAAACAGACAGTGGATGCTCTCAAAAGCCACAAAGCACCACACCATCACATGAAAGCACAATAGACAAACAATTTTAAACTATATTAACTAATTACACTAACTATGGAAAACCTACATTACCTATTTAAACTAACTATCAAATTTACACTGAACTAACTAAACTAAAAGAAAAATCAAAAATGGCCACATACGACCCTGGGGGAAGGTACCCAGGAGGGAGGAGGTACAGGGTGCTGCTCAACAACCACATGTGATGATGTTGAGGAAAAAAAAAACTCCATGGGCTCAAGAGCTACACAGCCCGACCTATGTGGGAGATAGATTGTTGTCCGAGTTTGGCTCTTCCTGGAAAGGAGGACGTGTCACAGGAGCCTGACCACACCTAGCAGCAGCTTGCCCCTTGTCGGCAGCAAGTCTGCCGGACGGGTGAGCCTGGTTCTGTGCGGCGATCACACGTAGGTCTGCATGCAGAACCTCCCGTGATACACGTGCTTCCTCTTGCAAGGTAGCACGTGTAACACGGAGTTCCTCCTGCAAAGCCTGGCTGGACAACTGCTGCACCTCCCAGCAAGCATGTAGCTCAGCCGAGATGGTACGCTCAAGCTGTGCAAACCTCTCCTCTGCCCGCTCCCTCTGGGACATCAGAAGGACACCCAGAGTGGATCTGAGGTAAGCATACTCTTGCCTCAGGGCCTCCATGTGTGCCTCTGTGTGAGCAGCAATTGCTTTACGCAGAGACAACATTTCAGCCTGGGGTGCCCTACCTGAGGCCGCCATGCCCAGCCTGAGTGAGCGGGCAGTGGACCGTGCCGCCTGGAGAAGCACCTGCCTAGCAGGGGGGAGCACGGATTGGGCCGCACACTTCATGCTCTCAGTGATGTTCTCCATTACTGCCCCCTGCCGTTCAGAGTTGGCAGTCATATCTTGCTCCCACTCAGTATACTGCGGTTGCGCGGGGCGACCGCATTGCTGGGCTTGACCCCTTTGGGACCCAAGAACTGGGTATCCTCGTTGTGTTGGCACCGCCCGCGGCTGTACGACTACATGCCCCCATCGACGTGATGGCCCAGGCACATCAGTGACTGGTGTGGAGGGTGACACTGCGTCTCGATCCACCACAGGCAGAGGTTCCAAGACTGTCTGACCCCTCAGTGCAGGTGTCGCGGACAGAGGAGTGCCCACATCAGAATCACTCACCCCTGACATATGGACCTGATGCTCATCCAACTCGACATGGATGTCAGAGTGGTCATCAGGGCTGGACTCATTGCCAGCCACAGACAAGATGGATTGTAGCACATGTGGGTTTTCGTGGCCCACCACCCCACCACCCCCACTTGTGCCGGGTTGCTGTAGTGATAACAACTCTGTGCCTGACATGACAACACCATCCTCTGGCTCCATTGCGTCATCATCTGAAAAGTAGAGAGAAAAAAGATCACTACACATGTTAGGAGCACACAACACACACACACACAGGCACCAAACACATCAAGCAAACATGTCACACACAAAAAAGAACCTGCCATGTATGCTGGGTCAACTTGAAATTGCTTCTGTGATTAGGCATGTCGAAAGGTGTCAGTTTGCACTGAAGACGGTCAATGCAGTGCAGCAAATATGTACGTTACTCACTATCTACATGTACAAGAACTTCATGATGTGTGTCAGAAAATGTGAAGGCAGTGCAAGGTCAACTTCAGGCATCAGGTGCAATGTGCATTCAATGGGTAGCATGACTACAAGCAAACCACCCCTCCCCCCAAGTGCAAATGCAGGGATGCCTAGCATGGTATCAAAAGGCTGAACATAGACCTGTGTATTGACAGACAGTGTTGGCTAGCATCAACAGCATCATGTGAGTCAAGTGACAACACAGCAAATGATGATGGGACAGTAAGTAGGACACATGATGAAACCTCTGGAGTACACCCACGTGTGAAGAAGACACTACACCAGTTGGACAGAGTCATTGGCCATTAAACAGGCTGAGGCCTGTGACCCACACAGATTGTCAGGCCCTAAACATGTGTGCAACGCAGTACTGAGCCACAGTGGACATGGGAAGGCTGATGAAATGCCATGCAATGTATGTCACTGTTAGGAAAGATTTCGTAATTGTAGGGAATTTTCCTTCCATGTGGCAACCCCTAAACTTTTTGCTATTGTTTTTAAACTGGTTCTTGACTTTGCCAGAGAAGTACAGCCTTCTGCCGCACTCCTCTGGGCTTTCGCTCCTTTCTTACGGGGAAACTGACATGCCCTTAAGACAGTCAGTACCGGGGAACGTGGTTTCCCGTAGTTTCTTTTATCGTGTCGCAGCTTTAGTGCAACACGACACAAGAGGGCACTGTAAGCTAAGTTACAGCTCTCTTGGGTCTCTAGCCTTCTACAGGCCCTAGATACTCTTTTAGGATGGTATTTGATCGGTGCAAGTCATTCAGGGACTGGAATGGTGGCAGCGATCGTTTTGTTTATTTTGAGCTCCTTTTGGCGTTCTGAGCACGTTTTTGCACTGAACCCAAAATGGTGGCCTGGCTCCCAAAATGGCCAGGCCGCGAGGCTCCTTTGTCCTGTCCACTGTCCGTCTTGCTCCCTTCACCTTCCCCAGGTCCGGCGACCCGGGGCCTTCCTTATTTGGGCATGTACTTTCCCGCGAAACGTGGTTGCTTTCGCGGGCTTCTACATGTCGTTTGTGTGCCTCCAGGGTGTGGGCTGGGATGTCTGGTCCCAATACACATCCTGGGTGCCAGAGAGTCTAGGGTGGTGTGAATGCCTGGGACCACCGTGGTCCGTGATTGGTCCACGTATGGTATGTGTTTTGATGAGCGGATCTCCCATTGGCTCCCCTCCGTTTTGGCGCGAAGGGAACCGTGGATAAGAGGGGGCTGGAAACACCACTACCAGGTCGATCTCCTGAGTTCTCACGAACGAAGGAATACAGGAGCCAAGTATCCTGCAACTACGAGGCTGGACCGAGGAATCGCTGGTGACCCGCTGAAGGAATCCTCCTTTGCACTGCTGTCGTCCGGAGAGCCCCTGTCCTCCTTTGATCGAACCAGAAGGCCTGTACTGGTGCTTCGACCTTTGGAATAGCAGGAACAGCTATTCCCGGCATCTTCAACCATCTCCTGCCAAGTAAGCCTTCGGAAGCGTCTCTGGGCCATCCAGTTGACTGACCAGCTTACAAAGGAGTTTGGCTCTGCAACCGCCGCCAGGTTGTGTTGTATTGCGAGTCCTTGTCCCTCTCCCACGCTTCGTACGCTTGGCGTCCCCAGGTCTGAAGGGAGGAGGGTTCATTTGGCTCGAATACACACGGCCGCTCCGTTGTCCTGTGCGGAAACAAAACTGTGCCGGTTTCGTCGATTGGGACGTCTTTTTGCTCTACACGACTACAAAGCGTTCCCTGCTCTTCTGAACCTGCCAGCTGATGAAACTATCGTGGAGAAGCCTGGGTCTGCTTGCTTCGGGGACCGGTGAGTAGTATATCTAGGATCTGGTCGCCCTCCTGCAGTATCCCATTGCTTTTCCCTGCTGTGTAAAAACAGCACCCTTTTGCCGCGCTCGCGCTCTGCTTCGGCCCGCTGTGGAGGCTGCGCTTGAGTTGCGGAACCTGTTCTTCTTCTGCTGTGCACTAACGTGAACCGCCTGACTTCCTCCGAAGAGCTTCCCCTTGTGCCCGTCGGCACCGGCGTGGCAGGTACTTTGAGCACAAGGCTCCACTCTTCGCAGGGCTCGGACTTCCATCTAGTTAGGTGCCTATGAAGGCGAACTGAGTCGAAAGCATTATCGCACTGCCTGTTTTCCTTCCCTGGCAGGTGGACTACATATTTCGTGCTTTAAACGCTTGCAACTGTGTATTTGTATATATATTGTGTTGATATGGTATGTGTTGGTTTAATATTGTGATATTGAGATTTTCTCGCTACGGTCATTATTTTAAAGGCCTTAAAATAAATGTGTATCTATTTTTGATATAACAACTGTTTGGAGTAGTTTGTAAGCGTTCTTGCTTTGTGTGCTCACTGCGGGCTTTCAGTCACCCTCACCCCTCTTGAGACCTAGTCTTGACCGCCGCGATCGCTACCTTGATTGGTCTGGCTTGTCCAGAGGTTACCCTGTTCCAAGTAATTAGGTTGGCCTTCTGAACTTCTGCGCCACCAGGACAGAGTTCAGAAATCCGTCTTAACAAATTGGTGTACAGCGGTGGGATACGACTGAAGGTATCCAGTGTTGCGCTCGAACTAAGGCATTTCAGGTTATTCCAAACAGTACACGTAGTGAATTGTTATAGTATAACTTTAAAAAGGCCATAGTCCTATCAAACAGTATGGAAACAAGTACGTTGTTAACTTTAAATGCTTCCAAATCAGAAACGCTGAAAAAGATGTGTGCGGAGAGAGGTGTTTCCTCTCAAGGCACGAAATTGGAAATGATCCAAAGAATCGTGGCGTGGCAAGAAGCGCAGCTTGACGCTATTACTTCTGAGGACAGTGCGGAAGGTGGTGGGGCTGCTCTCACTGGTAGAACCGACGGTTCTGCCGCCGCACTGTTCCACCGCGACCACGAGGACAGGGAGGACGAGCTGTCTAATGTTTCCTCTGCCAGTGTTGATGGGGAGGCTATGCTTGAATTCAAGAAGCAAGAGCTGCGGTTTAGGCAGCAGGAGCTTGAATTCAGCATAGCCAAACTAAAAATCGAACAGGCAGAAAAACAGAAAGACAGGGATCACCAGTTGGAACTGGCCAAGCTTCAGGTTGCAAATGGATCCAAGGGTCCTGGACATGGGTCTGGGGCCTCCTCTCATCCACGGTTTCCAAAAGATCTGCTCAGTGTTTATGAAGAGAGGAATGACATTATGGACTGGCTGAATGCGTTTGAGTATGCATGCGAGGTCCAGGAAGTTGACAATGCTGATAAGATTGCGTGGTTGCTCAGTAGACTGCCCCATTCTGGCTGTAGTGCCATTATGGAAATGTCGAAGGCTGAGCGGGCTGATTTCGCAATGTTAAAGCAGACTCTCATTTTAAAGTTTGGGAAGACTCCGGCCCAATATTTAAAGCGTTTTCGAGAGTATAAGAAAAAGGAAGGTGGTACTTGGGTATCTTATGTCGCCGAATCTTTGAAAAACTTAACTGGCTGGGTCGAAGGCTATAAGGTTTCTACCTTCGACGGCATGATAAATCTTGTCATGCTGGAACACATTTTTGCTTCTTCTTCCCCGGAGCTTAAGCAGCATTTGGCCGATTCGAAGGAGATAGATCCTAAGAAGCTGGCCATTGCAGCAGACTTATGGGTGTCACATCGAGTGTCCCATAAGGACAAAACTCATCCTGGTAAGCAGGAGGAGGGGAAAAAGTCCAAAGATATGGAGGGTGGGGAATCTGCTAAATCTTCTTCCCAAAAGGGCCACAAAAAGAAAAACAAGGGTAAGACACAAGAGAACTCACAGGGTAGTGGAGGTGCGCCTCCGAAACAGAACTCTGGTTACAATAAGCCTCCCTACGTAAACAGACCCACTGGGGCTTGTTTTTCTTGTGGAGCAACTGACCATGTGAAGGGGGATCCCCGTTGTAAGGTTAGACCTTTGGGGGTCCACTCCGCTAATCTGGCCTTCTCCTCCTACGAGGAAGAAGAGATTACAGGAGCATCCTTCTCCTCGGACTCATTTCCCAGCGGAATAGAGGCCGAGGTAGTTTTAGTGTCCCTGGGTTCCTGGGAGCCTAAAGTCGCAGAGGCGTATGCTAGGATTCCGGATAATACCAAGCACTACTTTAAAGACAGTGTGCTGATCAATGGAGTGGATACTCCAGCTCTTAGGGATAGTGGGTGCAGTCGAACTGTAGTGGATTCTACCTTGGTAGACTCAGAGGAAGTTGCCAGAGCTACTCTGATGCCCACTAAATTGGCTGAGGGCCCCCTCCGTATGTTTCCCGTGATCCCTGTTAATCTAACTTTAAATGGTACAGCAGTCAGGATTCCAGTGAGCATTCAGAGAAACGTCCCGGGAAAGGTCTTATTAGGTAATGATCTCAGAGCTTTAGGGCTCGTAGGAGACACTGCCGAACGACCCTACACACGGTCTCAAGCACGGGCAGCATTGGCCAAGTCCAATACGCCGCCCCAGCCGAAGGGGCAACCCAAGGCGAAAGGAGTCTACAAGTCAAGACGGGGGAAAGAGAATATTCCCCCGAGCTCGCCTACCACTGCGGTGGAGGAAGTTGGTCAATCACCCGAGCCTGACGAGGAGGTGGCGATGCCTGAAGTATTCGACCCCAACGACCATCCGGAACTAAAAGACTTGTTAGTTGAAGGAGGTCCTGATAGGGACGAATTCAGTAAAGGCCAACGTGAGTGCCCATCTCTGGAAGGCCTAAGGAGACAGGCCTGCTCCCAGCTTGAGGGTGAACCTCCTGGGAAGCATAGGATTTATTGGGAAGGTGGACTCCTGTATAGTGAGCCCACAGAGTCTACAGAAGGAGACCATAGGAGGTTGGTGGTTCCCCTTGCTGTTAGACCCTTCCTCCTGCAGTTGGCGCATGAAGTTCCCCTTGCTGGTCACCTTGGTATGAAGAGGACCAAGCAAAGGTTATCCATGCACTTCTACTGGCCCAAGATGGGGGTGCAAGTAGAAAGTCACTGCAGGAGTTGCGCCTCCTGCCAGTTGTCTGGTAAGGTTGGCGCGACAATCCAAGCTCCGTTGGTACCGCTCCCAGTTGTGGGGGTACCATTTGAAAGGGTAGGGATCGACATCGTCGGTCCCCTTGACCCGCAAACATCCTCGGGCAATAGGTTTATCCTGGTGCTGGTCGACCATGCAACCAGGTATCCTGAGGCCATCCCATTGAAAACTGTAACTGCCAAGTCAGTTGCAAAAGCTTTACTCGGCATATTTACTAGGGTTGGCTTCCCTAAAGAAGTGGTGTCAGATCGTGGCAGCAACTTTATGTCGAAGTATATGCAGGCTATGTGGAAAGAATGTGGGGGTCACCTACAAGTTCTCTTCTGCATACCACCCCCAGACCAATGGTCTGGTGGAACGTTTCAACAGAACGTTAAAGAGCATGATTGGGGCTCTGGAGGAGCCTCAGAGAAGAAAATGGGATCTTCTGTTACCATGCTTACTGTTTGCCTACCGAGAGGTACCACAGGAGGGTGTTGGCTTCAGCCCCTTCGAACTTCTGTTCGGTCATCCCGTACGGGGACCCTTAGCCATTGTCAAGGAGGGATGGGAGATGCCCACTCCCCCTGTTACTACCAATGTAGTTGACTATGTGCTAGGGCTCAGAAAACGGATGGTACTTCTGATGGGCTTGGCTAGTGATAAATTGAAGGCAGGGCAAGCGCTGGTGAAACATTGGTACGACCAGAAAGCTTCCCTCATCAACTTTACACCTGGTCAGCAAGTCCTGATCATGAATCCAATAAGGCCTCGCGCTTTACAGGACAAATGGTCAGGCCCTTACACAGTGGTGGAGCCCCTGGGTGAGGTAAACTATTTAGTGGACCTTGGAAGGCCTGGACAGGCTCCAAAAGTGTTCCACGTGAATAGGCTGAAGGCTTTCGTCCCAAGAGTCGAAATCGCAGCACTGCTACTGGCGTCAGACGTTGAGGAAGAGGAGTCTGAACCTCTCCCCGACCTGTTCCAGAGCGGTCCTTCAGATAGCTCCGTTGAGGGTGTCCGAGTGGCCCCTCACCTGACTTCTGATCAGCAGGCGGAGGTGAAAAGTTTGCTTAGGCAGTTTTACCCCCTGTTTTCACAGTCCCCTGGTTTGACACCTTGGTGCAAACATAACATTGACACAGGAGACAGTGTACCTACCAAAAGTAGGGGATACAGGATGTCGGATAAAGTACGGTCTTATATTAAGACCGAGGTCAACAAAATGTTAGACCTTGGGGTGATTGAACCCTCTAGTAGTCCTTGGTCCAGTCCTGTGGTTCTGGTTCCAAAGGCAGGCACTTCTGAATTGAGGTTCTGCGTGGATTACAGGGCTCTGAATGCTGTCACCAAGACAGATGCCCACCCCTTGCCTCGAACAGATGAGCTGGTGGATACTTTGGGTGCCTCCAAGTACCTCAGCACGTTTGACCTCACTGCTGGCTATTGGCAAATAGCGTTAGCAGAACATGCCAGGGAGAAGACAGCATTTTCGACGCCAGACGGCCTTTACCAATTCCGGGTAATGCCGTTCGGGTTGAAGAATGCACCTGCCACTTTCCAGAGGCTTGTGAATCATGTGTTGAATGGGTTGGACGAATTCTGTCTTGCATATCTGGACGATATAGCAGTTTTCAGTGCCACCTGGGAAGACCATGTGAAACACCTCGGGATTGTGCTCCAGGCTCTTCAGAAAGCCCACTTGACCATAAAGGCTAGTAAATGCCAGATTGGACAAGGCTCAGTGGTTTACCTTGGACATGAAGTAGGTGGAGGGAGGATACAGCCTCTACCCAGTAAAGTACAAGCAGTACAAGACTGGCCTACCCCCACTACGCAAACCCAAGTGAGAGCCTTTTTAGGACTCACAGGGTATAACCGCAATTTTGTGGCAGACTATGGTACCATAGCTGCTCCTCTGACTGCCCTCACAACTCCGAAGAAACCCAAGAAGGTAACTTGGACCGACGAGTGTGAGAAGGCCTTCAATGGCTTAAAAGACTCCTTGTGCCAGGCCCCTGTGCTCAGGGCCCCTGATTATCAAAGACCTTTTATCGTGCAGACGGATGCCTCTGACACTGGGATAGGAGCTGTACTATCACAAGTAGATGAGAAGGGTAAGGAACACCCTATTGGTTTTATTAGTCGCCAGCTTAAGGACAGAGAGCTCAGGTGGTCCACGGTAGAGAAAGAATGTTTCTCTGTTGTGTGGGCCCTAAGGAAGCTGAGGCCCTACCTCTATGGGACCCACTTCACTGTGCAGACTGACCATAAGCCGTTAAAGTGGCTAATGAACATGAAGGGGGAGAATCCAAAGTTGCTTAGGTGGTCCATAAGTCTTCAAGGCTTCGACTTCACTATTGAGCATAGGCCAGGTGTCCAACATAGCAATGCTGATGGGTTGTCCAGAATGTTTAACCGACCTGAACAAGAGACTCATCCAGGGGTGGATTAGTTCCCCCTGTTCATAGTCTGGGAGGGGCGAGTGTTAGGAAAGATTTCGTAATTGTAGGGAATTTTCCTTCCATGTGGCAACCCCTAAACTTTTTGCTATTGTTTTTAAACTGGTTCTTGACTTTGCCAGAGAAGTACAGCCTTCTGCCGCACTCCTCTGGGCTTTCGCTCCTTTCTTACGGGGAAACTGACATGCCCTTAAGACAGTCAGTACCGGGGAACGTGGTTTCCCGTAGTTCCTTTTATCGTGTCGCAGCTTTAGTGCAACACGACACAAGAGGGCACTGTAAGCTAAGTTACAGCTCTCTTGGGTCTCTAGCCTTCTACAGGCCCTAGATACTCTTTTAGGATGGTATTTGATCGGTGCAAGTCATTCAGGGGTTGGAATGGTGGCAGCGATCGTTTTGTTTATTTTGAGCTCCTTTTGGCGTTCTGAGCACGTTTTTGCACTGAACCCAAAATGGTGGCCTGGCTCCCAAAATGGCCAGGCCGCGAGGCTCCTTTGTCCTGTCCACTGTCCGTCTTGCTCCCTTCACCTTCCCCAGGTCCAGCGACCAGGGGCCTTCCTTATTTGGGCATGTACTTTCCCGCGAAACGTGGTTGCTTTCGCGGGCTTCTACATGTCGTTTGTGTGCCTCCAGGGTGTGGGCTGGGATGTCTGGTCCCAATACACATCCTGGGTGCCAGAGAGTCTAGGGTGGTGTGAATGCCTGGGACCACCGTGGTCCGTGATTGGTCCACGTATGGTATGTGTTTTGATGAGCGGATCTCCCATTGGCTCCCCTCCGTTTTGGCGCGAAGGGAACCGTGGATAAGAGGGGGCTGGAAACACCACTACCAGGTCGATCTCCTGAGTTCTCACGAACGAAGGAATACAGGAGCCAAGTATCCTGCAACTACGAGGCTGGACCGAGGAATCGCTGGTGACCCGCTGAAGGAATCCTCCTTTGCACTGCTGTCGTCCGGAGAGCCCCTGTCCTCCTTTGATCGAACCAGAAGGCCTGTACTGGTGCTTCGACCTTTGGAATAGCAGGAACAGCTATTCCCGGCATCTTCAACCATCTCCTGCCAAGTAAGCCTTCGGAAGCGTCTCTGGGCCATCCAGTTGACTGACCAGCTTACAAAGGAGTTTGGCTCTGCAACCGCCGCCAGGTTGTGTTGTATTGCGAGTCCTTGTCCCTCTCCCACGCTTCGTACGCTTGGCGTCCCCAGGTCTGAAGGGAGGAGGGTTCATTTGGCTCGAATACACACGGCCGCTCCGTTGTCCTGTGCGGCAACAAAACTGTGCCGGTTTCGTCGATTGGGACGTCTTTTTGCTCTACACGACTACAAAGCGTTCCGTGCTCTTCTGAACCTGCCAGCTGCTGAAACTATCGTGGAGAAGCCTGGGTCTGCTTGCTTCGGGGACCGGTGAGTAGTATATCTAGGATCTGGTCGCCCTCCTGCAGTATCCCATTGCTTTTCCCTGCTGTGTAAAAACAGCACCCTTTTGCCGCGCTCGCGCTCTGCTTCGGCCCGCTGTGGAGGCTGCGCTTGAGTTGCGGAACCTGTTCTTCTTCTGCTGTGCACTAACGTGAACCGCCTGACTTCCTCCGAAGAGCTTCCCCTTGTGCCCGTCGGCACCGGCGTGGCAGGTACTTTGAGCACAAGGCTCCACTCTTCGCAGGGCTCGGACTTCCATCTAGTTAGGTGCCTATGAAGGCGAACTGAGTCGAAAGCATTATCGCACTGCCTGTTTTCCTTCCCTGGCAGGTGGACTACATATTTCGTGCTTTAAACGCTTGCGACTGTGTATTTGTATATATATTGTGTTGATATGGTATGTGTTGGTTTAATATTGTGATATTGTGATTTTCTCGCTACGGTCATTATTTTAAAGGCCTTAAAATAAATGTGTATCTATTTTTGATATAACAACTGTTTGGAGTAGTTTGTAAGCGTTCTTGCTTTGTGTGCTCACTGCGGGCTTTCAGTCACCCTCACCCCTCTTGAGACCTAGTCTTGACCGCCGCGATCGCTACCTTGATTGGTCTGGCTTGTCCAGAGGTTACCCTGTTCCAAGTAATTAGGTTGGCCTTCTGAACTTCTGCGCCACCAGGACAGAGTTCAGAAATCCGTCTTAACAGTCACCCAGGACATACAGTGATCATCCAGTCAAGGACACATAGGGGCATGCGTGGAATGCACATGGAGCATGAATGGGCACTCATGTCCCTGCGGGGCATCTGACCTCTGTACAGTCAAAGTGAGATACCCTGCTTCGAGTACTAAGGATGTACGACACAGCATATGTCTGGGAGATTGGCCGCTGGAAGTTAGCATGTACACAGGACGCATGAACTGGGAAGTACCCAACGGCAATATTGAAGCAGACCAGTGCAAAGGTGGAATTGGGGTGTAGAGCGGGGGGTGGAGGGGCAAGGGAGCATGCCTATATGGAGTACCCGCATGCAGACAGAGGACACATGCACGTCAGTCATGCTATGACATTGTCCCTGGGCTGAGAGGAAGGTCACCCCACGCTACATGCAGAAGGGCCAGTGAGCTGCAACAAGGACCAGAGGGGCATACTGTAACCAGTACGTGAGTAGGGTGCAATAGTGGTGATGCAGACAGTCCCCTTCTGCTCCACATGTCCACCATCCAGCAGATCAGACATGCATCAGGGAAGCATTGCATTACTTGCACATCAGAACCATGTACACGTGACATGAAGTGGCTGTCATGCACAACACATTACACAAGTTCAACACACAAGACCTCAACAAACACGCATCAACACTCACTTGACTGGGCATCAAAGTCTGCGTTTGAGGTCATTCCAACGCTTTTTGTACTCTTGCGCCGTGCGCACCTCATGGCCAAATGCACTCACCTGTTCCGCAACTTGCTTCCAGTGGGTATCACGGTGGGCAGCGGTAGTCTGACAATTAGCACCCACTAGCATGTCACCGCTGTGGTCCCGCGCGTAGTCCACAAGGAAGTCCAGTTCCTGGTTGCAGAAAGGCTTCTTCCTCGATGTGCAGGAGGTTGTGGCTGTGTGTGGGGTCCCAGCCTGTGCTGCAGGTGCAACCTTCATCCTCTTGGATTGTGGCACAGATCCTGGCTGGCTAATGCCGCCCTGATCAGTATGGGCAGTGGGTTCGGTGGATTGAGCCAAGAGAGTGGCAGGTGGAGGGACGGCCAAAGGCCTGACTTGTGTCAGTGGCAGCTGGGTGCCCTCTAATGGACCCTGTGCAGCAACATCCGCTGTGGCAGGGTCATTGACCGCAACCGTCCTGGTTGGCAGACTCACAACCGGGGTGTTGTTGGCTGCATCTGCCTCTGCACTTGCCAACACCCAGCTGTTCGGGGCAGCAGATGACATAACTGCCCCAGGGACACGTGTCTTGGTCAGGGCAGCCCTGCATGCCCCTACGGTTTCCCTCCTGGCCTGTTGGTAATCTTCCAAGGGCTCTTCAAGTGCCAGCGCAGGCTGCGCTGGCAGACCCTGAGCCTGGGTGGTGGTGTCCACAGCTGCACCTGCAGCTACCACTACCCTTTGGCCCGTGGCAGTCGATGAAACGCACTGCCGGGTCACACGGGCGCCAGTGCCAGATGCAGAAGCTACATCTCCCGGAACTACAGGGGGTGGTGGCATGACTGCACCGACATATGGCACAACATCGTGCTCAAGTGGCGCACCCCTGCCTCTTCCCCCTCTGCGGCCACCCTGCACACCCTGAAGTCCCCCTACTCCCTGGTCACCCCAGCCTCGTCCCTGACCATGCCCGCCACGAGGAGGACACCCAGCTGAGGCGCCCCTCACCTTTGGTGGCCTCCCAACCATGGCACAGATGAAGTAGTGCCAGCACAGATGGAGTAGTGCCAATAGGAGGTGTACACCACAATTGACCTGGGCAATTGGGGTGAAGGGAGTGGGATGCAAGATGTAAACAGCCTCCTGCACCTGGAAGGCTGTATGTGACCCCGGTGATGTAGTGACGGGTCACGCAATGCTCAGGCACCCCAAAACTGCAGTAAAACTGTGCACGCAACCCTGCTGCCTACATGTGTGGAATCAACCTCCCACAGTACGCGGTGGAACCCAGTAACACAAAAAACACGTACGCGTGGGACACGCAGGCTACTATGACCTCGAAAATGGGTGCGATACACAGGGGCACCCGTAGCCACTCACCGTCTGACTAGCGTGATAATGAAAAACATGCGTAACCAATACCCCCACCAAAAGAAGAGATACGTCCTCGATCCGCTGTGAAGTTGTGATGGCGCATGAAACAACACGAAGCAGCAACACACGTCGGTCTCCACGAAAAGCACGTACAGCGAACTGCTGGCCCCGCTCACCTTTAACCCGTGCTGAGGGAAACGCCCGCGCGCGTCACTTACGAGCGTAGGCCCTTTCCTCGGATTACACGCATTCACACGTGGATGTGCAGTTTTTTCACGCGCGCTGAACCACTATGCCCACGTCACGAGGGAAACGCCTGTGCGCGTAACATCACAGAAGCGCTAATGCGCTAAGGGCCTTTCCTCAAATTACACGCTGACGTGCAATTTTTTCACGTGCCAAATCTCTCCGTATCAAGTTGGCCACGTGAAAACACACGGAAGACCACGTTCCTGCCCAGAAGGCCGAATTACTGCCCCCCAGAGCCCCGAGCACGCTCCCACCTGCCATCTGCTGCTGCCTGCCTGCTGCCCACGTGCCCTGCTATTTGCTGCCTGCACATCAGCCAAGGGTGCAGTTGCTGTGACCACCCCTGCTGGAACCGAAGACTCCCGACTGGGATACCATCGTTCCACAGCCAGACCCAGGACCCAGTTGCCCACCCACACCTGCCTCTGGGGTTGCCATGTCTGGCACAACACCATCTGGCACCACTGGCAACCCCCAGCCAGAGAGGCAGAGGGCCACAAGCTTCAGTGCCAGGGAAGTTGGTGTCCTGGTGGAGCAAGTCCTGGGGCAGTATGATGCCCTCTTTGGAAGTTTGCGCACTGACAATGAAGGATGGACCAGGATCTGGATGGACATTGTGACTGCCATCAACGAGGAGGGGGTAGCAGTCCGCGACATCAAACATGTCCGAAAGAGATGGGAGGACTTCAGGTCATGGCCCAGTGCCTATTGAAGGCAGCGGATGCCCAGGGGCGCTGGGGCCAGCTGTCAGACCACCAAATGAGGATCCTGGAATGCATACGCCCAGCGCTCCACGTCCAGGTCCTTGAGAGGCAGACCCATCTGGAGTCGAGCGGTAAGTGTACATGTATACTGATTGGACGCTGTGCGTATTGTGGTGTGCCAGTAGTGTGCAGGTTATACATGTGTTTTTGTAGGGCCGTGTATGGATGTGTATGTACAGGCTGACACATGTGAGTCCTCTTATGTGTGAGACACAAGGATGGTGTACGTGTTGGTAAGCATGCAGGCCAAATGCAGGTGTGGGAGCACAATTTTGCATTACTGTGTATGTACGTTGGCATGGTTGTGGTGTCACACATGGATGGTGGTTCCAGCTGCATGTATCTGCACTGTGTGCATGTGTGTGTATTTGACAAGTGTGCAACTGTGATGCAACATGGATGCATGTGGCACTGACATGTAGAAGGATGAATGCCCAGTGCTTTAAGTGGGGTAAGAAATTGAGGGGGGGCTTCATTTGGGGGTTTGGCTTGCCTGGTAGGCGTGGCCTAAAACTTGAAGGCGTGGCCTAAAGAAGAGCATGTAAAAATGAATAGGGGTGGTCTCATCTACACAACTAAGCACATACTGCAACACTGCTGGTACATTCAAAACGTGTGGTCCTGGGCAAATCATTTAAATTGCACTGTCGAGGGTGAGGCTTTTTAAAAAGAGAGAAAGTTGACTGCTTTTAATATAAAATACAAGCAGTCCTTGCATTTGGGGAGGGGGGCCTACCAACAACTTTTTACTCAGGGGGCTCGACATAAAACAGTTTGTATACCACTGCCCTTGCCCAATGTGGCTAGGGCATGGTTGCAGAGCCCAGCGCCTGCACGTTTCCCGGGCATGATTGTTTTAATGTAATCTGGATTGGTGCATGCTTGCTTCATTGTGTATTGCACAAGCAATACAGCTGAGGCCGCAGATGGTGATGGATTACAGCAATGGGCGGTCTGAGGCGATTTTTCCAAAAAGGTAGCAGGCACCCCTCTCCAGAAAGAACATGGCATGAAAGTCCCACTTTGAGATGAGAGTTTGCTGCCATCGCTTTTAGCTCACTGTACCTTCACAGATGGGAAATATACATTTGCATATCAGTCTTTGTCCCGCCCACAAGGGCAGTCCAGCAGCAAAATGCTATGGCAATTCCTCTCTGAACAAGAGTACCAACAGCAACCCCATACACGTGTTTCAGCCTTGTTGGGCCTCCTCAGTGAGGTGGAGCTGCGCCTCTCTGAGCACAGTGAGCAGGGAGTCCACGTCTGTGGACTCAGGCATTGGTAATGTAATGTTGTCCTTAAACCCTTCTTGCTTATTGTTCTGACTTATGCAAGGATGAGGGGGTGCAGGGGCATGAGTGGAGACATCAAGCAAATGTTGCCGACTTCCAGGACGACATATCAAGCAACGCGCTGTGATCATGATGAGGGGGTGGGGGTGGAGGAGCGAGAAATTATTGGATGCCTTCATTGATTTATTCGGGGGAGGGGGGCATCTTTGTCCCAGCAGCACAATTCCCTAAGTCGGTCGTGCGCAGGGCAGAACACAGGCCTCAGCCAGGTGCACACAACACAAAGACCGGACATGTGGGAAAAAGAGGGGCTACTTGATTTTCTCTTCCCCTCAGGCGCTCTATCCCAAATAGGCAAGAAACACCTTTAACCTTGGCAATCGGCCACCTCGCTGGGGGACACCACAGTGATGGACTTCAGTCACATACACTCAGAGGAAAATAACAAGACCACACCATTTTGTCATGGACAATTGAAGACCCCCATGTTTTTTACATTTTAGAACTGTGTAAAGTGGGTAGTACATTATATTTACATTTGATTCGAAGCGACCAGCTGACCGAAGTGTCACAGGCACTTTCTTACCTTTGTTTGTTCTGCTGCTTGCCCGTCCCCCGAGCCCCTTCGCCCGTTCTGATTAGGCATCACATTCCCAGCTTGCGCACCTTCTCCCTGCATTACTGATGATAACCACTGGCCTGGACTATTAGAAGGAGCGTTGGCATGTGCCCTGGGGCGTGGGGGGGTTGTACTTGTATTTAATGTACCCCTCCCTTTCAAGGGTGGCATGCTGCCCTACTACCGCTTTATTCCTTCTCTTTTCTTAATCTTTGACGAGCCTGCTCGTTTCTGTAACTGTTGTGACCACTGTTCCTGAGCAGAAATAAAAGACAATACATTCACAAATTCCTTAAATTGCGGGAGTGAAACACACGACTCTGAGCATAAAGAACAAGGGATGCTGGTCTTTGCAGGGCCTTGGTGTCATGGGAGAGTGATGCTCATCTCATGGTACCCACTATTTTTGCAGCCTGCCATGTTCCTGACCATGTGCGATTGTACTCTGCCAATTCAAAGTTCGCCACCTAATCACCAGTCCACACTGTATTCTACAGCCAGTTCTTGGGGTGCCACATTCACCCCCTTTTGCATGCGTTTGAAGCGCTTCTTTGTCTCAACCCTTTCTTGAACAGTAAGCAGGGGAAACAGTGTGCTGTTTGTCTTAGCAAGGAATATGGGGTCAATGGGTGAACCATTAACACCCTTTTGTCTCCACTCCTGTTGTGAATGTTACTCTCAGCCCTAAGCTGTAAAAGGCACAACAGGGAGTGGAGACAACAGGGTGTTAATGGTGGGGATGCTGTGCGTTTCCTGAGCTTTGCTAACACAAGTGCCGGCCAGCCACAGCTTAGCATAAACGAGTTTGAGCGAAGCTCTGACTGCCCTTCACTTCTGTCAGTCACAGCTGCCTGCCTTGATGAAGGCGGGCTCATCTCCCGTCACGGCTGTGGCCGTGGCGGGACAGTGAGTCGCCATCAAGTGCTGGGACCGGAGGGCCCCGGCAGGGCCCCGGCTCAGCCTCACCTTTTGGAGACTGCCGGGGCCCAGCCCCGGCAGGCCCCGGCCCACTTAAAGCACTGTGAATGCCAGATGTGACATGGATGGCGATCTCATCACTGTGACAGTTGGTGGACATGTACACATGCATGTAAGTGTGTTGGTGTGTGCGCATGTGTTGTGCACTCCCCGTGTTTCATGTGACGTCAGGCTCACCTTCGGATGCTGATGCTGTTGTATGTGTATGGATGTGCTGCCTGGTGCAATATTGCTGTGGAATTGCTCATGTGTGTGAGTAGATATGACATGTGTGTTAGGGAGTGTGATGCCATGTCTGAAGTTTGACACTGCCACTCATGTACAACTATCATGTGTGTATCAGTCCATTGTACAGTGCCCTGATGCCTGTGTTCGATCTCTCCCTGTCTGCAGCATCAACTGATGAAGAGGGCGGAGAGGGTGCTGTGGAGCAAAGCGGCAAGGATCGCACCACCAGCCGGAGACCCAAGGCCGGCTCCTCTCCCAGATTGTCATCTCGTCGGGGAGTGAGGAGTCTGGTGTTGCGTCCCAGGCCGCAGCTGCCGATGGTAGGTCCAAGAGGCGGAGGTCAGAGATGGACTCCTCGGCAGCAGAAGGGGCAGCTGAGACCCCACAGGGTCCGACGGAGGAAGATGGCATGGAGTCATCCAGGTTGGTGGGGGTTTGGTGGAGGAGGAGGCGGTGGAAGGGACACACACAGGGTCTGGAGGTAGGGATTCCACTGGTGCTAGTGGTGCAGTGCAGGGGCAGGGACAGGAGGCAGCACAGGCCGCCGCAGAGGTGCCTGTGTGTAATCCTGTCCCTGATCCTGTGACTGCATCATCCGGCAGGGGTTGAGTGCACAACAACTGGCCTTCCTCTCCCTGCGGACGTGGCTATCCAGGACCGGGTTGAGCCTGTCCTGGCTGGGATAGCGTTGTGTCAACGGGGCATGCAAGTTGACCTGCGGTGTTTTCGTAAAGACACTGCACGTCATTTCGGATGACTCTTTGACCACGTTGACCTACTGGGACGGGTCACCAGTGCTGGATTCCTCCGTGTGCTGGACCTTCTTGCGACCCCCTCCTCACTTGAACCCCCTACGCGGCAGTCGCCCTCCATGCCATCTTTCCACCCATGTATCACCTGGGTACCCTGTGGAGCTGCCTCTGGCCCAGTGGCCAGGCTGGTGGAGGACACATCCCTGTCACAGTTGGGAGTCGGACGTCCAGCAGGGGTGGCCACCACAACAACTGCACCCCAGCCGGAGGAGGACGTGCAGGCAGCAAGAGCCAGGGCGCAGGCACAGGCACATCAGTAGCAGCAACATGGTGGGAGCAATGATGGCTTGGGGCCTTCAACATTGGAGGTGCAGGCATCGGCCAGAGGGCAGGAGAACCCAGGATTTGAAGTGTCTTCCGTGTGGCAGCAGTTGGGCCACGCCATAGATGCGGAGCATCAGCGGGCAGAAGAGGCACAGCTCACAATGGTCAGGGCGGAGAACTCCATGCGGAGGGCACTGAGGCGGGCCGAGTGCCTCGAGGCAATTCGGAGGCAGTTGGAGGTCAACATGTCATCGTCCCTGCGAACCCTCGGGGCCATGGAAGAGGACCGCCTCCAGGACATTGAGCGGGAGTTCGATGATGCGCTGTCGCGGGACATCAAAAAGTGAGCCGTCGGACTAGACCGCTGCCATTGTAAATAGTTAGTTAGTGTTAGGTTTAATTTTGTTTTCGTTTTTTTTTGGGGCGCTTGAACAATACCCCACATTTTTGTATATAATTCTTCATTAGTTAGTGTATTTTTGTAGGTTTCATTTGGACAGTTGGGCTCATGGACCCATGATTTCATCCTTGTAAATAGTTGGGGTGTGGATTTGTCAGCATTTTCTTTTTTGATTTTTCCATGGAGCAATGGATTTTACTTTTTCATTTCTTTTTGGATTTGCTTTGTTGGAGGGAGACTTTGGAGACATTTTTAATTTCATATATTTTGGATTCTGATTTCCTTTTTTTATCATTATGTGACATTCTGCATTGTTTTCCTTATGTCCATTGTTTGTTGTTTAAATTTGTTTCACTTCATTTTTTGTTCAATACATTTTTTCCCGTACTTCAAAGTGTGGTATTCTCTCATTGGTTTCATGCATGTCACGATGTGGGTTTTCACATTCACTGGCACCCATTGTGTGTGTGTGAGACGGAAATGTGTTTATGTACATACATGCCATTTGGGTTGTTTCATGTAATGGCCATTTCAATGTGGGGTGTATATTATGCTTGGTTGGTTATTTGGGCAGGGGTGGCGTGCGGTGGGATTTGGGTGGCCATGAGGGCCATGATTGTGGGTCATGTTGACGTGTTGGGGGGGACATGAGTGGGGGCCTGCTGGCAGGTGCCCTTCACTGCTGGGTGGGTGGGTGGGGGACATGAGTGGGGGCCTGCTGGCAGGTGCCCTTCACTGCTGGGTGGGTGTGTGAGTGGGTGGGGGGACATGAGTGGGGGCCTGCTGGCAGGTGCCCTTCACTGCTGGGTGGATGGGTGAATGGGTGGGGGACATGAGTGGGGGCCTGCTGGGAGGTGCCCTTCACTGCTGGGTGGGTGGGTGGGTGGGGAGACATGAGTGGGGGCCTGCTGGCAGGTGCCCTTCACTGCTGGGTGGGTGAGTGGGTGGGGGACATGAATGGGAGTCTGCAGGCAGGTGTCCTTCACTGCTGGGTGGGTGAGTGGGTGGGGGGACATGAGTGGGGGCCTGCTGGCAGAGGCCCTTCACTGCTGGGTGGGTGAGTGGGTGGGGGATATGAGTGGGGGCCTGCTGCCAGGTGCCCTTCACTGCTGGGTGGGTGAGTAGGTGGGGGGACATGAGTGGGGGCCTGCTGGCAGGTGCCCTTCACTGCTGGGTGGGTGAGTGGGTGGGGGGACATGAGTCAGTGCTCACTTGTGCATGGTGACATGTGGGCTGGCTGGAGAGCTTCACCAGGGTGGATGGGCTGTCTGTGGGGCATGGCCTGGGATGCAGTGTGTTCCCCTGTGTTGTGGTCTGACTGAAGGCAGCCCTGGGGAGGGGTGTGAGGGCACACCTGGGAGGACACACACTGCCAATTTGTTTGGGCATCCCAGAAATACACGTACCCCACTTGCCCAAGGCCAATCGCGTGTGAAACTTCCTGCAAACCCCAGAAATACACGTACCCCACTCGCACAGGGCCTACCGCGTGTGAAACTCTCCTCGAACCCCAGAAATACACATGCCCCGCTCGCACAGGGCCTACCGCGTGTGAAACTCCCTTGGAACTCCAGAAATACACTTACCCCGCTCGCACAGGGCCTACCGCGTGTGAAACTCCCCGCAAACCCCAGAAATACGCGTGCCCCACTCGCCCAAGGCCTATCGCGCGTGAAACTTCCCACGAACCCCAGTAATACACGTACCCCACTCGCACAGGGCCTACCGCATGTGAAACTCCCCGCGAACCCCAGAAATACACGTGCCCCGCTCGCCCAAGGCCTATCGCGTGTAAAACTTCCAGTTAACCCCGTAATACACGTGCCCCGCTTGCACAGGACCTACCACGTGTGAAACTCCCCAGGAACCCCAGAAATACACGTGCCCTGCTCGCACAGGGCCTACCGCGTGTGAAACTCCCCACGATCCCCAGGAATACACGTGCCCCGCTCGCCCATGGTCTATCGCGTGTGAAACTTCCCACGAATGAGCGGGGTACGTGTATTCCGAGGAGTGCGCAGGGAGTTTTACACGTGATTGGCCTAGCGCGACCAGGGTACGTGTATTCCAAGAGATGCGCGGGGAGTTTTACATGCGATTGGCCTAGCGTGAGTGGGGTACGTGTATTCCGAGCGGTGTGTGGGGAGTTTTACACGCGTTTTCGTGATTGGGGGGCTGTATGCTGGTCCACTGGCCTGTGCGCCATGTACTGGATTTGTGCGCTGTTCATGATGCATGGGGCGGGGTTGGCGGCGTAACTGGCACTGCTGCAGGGTCGCTGCGCCACTCTAGGCCACGGCTGCTTAGGGATGTTAAAATCCATGAATACACTGTGCGCCAAAATGGGTTTTGGCGCACGCGGCTGGCGCAGACTGCCATTGCACACACTGTGCGCCAGCCGCATGCACCACTTGTGCGCTGAATTCTATGAATTACCCCCTTATTTATTTTGAAGGACTTTCAAGTACCATATTGAAAGTACTAGGCAAAGACTGCACAGAGTGAAGTGAAATGTGCACGTGCACTGGGTTGAAATATGTAAGTTCAATCCTCTGATGAAAAAAGCACAAGTAATGTCTGCAGTATCAACACTGCTGCAAACACACAAAGTAATTGATATTTTTTTTTAATTTGCAGTGAAGACTACCCTCCTTCGAATCAACAGCATCTACACTGCAGACAACATATCCGAAGAAACCTGGTCATCTTGCACAAAAAAGTAAGTACAGTGCAACCTTATATTGTAACTACTCCTTAAAGAGGCTGCGTGGGTTATTTCTTTGTTTTGGGCACCAAAGCAAGCATTGATTTGTAAACCATTCTACCTACAAA
The DNA here is from genome assembly GCF_040938575.1 of Ambystoma mexicanum. Taxonomy (NCBI): domain Eukaryota; kingdom Metazoa; phylum Chordata; class Amphibia; order Caudata; family Ambystomatidae; genus Ambystoma; species Ambystoma mexicanum. The sequence continues at coordinate 132,478,599 of NC_090935.1, read as the reverse complement.
TATCCATTTATTGAACAAAGAATAATAGGCAGAATGGCTGACAAATCCCTGTGTGTTTGGTACTGAAATAAAATAGGTAATGCTTAGAAGATTAGATTGTGAAAAGAAGTTACTGTAACAAGTTTTTGGCATTTCGGTTATTAATAATGGTTCTCATCACAAGTAGGCCACTTTGTACTCTCATATGAAGCACATTGTAGTAGTATACAAACAGTAAAGTAGCCTCACCAGTTCACTGTACGTTGATACACCATGTCAAAGAGCTTCCCCATCAAACTTATGCGTGCATGCACACTGCACACATACATTGGACAACAGAGCAAAGTATATCTTTTTTTTTCAACAGACACCAAAGAATGCCTACCAAAAAGCAACTCCGTAGAAAGGAACGCAGAATTAAAGCAAATAAAAATAATGGAGCCCAATGTAAGCATGCACCTGTTGCAGAGTTTGTAGAGAATCTTGGTACAAAGCAGCTAATGCAGTTGGGTAACATAATAAAGGAAGTCTCAACTACCGAAACTGTACCTCCTCCATCAAAAAGTGTCACAAAACACAGAAATGTTGTCAAATAAACGGCTGCCAGTGCAGCTAACAATGTTCCTAATAATCCTGGTAGTGTAAGAAGAACCCATAGTAAAAAAAGTATTTTAACAAAAATGTTTCGTCACAGAGTCCTTCAGAATCTACTAAGAAGAGGACCAAAATCATCCTCACCCCTTAAAACGTACCGTAGAAATTCTACAAGCACTCGTGGACAGTGCAATCCTTCTCAAAAGGAAGTTGTTCATATTAGTGTTAAAGAGGATGAGCACTAACAAAACTAAGTACCAAACTACAAAAGAAACTCAGCAATAAACGGAATGTGAACAAAAATAATTTCTTGCATGTTTGTGGTGGTGAATGGAGTCACACAACAACCACAGAGCCATATTTTAATGAAGAAGCATACAAACAAAATCAAACAAATACAATTGCCATCCATAGCAGTGGACGAGGGTATGAGAAAATCAATACTACCATCATGGAACAAACACTGCTTACAAAACTATCTCCTGAAAACTCAGAATTACCTCTCGATTCAGCAGAACCACACCGTCCAGTATACAAATGGTCGTGCACATAAATGTGTGCCATTCCAAACAAAGCTTTCAATTCTTTACGTCAGTTCCTCAATCAATATGTAAAAGGTAAAGACAAAAGTAAAATGAAAGTGCTGCAAAATATGGATATTTGTGCAGTGCGGAAAGACACAGGACTAAACAGAAATTCATTAGCCTGCATTTCTGGGCCTATTTGCAAAAGTACCTTCCATGATATCAAAAGAATATCAGTACATCATTCCAAAGTAAGAAATTTAGTGTATACAATATACTGTGCAAAAAGTCCAGCATCAGAACTAGGCAATTTAAATTTCACTCTTCTACATGGTCCACCCAAATACTTACAAGAAGAAATGGACCGTATTCAGAAAAAGTACTTTGAAAGTGAGAGCCACGTAGAAAATGCAACAGTTTTAGAACATAGTAGCGACAATTCTGCACATAGCAACCTTTTATTACACACATACAGAAAAGAAATAGTAACATTTAAAAGGTCATCGGCTGAAGTACCAAACCATGTGTGTGTGTGTTGCCACAGAATGTTTTGCAAAAGGAACACAAAAAATGTGGACATAGCATACAAGATAGAAAACAATGAAGACTCTAAATGGTCTGAATTAGCTTTGTACCTATTAGCTGAAAACAAATATGAAATAACTGAATGCCTAATATGTTGCAGTTACTGTACTGCAAAATTAGACAACAACCACCCTCCTTCACTTGCTATTACAAATAATTTGGAATTGTTTCCATTACCAAAAATCCTGCAACAGCTCAATTTGTATGAGAGCATAATAATTCAACAGTTCGCCCATTTCAAGCAATTATACGCCTTCATCCAAAAACAGCAAAATTACCTCCCTCTGAATTGGTGAAAGGCATTTGTGGCAAAGTAGTTTACTTGCCATTAGATCTAATGGAAAATGTACACACTCTAGGTGTGGAACGTTCAATAGAGCATTCTTTAATAGTTTTGTAAATGGAGTACCAACAAAGGACAAACAAATTTGCCAACAATTAGTGGATTTAAACAAAGTTAGACAAGCATTGCAAGATCTAAAAGACAATAATGAGTACTACAAGGAAATAAATATTGATGAAAGCTTAAGACAAACAACTGAAATAATTCAAGAGCCATCAGAAACTGGACGATTCGAACATCTGGATCCAGCTACAGTATCCACTCTTTTGGACCATTACACAATTCATCAATTGCATTCCAATAAAAGCATAGATGATGCACTAGAAACTTACTAAATGAGACAAACTAAAGGGTCACCAATGAGTATTTGGGGAAAAAAGTATAGAAGCACGTGCTTTTCGACTGCTATTTCCTAAAGGCAAAGGTGTTAGATATGATGATAGACCCACTCAGATTGGGGCATCAGAATACCTCTCATTACGAATGTATTTGCAAGATCCCAGATTTAGACAAAATGTTGAATACATATTCCACCTACTCTATGAAAGTGAATTAGCAACACTGTGTTATGGAGTTGCACACATTCTTAAATCTGGAACGCACTTTCCAAATATGTCAGCTACGCAGTTAATACAAAAAGTACAAGAAAAAGATGAGGTGTTACAATCAAGTATAACAAATTTCTTTGCAAACATGCGTGGTACAAAGGAATACTGGTTCAGATGGCACGGAGACGTGCGTTGCATGATCAGAAACATTGGACCACCAACTTGGTTTGTTACACTAAGTTGTGCAGAATATGCATGGGAAGATTTACATGAGTTCCTACGCATAGCAAACAGCAACAAAAACAATATAGATATATTAACACCTGGAGAACTTTGCTCGCTAGATCCAGTTAATGTCTCAAGATATTTCCATCATCATTTCATTGCAATGCTACACTTTATTTGCAATAAAACTGTTGCTCCCCTTGGAAGTGCAACACTTGTTTTTGAGAAAAGAATATCAAGCGAGAGGAGCACCACATATTCACATGCTGTCATTGATCAAAGGTGCACCGAAATTCGGGCACAACAGTGATAGCACTGTTTTGCAGTTTATCCAAAAATATGTCACATGTGAAATCCCTTCAGGACAGACACATAGTGAGCTGCATGGGCAGACCTTACAATTTCAAATACACAAATGTGGCAAATATTGTCATTGTAAATACAAAATGAAAGATAAATATTACACCAAATGCCGCTTTGGTTTCCCTAGACCAGTTACAGAAACAGGTGAACTAAACAATTTCATGTCTTCGGTTCGACATAGTGTTAAAGGTAAATCACCTAAAAACACGTATTAAATACAAAGAAGGGAAGAATCAAAATATATCAATGATTACAATGCAATCATTGCCATATTATGGAATGCAAACATAGATGTGCAGTACATTGCAGACAATTCAACTGCTGTTGCACGATATGTTACAGCCTACTTAACAAAAGCAGAAAAAACAGAGCTTCAAGACCTCTGGGATGAGCTAGCATCAGACAAAACATTATCACAGAAATTGTACAGTCTAGGCATAAAAATGCTCTCTCATAGAGAATGTGGGGCCTATGAAGCAGCAGATCGTTTAACCGGCACTGCTTTGTATGGAAAAGCAGACAACATAGTATGGCTCAGTTTTGGTCCTGCAAAATCTACAAAAAGAGTGCTAAAATCATATGAGGACATAGAAAAAATTGCCAAAAATGATCCCAACAGCCAAAACATTCTAAAAAACAATTTACTGGGCATATACTATCAGAACAGCAGTACCACTCTGGAAAGCATGTGTCTATACCACATAGCGCAAAACTTTGCATACAAAAATAATGTACAACCCGATGAAAGCAAACGTAGACATAGAGTGACCGATTGTGAAGGGAGTTTAGTGAAACTTAACAAATGAAGCTTAATTACTCATGTGAAATTGTCATTAAAAACTCCTCAACAGAAAGAACTATATTACATGTCACTGTTACAACTTTTCAAATCATGGTGAAAAGAGGAAGACATACTAGATAATAATGAGTGCTATGAAGATGCTTTCAAAGCAAATGAAAGCACTATCACTGATGTGAACTTTACGCAGTACAAAACAATGCTACACAATGAGCAGCAACAGGAAGAAGAACTTCAGGCCCAACTAGATAAAAACTCCTCCGACAGTAGTCAACCTTCTGTAACAGGAAGTCAAGAACCATTAGGACAACCACTAATAGCAAATGAGGCTGAAGTAGCTATGGCAGAAGTACAAAACACCATGTATCAGTATCAATATTATCAGTATCAGTATCAATATATATTAATATAAGTATATTGAAGACGTAACAAAACAAATTGTACATGGTGTACAACACGAAAATAAAGAATGTACCTGTCAAAATTACAAACGTATACTGCTGTACGTCAGTGGTGAAGCTGGATCAAGGAAAACATTCTTAATCAAAATCATCAGCAAGTTCCTTCAACAATTAACAAACAACAAACTGTCAGCTGTTGTAACAGCCCCCACAGGTTTAGCTGCCTACAACATCGGCGGTGTGACTTTACACCGATTACGACTGCCTCCAGTAGAGCATCACAATAAATTAGACTACTACAAACTTTCTGCAGAAGCTGCTGTGGAATTACGTAGAGTATTGAAACAAATGAAAATGCTACTAATAGATGAAGTGAGCATGGTCTCCAACCTAATGTTGGCTTTGATTCATCTCAGATTGCAAGAAGTACTTAAAAATAATAACGAAGAACTCTTTGCAGGGAAACACATTATTGTTTTCGGAGATCTTCTACAATTGACACCAGTGAAAGGTGAACCGATTTTTAAAACCTTAGGCCACAAACTCTGCCGGAAAACTGTTGGTAGCATAGGTAATGTTAACCTTTGGCAACATTTCCAATACAGAGAATTAACTGAGAACATGCGGCAATCTGCAGCTCGCACTTATGCCAACATCTTAAAAAGTATTAGAGTTGGTGTATTATCACAAGAAGCACAAGCTGTATTGAAAACCCGGCATATACATGCACTTTATGGCAATAATGCATGTGCAACTGATATGGAGCAAATAGCGCACAAAAATGTCAATTGTATGGCCTTAATGCCAACTCTTGCAAGCTGTTTAACGAAACAATGTTAAAGAAAGAAATGTTAGCAATAATAGAAATTAGAGCCAAAGACAAACTAGACTTATATGGTATGACAGTACCCATGTGTGAACAAGCCACAACAACACTAAATAGTTTAGAAAATTCAATCTCCAACACAGCTGGGTTGGAAAAAATATAGAAATTATCATTAAATTGTAGAGTAATGCTTAAACGTAAACTTGACGTAGAGCAAGGGCTAGTTAATGGAGCACTCGGCACAGTTGTTGGCTTTCAGTCATACCCACGTTGTAGCAACATTCAGTTTGTAAATATTCGCTTTGATAACATTTCAGAAGTGAAAAGGATAGGGCGCTCAATTGCTCGATTCCTTCTCTTCAAAGACATGTATGTACGTAGAGAGCAATTTTCTCTAACGCTTGCATATGCAGTTACCATTCATAAATCCCAAGGACTTACCGTAGAGAAAGCATTAATAGATATAAGAACCACAGTGTTTAAGGAAGGCATGAGCTACGTAGCGTTATCGCGCCTACGTACACTTGACGGTCTATTCCTAATAAACTTTGATTCAAGTAAAGTCAAAGCGGATATTCCTTGCATTCTAGAATACAATAGATTGCGTTCACTGTACACCCCTCATCTGAAACAATACCCTGTTCCAGATAAAGTGCAACGTGGTAAAAGAAAAGTAAATGAAACAGAAATGCAACAGAATGCAACAGCAAATTCCGCAAGAAAAGAAAAGAAGCTAAAGTTTCATCAATTGCCGCAAACATAGAAGAACCTATTAGGGAATGTAAACCAGGCATGTCAGCAAAAAAGCAACAGAAAAACCGAAAAATGCACTCAGATACAGAACTTGCTGGCCCATTCAAATTTACAAATGAAAGAGGGGTAAGTTGCTATGCAAATGTAGCAATGAATATTCTATTTCAATTGCTACCAATTGTTAACAATATTTGCCTGCACAGTACAGACCAATTGTGTTTGCAAATGTTAATGCTGCATAGAAATGCAACAAGCAATCCTGACAACACATACAGTGTTCATGGAGTAAGGCAACAATTGGACGACTGCGGGAATGGTGAGATTCAGTATGAACTCACAAGAAGATCCACAAGAATTTCTAATGTACATACTATTAGTATTGGAAAACAAAAGCATACCTGTAAAAGAAATCTTCCAAATATCGTACATGTGGAAACATACATGCACTCTCTGTAGCAAAGTGATACAGGAAGAAATCCCAAATGAGCAATTTGTGTATGTTTCCATAACAAATAGTGACAGCATTCCATTTCAGCAACTTGTACAAAATGCAAACCATGGCAGATTATGTAGTATTTGCAATTCAGACAATCGCTCTACCTTACTGATACAATCACATAGTGCCTACATAATACTTATGCTTCTATGTTATAATGCAGATGGCACCAAAAACAACTGCAAACTGACTGGATTCACACACAGTCAAGTGTCACTTGGAAAGAAAACCTTTACAACAGTAGGAATAATCTATCATGCAGGAGCTACAATCAATGCAGGTCACTACACTGCATACATTAAAAGGAATTCTGGATGGTTTGAATGTATTGATAGCACCATTACTCTAAATCAGAGGTTGCCAGCTGACCTAACAAATGTGTATTTAATGTTCTTGAAGCTAAGATTTACGAAATAATGTGTACTTCAAGATTGTCAACAAATTATGTGAAATACTGCAAACAGTTAGAATATGCCCACAGGTATCTAACTACCCAACAGGATGGAAGAATGACAGAAATAAATGATTATCACAGATCGTTGGAATCAAATGCACAGGTAGAATACGCCTATAGGTATCTACTGTTGTTAAAAATCGGCAGGAAGGCAACAAAGAAAACATTGATCAGAAAAATGAAGAAAACACTGAAAGGAAAAAATGAAGTACTTACTACCATAAGAAATGAAGAGTTTTTTTAATCCGAGAAGGATTTATTTCCCCAGACCCAATGATTAGAAAAGCAAACATAGAAACTGAGCTCAATGCACAGTACACTGGTTAGTAAACTAAATATGAGGGTAAAAAAAAGTGAACTGTCTGTTATGCAATGTAGCAAATTTTTAAAAAATGCAAACACTAACACACCTTTTAATTTCATCATAGAAATGGAAAAAGTGATACTTCCACCAAGTACGATATCCAACTAAAAAAACGTATGTAGATTCTGAACAAAGTAAGGAGTAAGTATATTGGCAGGGAATGTACTTGTCTAATCTATGGTACTAATATGCTGCAGTGCCTGTAGGCTGCCATTCCTTCTTCGGTGATTAACCTACCACCTACGCCTTACAACCAAGGTACAAGGAGTATAGTTCCTATCCACAACTATCGCTGCATATGGAAACCATGGTCTTTGTGAATTAGCTGCTTATAAATTTACTTTGCGGACCATTGTCTGCAGCCATGAAGTTAAGACACTATGGCATCAACACAAGTACCACATTCCATCACACCCATATTTACTTGTAACTCCACTGCCTATGACTTCAGTCTTGCGTGCATGGGCTTTAGCCATCCACCCAATAGTGCAGGGTCTCCGCACAACCACCTCAGTGATGTGTGGTAGTGGGGGTTATTCTATAGGTGTGTTATCCTTCAGTACCTCTGCCCAGAGGCTTCCCTCCTAGCTGTATGTCTGTAGATCTTACATGGGATGGGTGTGCAGTGTCTTCCAAGTCTAGTACTTACCACTTTGTTCTTGGTTGCTAGGCCTTCGGCCATGCACCCAAGACTGCACGCACTCCCCACAACTTGCCAATCAAAACGCAACACTACGGGTGTATGCATGGGTGGCACATGCAGCGGAGGTTGTGGCCAGGGCCTACAGTCTTGGAAGTTCGGCAGATGGCCATGCATTCAAGACTCTAGGCCCTGGCCAAAACACTGTAGCATGTGCCACCCATGGCGGCGTACTAATGAATATAATAATAGCCATTGGAAAAAATAATGCATTCACGGCATGTTGCCAATTTCAATGTTCCCTAAAATCACACGTGTCCTTACAAATGTATCAACTCCCCCATGCGCTGCACGGGCTGAAATACTGGCCTTATTGGACCCCTCATTTTCTGTGCGTACAAGGAGGCCATAGAACATATGTCATTAAGTAGGTATAAGTGTACTGTGCGTACAAGATGTCCATAGAAATGACATCATGACGACCGACCCCCAGAACAAATGTATTGGTCAACCATATCTTAAGACTGTAGCCCCTGGCCGCAACCACCATAGCACGTGCCACCAAATGGCGGCGTACTAATGAATATAATAATAGCCATTGGAAAAAAGAATGCATTCACGGCATGTTGTCAATTTCAATGTTGTCTACCTATATGCCTGTGCTTTCAACAGTTACAAATTTCCTGTCCACTACATGGACTGAAGTGTTACAAATTTCCTGCTCACTACATGGACTGAAGTGCTATGCTTATTACACCCCACATTTACTGTACCTACAAGGTGTCCATAGAAACTACATCATGACGACCGAAGAACAAATGCATAGATCACCCATTTCTTACTGTCTGAACCTTTCCCAATGCTCTGTGAAACAGCAAAATAATTTAATGAAAAAAGCATGTGAACGCTGGTTGTTGCTCCGCTTTCCGCGTATCCAAGATGTCGGGCGCATCCAAACCATCTGACGCAGAACACGTCTCGCAGCAGCCAATGAGCAGAGATGTTGCATGTCCGCGCTCATGACGCCAGCCCCTTAGCCAATCGTTATCTTGTTTGTCGACCGAACAGGGAAGTGTGACCGCGGAGCGAACATAGATATCACTAATTATGTCAGACGTACTTTTTCATAATTAATAATTAACATACCACACGTATGGTGACCAAATTTACAAAAGCACGCTTTCTGGACCAAGCCCCTACACCTGCTGCAGATTTCGTCAAAATCCGTCCAGCGGTTTCACCTGTAGCCGTGCACAAAGTTTTCCCCCCATTCAGTCTATGGGAAAAATGTTGTTTTGGGACCCCCCCTATAACTTTGCCCCCCCTGGCCCAAACATCTCCGACCTTTTCGAACAAATTCAGAGTGGCCCATACACTTTTTTTTGCAAAGTTTGGTGAGGATTCGTCCAGGGGGAGCCGAGTTATAAGCCACCCAAAAAGTGCTCTTCCTATGGCGACAGCAACTTAACCATAACTACGTGGCCATGTAATATATATATATATATATATATATATATATATATATACATATATATATATATATATATATATATATATGGTAGACCCTGTACAGAAGTGCAGGGAAGGCGGAAAGGCACTCCAGGAAGCGTTCTTGCATGCGGAAATCACGGCAAAACACTGAGGCAGGAAACCATTGTATGTCAGACAAAAAGATATACTTTAATTAATCCAATGTCCAGCACAGGAAAAAACAACACGAAAAACGACGTGTTTCACGATAACAAACCGCTTGTTCATGTTTGGGGCGAGAAACACAAAGAAAGGACTATTTATTCAAACATAGACTCTATGGTTGTGGTATAGAGAGTCGTGCACACTTCCCTTCCGTCTGATGCTCAAGTCTACCATCTTGGAATGGGTTAAATAGCTAAGCCAAACATAATGTCAGAGCAAAACAAAACATGCTTTTAAATCGGGTATTGTAAACGTTAGACAAAAAGGTATTACAAAATAAAAACCACTTCATGTGAGGTTTGTATTAGTATAAACAAGCCAATGCAGTATTTTAAATTTAGTGCATAATGCACGTAATCTTTTTGTTCTGAGATTCATGCGTATTTAAATTTACCTATTCAAGTACAAATACCTGTATTCACTAACTGTGCAAAATATGCAGTATACAACAAAATGTTGTTAAAGTGCTATGTGCATTTAGCAGCTATAAAATACGACTCACAGTTGATAAAGTGCAGCGTGCATTTAGCAGCCTCACAGTATTACTCTATATGTTAGAATACAATAAAGTGATATATATATATATATATATATATACATATATATATATATATATATATTAAGCGAGCACTAAAATAATGTGATAATGTGTTTGGTAGGCTGAGGGCGTTTAAGGGAAGGAAATGATGCAGATTGAAGAGGCGGCTGAAAGCATGCTTAGTAACCACGGTAAACGGCGGGAACTTCAGCAAATAGCGGCTTTAGAATGAGGATTCGATTGGCTTGGCAAATGTGGATACTGGTTCACCTTTGGCTGTGCCATCAAGATATAGGAAGAGGGCCTGCTTCATGATGCTGCATACGAGAAAGGGGTGAGATGGCGGGAGTGGAACTTAAATAAAAAGAAAAAAGATGGGGTTTGTGCTTATTAAAAATATATACGGTAGAGTATTGCTCTGCTAAGGCGACTATAGTCCATGGACCAAGTTGTGAAGGCAACCGTGCTTGCGGAAACTTGCTCAGGACAGAGGGTGGTGGTCGCAATACAGTGGGTCCTAATTAGGCAAGATCGTTTTTTTTTTTGGTACATGATGATTACAGTGCCAGTATTTTTACAAAACAATGTTGTTTGATTATAAGCATTTTGACAACCCATTTGACTATCAGAACTTGTTTGCAATCAGCAGAACACACATCCCTCTTCGCTTTCCGTAAAGCAATGAAAACCATCCTCTTCACATAAGGTCCCTCGCATCAGCATGAATACTATACATATGACCCACTGCATAGGCTGTAATGTAATGGCCAATTGCATAAACTGTAAGTATTGAACTATGTCTGTAGTATTTATAATGTACCAACGTCTGCTACCACTCCTGTATTTCTGTAACTAAGCTCTAACAAGTAACAGCGCCTCAATGCCCTTGGGCTGTTTGTGCGCTATATAAATTTAAATAAATAAATAAATTTGACCATTCACGTTTGAATTATATAAATCCATTAGTGGTGTACGTCTATTTTTTAGAATGTATTTATGTATTTGTCATTTGTATAGTGCCCCAAGCCCAGAGGCATCTAGGATGCCATAAAGCAGTCCATTAATAGAATTGCACCATGACTACACAATATTACTTTGTCCGGCACACATTTTTTAAACCAATGCCACCATATTTGTGGAGGGGCACTGGCATGCGATTGTGAAAATAAGGCCAATCTAATGCATTAGAATTATTCACGAAAAGAGTATGTGTGAGGAGGTGTGTCAGCAAGACGGTTACGTTTTCACATGTTGACTTGTTCACACATTGTGGTTGTGCACATGTGCAAGGCACCACGTGCACTTGGGCTTCTCCGAGGCATTGCCTACTGGCAGTGATTGCCGAAGAAGGCAGCTTCTAGCAGCCTGGCAGTGTAAAATAAACCTCAGCTTCGGCTGAATACAGATGGCATGATTGCCAGTTATGCGGACAAATGCCTCCTCAGGGGAAAAGGATCCACGCGTTATGTAAGCATCAATCAGCAGCAGGGCCCGAGCACCATGGGCTCAGGGCCATAAATAACATTACTGTACAGGAGACGCGTGGCGCTCGAAGGATGGAGTGCAATACCACGAGCTAATGCACAGGAGAGGGGACTGACTGCCTGTGCAGAAGCCAGGGCCTGAACCAGGGAAGGTGGAGCAACGCTCAGACTGGGGAACTGAATGACTATCGGGATTTTCAATCAGTGTCAGTTCCAAAGTGGATCTTTTCTCTAGCATTGGAAAGTGACTGTGTTTCAAACTGATTTATTTCTGTTGCAGACAGTGCTAAATTTGTATAAAAACAAACAAAACAAAAAAATGAATGCCAGGGCTGAAATATTTTCTGGGACGCGGGGGAGGGGTGGGGGGGTTGTTGCCCACCACTTCTACCACCACCCATAGCTGTTCCCCACAGTCTTGACATATTTGAGGTTACACTACCACTCGCACCTGCTCATTGTGGGTGATGGATGCACTGACTATCACCACTTCACAATTAAAGTGAGTCTGAGACAATGGCCCTCATTACAACCTTGGCGGAGGACCATGGTGCTATTAGCACCATGGTCCATGCCGCTAAGGTTACGATTCCGCCATGGTGGATGGCGGAATTACCGCCCCATTCCAAGGTGAGTGGGGTGGTAATTCCCCATTCACCATTTGCCCTTCCCCATTCCCATTTTTGCCCCCATAGGGCATAATGGGAATGGGGAAGGCGCTAATTACGGCACCGTAAATTATGGTGCCGTAATTAGCTCCAAAGTCCCTTTGCGGGTTGGATTTTTAACACCTGCTAAAAGCAGGCGTTAAACACCAACCTGCAAAGGGACACTTGTAATCAGGCGTTAAGAGGTTAACGGCGCCGACGGCGCCGTTAGACCCTTAACGCCTGAGTTGTAATGAGGGCCAATGGCCCTCATTACAACACCGGTGCTAAACCATGGCGCTATTAGCACCATGGTTGGTGCTGGTGTTGTAATGAGTTCGCCGTGGTGAAATGGGGAAATACCGCCCCATTCCAAGGTTGGCGGGGCGGTATTTCCCCATTTCCCCATGACCCTTCCTCCTTTCCCATTTTTGACCCATAGGGCTCAATGGGAATGGGGAAGGCGGCAATTACGGTACCGCAAATTGTGGTACAATAATTGCCTGCGAGGTCCCTTTGCGGGTCCCTTCTTTAACGGCTGGTCCAGACCAACCGTTCAGGTCGGGTCCCCCAAAGCGACCTCGTAGTAAGGCGCTAAGTGGTTAAAGGTGCCGCAGCCTTTTACGGCGCTGTTAACCACTTAGCGCCTGGGTCGTAATGAGGCCCAATAAGTGTAGGGGTTCACAAATAAGTGCCTGGGTTGAGCTCTGGCAAACCCCCCACAAATTAAGCAGTGCAGGTAGGCTACACAACACAGATCTCTGCAAAGGAAAGGGACAGCAACGTGAAGAAAATATATTTCCACATCATACCGTTGCAGTATCAGGCCGAGAGCAGGATGAAGCAAGGCAGGAGAAAACATTTGCTAAAGTCAGGCACAGCAGGTGTTAAACCCAAAGCGAGAAATTATAATGGCATCACATGCACCAATACTATGGCTTTATAAGTTTGCTTAAGAAATATAGCTCATGTATGTAGCCGTTGTGTTTGAATGATTTGTTGAGCGTATATCAGCTGTTAAAACTCTATGTTTAAAGCTTCATTGTTGTGTTTAGAACAGCACACTCGTTTGCCCCTGAATACGGCCCTTCTGTGCATTGCGTATCAAAGGGGGGGGAGGGTCAGAGCCCCAAGTCTGCACCCCCTTTGAGGGCCACTTATATATGTATGTCCCATAACTGATATGCTGGGACTGCATTTAAGGGGAACTAGCTTTCAACGTGCCTGCGGAGGGCGGGAGAGGGGGATATTAGCATTTTACGAGGACAAAAATATAGGGTATTTTGGGATAGTGTTTAAACTGATAATGTGGTATTCAATGGGGGAAGTATTTGTTCAATACTGAAATAGTTAAATGCCTCAAGTACCTATATTGAGGCAGACAGAAACAACAGGCAGTATTTAAAATTGCTGCTGATATTACTGTAGCCACCTAACACATAATGACCCATTTGTTGTGTAAATAGCAAATGCATATTAATTAATTAGGTAATGAATTCATAAATTACATCGTCTGCTATTGCCATTGCTCTGAATGCTGGTATCTGTCCCTCTCCTCGATCACTAATAACACAGACCCAAACACACTAGCAGCAACCTTTGACACCATGACAAAGACCCATGACACCATTGCGCCAACCAAACTTTGCAAAAGTAAACAAAAGTAGGTATAAGTGTACTGTGCGTGGTTTAACCCCCAGCTCAAAGAATTAAGACTCCAAAAAAGGAAACTCCAAGCCATCTGGCCCCTACAGTCGGGATTAAAACCACATTAACCAACTTCGCCAACATGTACAAGAAGGAAATAATCCTTACCAAAAGGAATACATTCAACGAAAGAATCTCCAAAGCGAACTCTGATACTAATGAGCTCTCTACCATCCTTCGTGAAATGGAAAACCCTATTCCACCCACAGATAATGTCCCGAAAGACAAACAATGGTGCACTAGCATCCAAAACGCTTTATCTTTTAAAATAGCCACTCTGCAGACTAAAATACCCATCAAAAAAGCCTCCTTGTGCTCCACTGAGACACACCCCACCCCACCCATTGCTACTCCAATCATGAATACAAATTTCAGATTCACCAATAACTCCATATTGGAAACTGAAAAGGTTATACTCTCCCTGAAGCCATCCAACTGCCAGGGCGATATCTGCCCAGCACAATCAAGGATGCAGCTAGAGATTTAGCAGCCTTTATCTCAATTCTAATTAATTTGTCCTTTAACTCAAGCACTGTCCCGATTAACCTTAAAGAATTGTGGGTACTACCACTTCTTAAAAAACTGACACTAGACCCAGCCATCCCTACTAATTACAGACCTATCACAACGGTCCCCTTTCTCCTCAAAATCATTGGTAGACTAGCCTACCTCCAAATCCAAACTTGTTTGGAGGCTAACCACTTATTAGGATCACGCCAATCTGGTTTCAGGCCACAACATGGAACTGAAACGGCATTAATTGACCTAAAGACACAAATCAACTTGTTGAAGGATAAAGGTAAAACAGCTATGCTACTCCTCCTCGACCTTTCGGCAGCCTTTGACCTGGTGTATCACGCAGTGTTATGCGAAAATCTAGCGTCAGCCGCACACTTCTCGAGTGATGCTACAACCTGGGTTCAATCCTTTCTAGCCAACTGCACAATGAGAGTGTTCTCCCCGCTGTCATGATTCCTGCCCCTCATGTCCCTAGCCCTCCAAGATGTCAGGCTGGAGCCAGGCCACGATCACCTACATGGCCCTCAAGGGCCTCTCCATCCCTCCAAAGACCCACTTGGAGTCAGACTTGGCACTTGTGGAACCAGACTCACTCACTCCCATAGGATAACCTTGGGGGTTAGACTTGTAGTGCATTGATAGGGACAAGATGGGTGCCCCCACATATTTTTATTCCCAGAACTGCATTTGCAGTCTAGTCTTTTGGGTGTGGTTCAGCCCAGAGACACCTGGGATACCCAGAGACTATTTAAGCCACGCCCAGGCTGAGAAACATGCTTTGTGTTTTCTGCAACTGCAGCGTGACACTCACCGTGTTCGGATCGGTCTCCAGTAGGCCTGCATCTTTCTTCTGCGCTCAGCTCCTGCAAGAACAAAAACACCATTAGGAACAGCAGCACTTCTGCCCATCATTCATCGCTCTTTCTGTTCTGCGGGCATCTTCCACGGTGTCATTCCCAACCCGGCACGCTGCTTCCTAAGGAAAAGGGAAAAGAACAGAAAAAGGCATTAGTAAGCATTCTGCAAATCTTTGCTTATTTTTAAATACTATACGAGCTTCAAATGCTTACCTGAATCCCAGCCGCTCTGTAGGAACTCTGTCTCCGGAACTTCTCATCCATCTGCAAGAGGGAAAAGACACTCCAGGTTAGCGTGCAAACATCTAGAGGCGCCGCATACCGCGCTTACTCACCGTATTTGTTTTTCATAACTGGCATCCACGCTGAAAAAATCGCGGCACCTAAAAGACACACAAAAATAACTCAGTTCAATACAAATACGAAAGGGGTGCATCGCACATCGCGCTCTCACTCACCTTCAGCACTACTCATCTCAGCAGCACGCCACCATCCCCGGACGCCGGCCATCATCTAAGGAAGGAAAGGAACAAAGTTAGAGAACTGTTCAAAAGACTCATTATACTTACCTGTCGGACTCTTGCCAGTGAAGTAACTAGGCAGCAATGAGCCTGCATCAATCAACGTGGCCCTGCGCTGAAAGCAGGACGGAGAGCACACTATCCAAGAAAACAAGGTGAGCTGTGGATCAAAGGGAAGGGATGGACCCGGGGAAGAAGGGGTTGAAGCACACAGAGACAATAGGGAGTTAAACTCTACCAATCATGTGATTCAGGCCCAGTCCCCAGTCAAATAGCCTCCAGGGAAGGGTTTGAGGTCGTAAGAGGTCAGAACAGGCTGAGTGACGTCCCCGTGGATACCAGGTGAGCGTTACACCCATCAGCCTCAGCAGAACCAATCCAAATTACCTCTGGTGTTCCACAAGGTTCATGCGTCTCACCAACAATGTATAACATCTTTACCAAGCCACTCTTCGACAAACTTGACAGACTGGGTGTCACATATTCTAATTATGCCGATGGCACTCAGATCCTCATTCCCCTTTCGGGCAACTTCGTCAAAGACACGGCTCTGGTAAACAGGATATACCTCCTCATTCAGGCATGGATGGCCTCACATGGTCTCTGCCTGAATTTATGACAAAGCTGAGATCTTGATTTTGGGCTCTGACTGCAACCTAAAAAAACTAAGCCCCAATTACGCTGCATTCACTAACGATGGCAACGTAATCAAAGTAGTTACTCGGGTAAAAACTATAGGTTTTTACCTGGATTCTACATTATCTCTAAAAAAACAGGTTAGCTCCATGGCCTCATCTACAGCTTATACCTGTAAATTAATTAGAGCCTGTAGACCCTTTTTATCCAAACCTAGTTGCATCACGCTCGCCAATGCATTAATAATGTCTAAGCTAGAGTATTGTAATGCCTTATATGCAGGCGCTAACAAAAGTATCCTCAACAAAATTCAAACACTACAAAATAATGCTTTGAGATCAGCCTTGAATATACCACGTAGAGAGCATATTTCCAATATCAGAAGAGAGCAGCATTGGCTAAAAATTAGCAGCAGGATACGATTCAAAGTGGCATCCCTCACCTTCAAATGCCTCAATAACACTGCTCCCCACTCTCTGCCAGACTGACTAGAAAAATCCCAGCTCACCACACTAGATCTTCCAACCAGCTCTGCCTAGAAATTCCCAGATTTGGAACCAGCTTCCCTGTCAAAGATGCTCTCTCCTGGAATGCTCTGCCCGCTTCCATTAGAGTGTAACAAACATACTCTAGTTTTAGACGGAATTTGCTGAACTGGCTGCGAACTAATGACATTTAAGAAACTGCTTACCACCTGTGTTTCTGATCTTTGTACAAATCTGTGCGATTATCTGTGTATACCTCCATTGTCCCCATCAATGTAACAACCTGGTATTGTGTATCCCCTACCCAAATTATATGTAATACAAATGTTTATGATTCATGTAATGATCTGTATGCTGTAACTAAGCTTCAAGTATTCTTGTAACTGCTGCGCCCAGCTTCCTGAGGGTTTGGTGCGCATTACCAAATAAATAAACAAACAAACATAAACAGGCTGCCAAACATATTTATTTTCCTTGGAACTCACTGGCAGGCAGGCTGCATTACAACATATTTTTTGGGAGCGCAAAGTTATCTATAACGACCAGTGAGGTGATGTACATAGAAGAGGGGGCAAATAGCATTATTGGGGAACCTGCAGTGGGGCGATCCAGAGCGAGTGTTGAAGAGTAATTGGTGTGGAAAGGCATTACAGATATCATGCACAAGAGGATCAGGTGGGGATGGTGGTGTGGCCCCTGGAAGGAATTCATAGCACACTAGGGAGTCGCAGAATATGAAATTAGCACCTAAGTGTCAGTCAATTCTTTGATGAAATGGGAGTGCAGAGGCCTTAGGAAATGGAACCAGGTACTTCTGGAACCGATTGGTCATTGCATGATTTTTGACTGGAATAGTTAGAAGTTGTGCCTAATACTTAAGGGGTTGATGTTCTGCTGGCTTTGGGTCTCTACATTTCTGTTTCTTTTAGTTGCAGTCTGGTGAGGGTTTTTGCTCTGCTGGCACAGTTACAGTAAAGATGGTTGGAACGGTGTACAAGGTACACAAGGGAGCTTGCAACATACGTGATTCAGCATGATTTCCAACTGATTCATGCTATGGTGAAGTCAGTCGAGTGCATTCGAAGTTGAAGTTATATGAGCAGACTTGTAATGCTCGTCGATGACTTGTGCCACTACATGATGAATTGGTTTAATTTTAGCCAACAGAGTGCCTAATATACCAGTAACAAAGGTATCAGCACCACCAAATCCAGTAAAGCAAAAATTGCATTCACGTCAAAGCCCTCTGTATTTCTCACAAATCACTACACAGACAAGACCCACATTCCTCCAAGCTAAAATCAATCATTAACAACAAGGAAGAAACCGAAGATCGAGCAATGACCTCCAAATCGTAGCGAAACACTATGCAAAAAGGCAATTCTGAGGATCCACTTTTTCCTGTTTAAATCCAAACTATGGAACTTTATCCCAAAAGAAATAGGAATGACACAAGATCACCTTACCTTCAGAAAATGACTGCAAACCTGGCTATTCAACTCTCCGAGACTAGCATAAAATCAGGCACCCCCACAACTCTTACCTTGGACCCAAGGCAATCAGGAACAGTATTGAACCTGGAACCAATAATAAAACAACCACACTCTACTAGCTACTAACCACTGCTGCTCTACAGTATACCTCCCACACACACCCTTATATGCCTGCCTTGCTACACACAAAACACACAACCCACACATCTGCCAAAAGAACATACTTCCGCAAACAACCCAGATACTGGACGTTGCCCCACTGGTCACAATAACCCCAGTGCACACAACTCCAAGCACACTCGGAAAACCGACACGCACAGATGCTTGTGTCCCCTGGTGCTGCTGGGACCAACAGTAGAGCACAACCTCTATCCCTCTTCCCTCAACCATAACCCACCCACTTACTTACAGAACCAAATGAGCGCTTGAATTCCACACAAATGATAGCGGTGCTTGGTTTAAGTCAGCGTAACATAACACAGAACACAGGCATGGAGTGTAGCATGAAAGTTGGGTTTTGAGTTTAAGGCACAGCTGGAAGCTAGGAGACACATGTGTAACAAGCCAATCAGTACATTTACTTTAGAGTCTAAATCTAGTCAAAATGGACTTAGGGCATCATCACGAGTTGGAATGTATCCCAGCCTAATATCTGTTGAGTGCTATTTGAGTTAATGCTGCAATGTGTGGCGTAACCAACACCAGATCAAGAGTTGCGTGCACATGGCCTTGGAGTTAACACAGATAGTGCGTGGCAGAAACAGTGGCTTCTAATACACAAATCCAGAGTGCATTGCGCTACCGTCGGGATACCGCTCTATTAGTGCCACGGGAAATGCATCACTGCTGGTACGGGAAATAAAGAGGCAACCATTTTGTAAATCACAATCTGCCGAAAATTGCATCCCCTCTAAGCCACCCACTACTCCAAATCCTGCAAAATGTCCCAGGAGCATACCAGGGGCAAGTCTGCCTTGGACTGGGTCAGAAAACCCAAGTTCTCTGACTAAGAATTAACTATACTCGTGGAGGAGGTAATGGGCCATCAAGATGAGCTGTATGGGCCACTGCAGCGAAATACCAGCGCACATCGGTGCACACAGATCAGGATAGCAGTCAGCCAGAAGGTGACAGAAGTGGGTTGTGTGCTCAGGGATGGGGAGGACTGCCGGAAGCGGGTCATCGACTTGACAGTCCGTGGGCTCTTGGCCGCGCACAGTAGTGTGACCATGGGGACAGGAGGAAGGCCAGCACCACCGGAGCTCAGACCATGGGAGGAGCAGATGACCACCCTAATTGAAATTAGTTCAATTGAGGGAATTGGAGGAGCGGAGGCAGGCACTGACACCCAGGAGGTTGCAGATGAGAAACCGCTCCCCACCTTGAAATGCATTATTGTGTCTGGGCCACCCCTCCATACCCAGTGTGAATGTGTGTGGTTGCACTGCGTGTGATGCACCACAGCCACCCATGTGTGAGCCCATGTACCACCGTACCCAAGTGCCACCAGGTATCCAGAGTAGCCTGAAGTACCTCCAATGTATCAATGTTAGCCCCAAGGAAAACAGATCAATGGCCTTGCCACATCAACCTGATTTGTGAATGCGTATCAAAGTCCCCTGCTCATGTACAGCGCCAAAGGAGCTGGGCATTCACATCACACATCTGAAGATGCCACATTAACATGTCTGAGCAGTGTCCCTCCCTTTTAGCACATTCCAGAAATCCCAACATAGTGAATAACAAACATGTAATGGCCAAGCATGATACAAAATGTGCCCTCACCCACTGTAAAGCATGAAATGTATGATACAAATGTAATTTGCCCTATCCTCATACGAGACTCTATGTACCCTACAGGCACGCAGTGATCATCACAGGGCAAAGTTGTGGAAGAGGAAGCAGGCCCATCCACATGCACGCCGATACGTGCATCGATCAGCACCACCATCCAGAGAAGGGACCGGCCTGAGAAATCAAGACATAGGACATAACGCAGCTCACCCCACCACAGCCAAGTCAGACCAGCTCAATGTCCCCAAGCTACAAGAGTGTCACCGCCTCAAACACCCAAAGTCACCAGGGGATTGCAGGATGTGGAGGTAGCCACCAGTGGGACAAACACAGAGGACAGTCACACATCCACTGATGAAGAACATGGTGCACCAGTGTTCTCACCTAGCCAGAGTTGCAATCAGGAAATTACCATACCACAAGGGCCCCAGAGCAAGTGGCAGTAGAAGTACACACTCCCCATGTCGCTGTACCTGAAGTCATGCCCACACACCATTGCCCGATGTAGACAAACCCTTATATGTGTGCCAGAAGGCATCCACTCTACCCGCGGCAGCCCACTCAGACAGACAGCCATGTCCAACGACAGCACCCCTACCACTATGCATAGACCTGACAGGCCGATAAACATCACACGTGACAGACCCATTGTCATGGGAGCTGCAGTAATGGGACAGTTGGACGTCATTGAGGAACGTCAGAGGAGAATTGAGGCCATGGAAGGTGAGCACAACCGTCACATAAAGGTGATTAGCCGTGCTATTCGGGGGCAGCCAAGACCATTGTGCGGGACAATGCCCGCACGCATACAGTGGTTGAGAGGTGTACTGCGGCCCTCACTGGATTTGGTCAGAGAATCTGTGAGCTCTGTGAGGTGCAATCTGCTCATGCCGAGCAGATGCGAGAGTCCAACACACTCCTCCACCAGCAGCTGCTGCTGGCAGGATCAAAACCATCAACCTCCATGACACCCACAGAGGGATCCCTGCAGGGTTCGTCCAGTCAATGTTCCTTGCGCCATTCCCACCGCCGCTCACCAGAGGGACCCAGACATCGGAAGTGTCAACGTCCCTCATAGATGGACACTGCACAGTTGGGCTGAGGCTCGGGCACATGAACTCACGTGCACTCTTTTGGGGTTTTGGAGGGCGGAGGGGGTAATTTGTGATGGGGTGTTGGAGGGTGGTGGTGTGATTGTGTGATGGGGTGTTGGAAGGGGGAGGATGAAATGTGCGATTGGGTGTTGGAGGGGGAGGGGGAATGTGTGATGGGGTGTTGGAGGGGGAAGGGGAATGTGTGATGGGGTGTAGGAGGGGGAGAGTTAAATGTGTGATGGAGTGTTGGAGGGGGGAGGGGGAATGTGTGTTGGGGTGTTGAAGGGGGCAGGGTGGAATGTGTGATGGGGTGTTGGAGGGGGAGAGGAATGTGTGATGGGGTGTTGGAGGGCTGACCGGGGAATGTGTGTTGGGGTGTTGGTGGGCAGAGGAGGGATTTTTCCACACAAAATAAATCCAGTTCATACTGCATAGAAAGCTTGGACATTTTTGATTGTGTTCAAGTGCTCTTTATGTACCCATCTACCAGATCAGAAGAAATTGTCAATCAACGCCTGTCTGGCCAACCTCCCCTCACTCACCCCATCCCTGCATGCATTTGCCCCGGCTATGGGCACATGCTCATCGTCACTCCCATCCCCAGGTGGTTGGCCATCAGCATCCGGAGACAGTGCACATGCCTGCGGCAGCAGATGTTGTGCAGCATAGAACAGGTGAGTACAATTTTCCCCACTTTCTGTGGCGCATACATCAGTGCCCCTCCCATACGGTCTAGGCACCGGAAACATGCCTTCAAGAATCCAAATGCCATTTCCACACTGATGTGTGCACGCCTATGGGCAATGTTATATGCCAGTTCTGCTGGAGTTTGTGGATTATGCACAGGGGTCATGAGCCATGTGTACTGTGGGTATCCGGAATCACCTGCAGTGGACAAAACATGTGCATTAGGCCTAGGTAGGTTCAGTGGATGTGCAAGGGTTGCACATCATTTAACTAAGCAGTATGGTCATGTATGTGTGCAACAGGCACATGCTACCTCATTGCAATGTTGGTATACATCCATCATCTTTAGGAACATGAATGGGCCCACCTATACATGCAGCTTGTGAACATTAATAAGGTGTTGAGTGGCAAGTTCAATTTGCATGCACTTGGTGTCAATGTACACGCAGCAGTGGATCGAAGACTATTTTTTTGGTTATGGGTGTGACAGTCATGCTGAACAGGTACGGTCATTTTTACATTTCTCCTTTGATTAGGGTGTGCTCATGTGCACTGTGTGTGCTCTGCTATGTGCGCCATTTCCTTTACGGGGAACTTACTACAAGTACCACACCTGTGTCTGCTTGCCACAGTCGTGCTTTCCTTACTTCATGGTTGAGGCTTGCGTCATATCTGCCTGTTTACGTAATTTATTGTTAAGTGATGTGTTGTGGCTGTCTCTATGGCTGGTGTCGCTTTTGCTACTTTTCACATTTATCAATATTTGGCTAGGCATGTGAATGGCCCTTCAGGGGTCACTATCTCAGGCATGTTCATGGTCTTGACTCCACCTGCCCATCTACTGTGGTTTTGTGGATGTGCTAACAATTGGACTCACTTGCCATTCCTGTGTGGGGCCCAGGGTGAGATTGCTCTTGGGTGTCAGGTTAAGTAGCAGCACTGCAACACAGACAAGATGCATTGTGGTTGCTGTGTTTCCATACGTGATTGTGATTTCACAAGTGTGTGGCATTCAACTTCTGTTTGTTCTGCTGTGGGGAACATGTGCAGGGGTTCTTGTGTGTCCCACATGCATGGAAATGGTGCTGTTCTAGTGCTGGCTGTGTCTCCTGGTGGCATGCAAGGATTCCTGTGTGTCTGCCCCCCCCTCATCAGCTCAACGTTGGCATGCATTTCATTCAGGAATTCTACTCACCCAATATCCATGTGTGTTGGCCTAGGTGCCTCTCCATGTAGGCTGGTAGGGTACTGTTGCTCAGTACCCTGGAGTCGTGGATAGATCATGGATAGCGGGTTCAGCAGTGGCTGAAAGTTAGATCAGGGCTACAGGTCATCTGCACGTTGAGGGAATTGAAACTCTTCCGGTTCCTGTAGGCTGCCTCATGGTCCCAGGGTGCTACAAGTGCAACATGAGTGCAGTATAGGGCTGCAATCACGTTAGGGACTTGGGCAATGAGTTTGAATTTGAGTTTATTTTATTTGTAAAGCTCAGCCAGGCCCAGGCGCAACCGGGCGCATTTTCTTAAATACACAATTACAGTACATTACAGTATATATACAAAGTAAAGTATATTACAAATTGGTACCAGATCTAGTGTGGAGGTGCTTTATGCATTCTGCGTGAGCAGCCAAGATTTGGTATTATTCTTGAAAGTTAGGAACAACGGCTCAGTTCTGATGGAAGCAGGCAATGAGTTCCAGAGTTTTGAGGCTAGGACAGGGAAGCCCACACCACCCGCTTTTTGGAGTTTAAATCTAGGCAGGATGAGGCTATGAATTTGTGCTGTTCTAGTGGGTTGTGTGGAAGTGTGGAGTGTGAGGGGGGAGGAGAGCTAGGGAGGAGCTTTGTTGTCCAGGCATTTATGAGTCTGGGCTAGAGTTTTCATAGCGATTCTATGATTTACCGGGAGCTAACGTAGATCAGATCTGATGTTGGAAATGTGGGACCGTCTAGGGATGTTGAGAGCTACCCTGATGGCATTATTCTGGATGGTTTGCAGTTTATTGAGGTTAGACTGGCTGGTCCCCAAGTGGAGGGCACTACAGTAGTCGATTTTGACATAATGAGTGTTCTAGCCAGGGTAATGCAGTTATGAGGGTTCAAAAAAGGTCTGCAGGCGGTAATGACTTTGCAAGTATAAGCCAATGCTGACCTTACTGCATTCGTTTGTCTGTTCAGAGATAAAGGAGAGTCTAGGTAGACGCTAATGGCATGGAACTGTGCCTTGACTTGGTTGACCTGTGCCTGGCAATGCAATGTGCTCATTATCATGGTGCAACAGTGCATCCAGCACCTGTCCCAGCACGGCACTAAAGGTGGACTGGGCCATACCATGCATCATGGCAACTGTGTGTTGGAAGCTACCAGTCCCAAGGTACTGTAGGATGGATACAAGCTTCACAGGTGGTGGCACAGTGGTGCTGATGGCTATACGGCTGCCTATGTCAGCCTGGATTGTGTCCGGCAACTGGGTGATGGTTGCCCTGTCCAGCCTGTACTCAGACACCAACTGCCCATCGGTCAGGGCCCACAGTGTTGGCCTGACCCTGGGTATGGCTGGCCACCTTGCTGGTGCTAGTCTACTCCTCATCCTCCCCTCCCCCACCACCACTCCCTATGCTCCTAGATCCCTGGGCCGGTTATCAGGCCTCTGTAGCTCCATGCGTAGCATGTACATTTCCACATCAAGGCTCCCAGATCCAGATGGTAACATGGTGATGGGGGGTGTGTGGTCCATGGGTTTGTCTTTTGTAGGCCTCTTGTGTGCATTGGTTCCACCTGGGCCCTTATTGCTGTCTCCTCCATGCTACATGGTGTTGAGGAGGGTGTGTGGCCATGGGTGGGTCTTTTGTAGACCTCTTGTGTGCAATGTTTCTACGTGGGCCCTTATTACTGTCTCATGTGTACTTTTACCTCCAGCATTTGGCCAGGGGTATTTTCAGTGGTATTAGTGCCCGTTTTCCAGTGCTATGTGCCCCAACGCTGTACTTGTGATAGCTCTCTATTGCGCATTTGGTTGCTGGTGCTATTACAGCCGGCCCAATTACAACCGGCTGTTTCGGCACCGGCTGTGATAGCGCCAGCAGGATTTACAGTTGTGATCCGGCCGAGTGGTACTGGCGGCGCTAACACTTTTTCCGCCTGATTTAAGGGCTACCGCCCAACTCGTAATGAGGGCCTCAGTAGATTACTGAATTGTGAATAACAGAAAGTCCAGATATGATTCAGGGGCCACTAGTGAATATTTTAGTAGGACAGGCATCAATGTTTCCCCAAAATATACATGCGCAACCAAGCTTAGCGAGGGTGTTGAACCAATGAGGGCTTTTAGGGGTTCACCCTCCACCCCCCTGAGAAACCTTTTACAATATTGGGTTAAAATCAAGCATATTCAGGACTCTTTCTGTAAAAAAATTGGGTAAAAATCCAGTTTGCAATGTGTTTTGTGGGGTTATAAATGAAAAGAGCCAATCGATGCAAGGGAATTTGCATCGATTGGCTCTTTCCGCACATTGACAAGGATCATTTTTCAGTTCATTTTCATGAAGCCTTTGCACACAATATATGCGAGTATATGTTCATGTTGTCCAATAACTATACATGTCCATGGAGGCTGCACCAATATATGCCAGTATTGCCATATAAGAACATAATCCTCTTGGCTTTACCAGCACAAAATGCAATGACACAATATGAAAATATATCCAGACTGGACCCACCAGTGTGTGCCAATACCAAATAGGAGCACTTTTCATGCTATCTTCAGCCTTGATGCCCCATAAATATGGCCACAGATAACCTCCCTCACTAAGGGCAACCTCCAGCACATAACAAAGGATGACATTGCATCAAAAAAGAGTTCCCACATGCCATGCTTACCATCTACAAATGTACTGCAAGGAATCGCAGGAGACACTTTGGCAAATTTAGATCACCGCCTGCTCATCAACTGTGTCTGCACTCACATTACAAGGTACTGTGATGAGCTGAAGTGGGCAGTGTCTGTTTCATCCCTCCGTCTGGCATTCCTGTGCCTGGTGCCACTTCCTCACATGCCCGTGTTAAATGAGATGGGTCTAATGTACCAATTGAAAATGGTCTTGTGCTGGTCATATCTACCATTTGGCAACCCATCATGCATGGTTTGGCAATGAAAGAGGGAGAGAGGGTTAATGGAGGGTGGGAGATAAGCAGGTGCAAAAACTGAGATGATGGGTGCTGCCCTGAAATTGCAGACCCTAGGTGTCAGTCCTATTCTATGTGGTTTGTGGTGGTGACACAGGGGCGTATGCTTTATCTGGTGGGAGATCCAAAGATCTGGGGGAGAACCGAATATTCGATAAATGTCCAGGCAATGGGATAAAAAATGATCTATGTGGAAGGAATAATGAAATATGGACCATGCTGTGAGCTCTAAGTGATTGACAGTAGTAGGGCATGAGGCATGCACAAGGATGCTTACAAGTACAAGGCTGTATTGTGCATAGGTGGCCATGTTCAGCATAAAGGTGACATCTGATTGCAAGATATGTAGGCTAGTTTGTGGTGGGGAGAGAGGAAGTTATGGAGACTCTTGAGTCTTGTTGTTTGGAGTTCATAGACTTAAGCAACCGGTATGGTTTCAGCCTGCTATGGGCTGAACGTGTAAATCCTGTAGTTGATAGTATTAGCCAGGCTGTCTGATTTCTTGCTATTCATGGGTGCATTTTGATGATGAATGTTGGGTGATGACAGCTTGGCAGGGTCCTTAGTCATCCAGTGTCAAAGGTGAATGGGTTAGATTGACCCGGTAAGGTTAAGGAGCCTTAGGGCATGGAAGCGCTGAGTTGGAAGAATGTTTTCAATTCCTGAGTTTTGGGGTGGAGTCAGATAGAAGGTGGCGCAGCACTGTCGGTGTCACCATCCTACTGGCTACAGCCTGTTCGTTTCATAGGGCTAGGTTTTGAGGTCCTGTGTTTTTGATGGGGCGGAGCATTTGGAGAGACTGACTCTACTGAGTCTCGAGAGTGTCCGTGGATTAAACATTAGGCGCAGGTGGGACTTACACGACTGAGTTCAGTCCTGAATAGGTACTTGTTTGTGACATTAGTGCTCCGCTTGGCATTCAGGTCCAAGTCAGGGACTGATCTTTGCAAGGTGTGAGGAGCGACCGCAAGAGGGTGGTGAGTACAGATTGTTGGAATATGGCTTTGTAGTTTTTCGGTGGAGCTAAAGGATACTCGAGTGATCTGACGTGGTTGCTAGTAGGAATGTAACGGTATAACGGTATACCGTTAAAGATACCGTGAACCACTTAATTGAACAATATTAACCGTCACATTGTTCATACCGTTATACCGTTCATACCGTTAAGTGTGCTTTTCAATCTGATTTGGAAAGGCTGCAGTAAGCAAGTGCTGCGCAGTCTTGGTTTTGCACTGTTGGATGTGCCGTCTGCCAAGTAGTTTCAGTTGGAGCAGTTTTTAATGCCATTCCATAAACCACACGTGCCTGACACAAAATCAATATGTTAGCAATAGGAAGAATAAATACAGTGCCAAGAAGTAAAAGGGGTTACTTTGGGGTGGCGGCTTTGGGGTTTATATATTTATAATGGATAATGTTCTCTAAACATATGGCAATGGGGATTTCCCTGGTTCTATCATTGAATTTACATATAATAAGTCACACTGCGGAAATTCACTCATCTCTGTGGGTATTCCCTGCTGCCATACCAAAGGGTAACATGTCAGTGATTACTGAACACCTTTTGGCCCGCAAGTAAACTAAAGGCTGTAACGTAAAGAGAAAGTGCGTGTGTGTGTGTGTGCGTGTGCGTGCGCGTGTGCACAAGCGTATACTACCATCAGCCTCCATTGATCTGTGGCATGCAGGTTATCAAGATGGCAACATTTTCATCTTCACCAGTAGCCAGTGGGGAAGCAAAAAGCCTAAATGACCACTTAAGAAAAGCTATTCAGTTTGCTTTGCCAGTTGCAGCAGGCCTCCACCCCACCCCCTCCTCTCCACACGTGTGTTTGTGTTTGGTGGAAGCAAGGCATTTCAGTGGAAAGTATGTTGAAAAGCCCAATTCTGGCCCTGGGTGCCTGGTTTTGTTTGTGATGATACATCTGTCAATTTATGACCTTTTAGAAAATATTTGTTAAGATCAGTTAACTCCACCTGCTATACCGCGATAACCATGATATACCGTCATTTGGCAAGAAGGTTATCGTACCGTCATAAAACAAATACCGTGACACCCCTAGTTGCTAGAAGTATATTCTGAAAGGTGGGTTATCTGTATGTGAATCTGCACTTCTAAATTAAATATTATGACAGGAAAACCCTAGCACACAACGGTAATGCCAACATAAATGATGTATACGCCCCTATGCCCCTATAAACATATTTAGAAGACTTTTATGAGATAAGAACATTCAATTTTGTATTATGTTTGTGTGTAGTATGCCTCCTAATGTACTTATCCTTATTAAGGCCTTGTCAAGGCTTGCTCATTACATTTGAAAAAGTTCACTGTGAATGGTTTACAATTGTTATATAAGTAACCAATATTCAGTAGTGTCTTATGTGCTTGTGTAACCCTTGGTATCTATAATTGGTCAACGTCATGACTGAAAGATATAAATGTGCACTCACCAAGGGGTTATATATTACAAAAGGAGTTAAATGTGCATACACAAATGGAGTTTAACACATACATGATAACATGCTTGCTAGTGCTGACTGTGTACATGTCTCATGCAGAATGGCTGGGCCATTGTGTTCGGTTATTTCAAAGAATGTTTGTTTAAGTGTATTCCTGGATTACTGCAATGCCTCTACTGTGGCAACTACAACCCTCCAGAATATGTTGTGAGAATGGTGTGTGTGCCATCGCTTACTTTATTTAAGTTGACAGTCTGACTTGGCATTTTAAACAGCCATGTTTGTACTGCTTTCCTGAATGTCAAGTGCTCCTCTGATGTGTGTATCGCCATGGGGAGGAGGTTTCAGAGTTTAATTTAAAGTTATGTTATTTTGGCTTTGTAGACTGAGAGAGTCAAGTGGTTGACTTTGCGAAGCATATCATTTAATTAATTTGAACACGTTGAATATCGTAAGGTAGTTGTGTAAAGTCTACAATAGTCAGCTGTTTGTATGAATGATGACATGTATGTACAGCCAACATCCACCTGAAAGATTGCTAGCGGTATTTGAGATAGGAATCTGGAGCAAATTGGTAAAAAAGGTCAATAACTACACTAATCAGGTTTTACAAGGACAACATTCTTTAGAAACAAAGCTTCTTGCATAATGCTGAAAGGATTGGCATCTTTCAGGAAAAGGAAATCCTCCTCGGTTCCAGTGTGAATTGGGAGTATTTGTTTTGCAGTTTATCATCAAAAATATTGTCAGGCATGTTAAATATAAAATCAGCATTATCTATTATTGAGTAATCTGGTGGACGTGGCTAGTGTTCTGAATACTCATGTCTCAGGAAATGGTACATGTTCAAAGAGCAGAGGGAAATATGTCGGGTTGATGCCATTGAGTTTGATTTAGAAGGCTGAGTGTCATCATTGCTCTGTTTACCAGGGATCTAACAAACAGAGTCATCACTTGTTCAATTCATATTCTATATAATGTCTCTCGCTTCATACTTCTAGAGCCATTCTATATTATTCCAGAAAGTGCAGATTAGGCCAGCCATATAAGAGATCATGTAGACCTAACAGCATTGCTTACAAGCTTACTTTTTGCTCAATAGCTAGTATATAGAATCTGACAAGAATCCAATGTATAAAATCATGTCTCTGAATGTCATTGACAGGCCGGCTTACAGAATATTTGATTGATTTTAGAGTGGTGAATATGTATTGCAGAAGATGCAGGTTTTTCATATACTGGGAAATGAATGGCAACAATGTTTTGCACCATCCCTATAGATTGTGAGTGTGAAAATGCCCCATGTTTTGTTATTAACTGATCAGATGATTGATCACCACTGCCAAGGCAAACTACTACCAAAACACCATATCCAAGGCCAACAATGAAAGCTGAGTGCTCTTTAAAAGCATTAGCACCGCATCAACCCTCTGCCTGACCGACCCATACTGCTCTCCATTGTGAAATCCACTATGATCAACCACTCCCTTCATCAATCAGATCAGCATGAACGCCAACATATAGAAATAAAAGCTACAACTCACAGCATACTACACATCCCATCTCGTAAAAACAAAAATACCTGGAAGACTTGCAAGATAATCACTATGAAAGACTTTACTTGCTTCCTAGCATCCCTGCAGGACACAGGATATGTGTACAGCATCCTCCCTTCCTCCATACTCAAGACACTTCTGACTGAAGCACTCCTCCCTTACATGATGATCATCAAGAGCTCCCTAACTCAGGGCTCCATCCCCTCGAAACTCAAGACCGGATAAATCCTCCCATTTCTCAAGAAAACAACACTAAACCGTGATGATCTCAGCAACTACCGCCCCATCCCTCTTGTTCCCTTCCTAGGTAAGATCCTTGAGAAACCAGTAGGCATGCACACTCCTTCAGTCATACCAATCTGGCTTTAGACCCAGATGCAGCACAGAAAAGTCTATTATCAAGGTGATCAATGATGCCCTTAAAATCTGTGATGATGACCTTCCTTGTCTTCTGGTTCTCCTTTACCTCTCAACAACATTTGACACAGTAGACCACCAGACCCACACCGACAATGTACATCACCACATGTGGATCAGTGAGATCATCCTCAGCTGGTTCAAATAGTAACTTTTCCACCAGTTTGTACAAGTGGATTCCTCAAGATCGCCAACTCTACCAATCGACTATGAATTCCTGCAAGTGTCCATCCTCTCCCCCAAGATCTTTAATCTTTACATGTAACCATTTATACAACCCTCCTTGATCCACACAACATCCACATCCATCAATACGTAGATGACACACAACTCTACCTGAAGATATTCTCCATTGAAATTATACACAGGCTCAAGGCCTGCCTCTCATTGAACTGGCTGTGGTCGTTCAGTGCTTTCCTGAATCTCAAACTCTCAAAAACTGATTTCTTACTGCTGACCAACAACAACAAACAC
The DNA here is from genome assembly GCF_040938575.1 of Ambystoma mexicanum. Taxonomy (NCBI): domain Eukaryota; kingdom Metazoa; phylum Chordata; class Amphibia; order Caudata; family Ambystomatidae; genus Ambystoma; species Ambystoma mexicanum. Next base: position 132,447,452 of record NC_090935.1, on the reverse strand, counting down.
CTGGACTTCCAGACTAGGTTCTCTGCTTTGTACCTCGTGGCGTTCACACCCCAACAGGCAACCTATGCCAAGCCCCTTGGGTTCCACATCGACTGACACTTTGCCTTCAACTAGAACTTTGCAAGGAAAACAGAAACGGCTTGGTGCCACTTTCTCTCCTGTAGAAAATGAAGTCCTTCATCCAAGGAAACAACTTCAGATCTGCTGTGCAAGCCTTGGTCCTCTCACACATGGATGGTGGCAATGCCCTTTTAGAAGGCCTTCTGGTCACTACCCTGGCTCCCATGAGATGTGTCCTGCATGCTGCAGCACGACTCATTAAAGCACTCTGCAAATTCAACCGCATAACCCAGACCCTCATCGAAATGCATTTGATACCCACTGCAAGCCCATATCATCTTCAAATCCTGATGCATCATCTGCATTGTTGCCACGCTGTAGCCCCCAACTTATCTCACTGAGAAACATACTATCTTGGGAGGCCTCAGATCCACTAGAAATAAGAACATGTGTAGATATGAACTCAGCTAGTGCAGGAAGGAAAAAACTGAAGACAGACCTTCTCTGTCTACACCTCAAACCTCCTCCCCATCAACTACCAACTTGTCCTCTTGCTTCTACAGTTCACGGAAGAGCTCACTATCCTCCTCTTCAAAGAATCGCTCCTCCCTAAGACCCCCATCCATGCATCCTTCTCACTTTACCCTACTTGAGACTAGGTGAACACACCCCACTGTTTCCTCCCGTTGTTGCTTGGGGGTCCATTGCTGACAATTGCTCTCTTTCCCCTTTTGTTAAATCCCCACACCCTTGTTTCTCTGCTACCTAAACGTATTGTTCCCCCTCTGAGTGTATAGTGCGCAATTGCGTTCCTATGCTAGGTCTACACTCAATGAAAACCTTAATAATAATAACCAGCAACAAGTGTCTTTTTTGTAGATTGTTTTACACTTGAGATCAACAATTTGACATCCTTGGCAGGATGTGAAGAGGGACAACCCATGCAACAACCATACTCTCAGCAGAGTCTCACTTGCAATGGCTGTGTGAGGGCAATTCACAAACTACAGCTACAAGTGTCAAAATGCAGCAATCTTATCCTGTTGTCTTCAGGAATTTGAGGCACAAGGAAACCTTACTGTACTTCATTCCACAATACATGTTAGCATATAAAGCTATTATTGTATTAATTAGTCATGTGCCCATTCAGCCTGGAACATAGTACTCATTTTTCCCCATTAATAGAATTGAACACGTGTGTGATGTTGACCAATGTCAAGTAAAGGGCACCCTTTTTTCTGGAAAAGGAAACCCTGAAACCTGTTTAACAGAACGTTTCCCCACCGGGTTACTGAGTCTGAAGGCCATTAGTCAACATCCCTCACAGGTTAGCTTGGGCAAGAAAATGCTTGGTGAGGTGGTGGGGCACTCCATGGCCAACCTCGGGCTGGTGGGAGGCTATCTGTGGGAGAAACTATGTCCACAGGCTGGAGTTCGAAAAGACTCTACAGCCCAATTTCATTGATACATGTTCGGGCCAGACTGTTAGGCAAAGTTTGTATTGAGTACCCTCTAGGAACACTATAAACAACTAAGACTACATGCATAGGCAACCCAACCTTTGGTATAAGCTTGTACTACACAATTGTGGTAGCGTGTTGAGCAGCCAGGCTTATTTCAAGAGAGGAAATGTGAGCTGTAGTGGAGTTACACAAAGATTAACAGTTACAGGTATTCAAGTAAGCTCTTACACTCAGTTATAAAGCCTTCTTTTGAAGGGAGCAATAGAATAGTAACACTCAAATACACTTCAATACTGTACACTTTGAGTTTCTGAATCAGACAAGACCTTTTTGGGGTGGCCCACAGACACAACCTATACCCAGAGGTGACTTCAGTAACAAGGGATCTGGGGGCATTAATAGCTTACTGTTGGCATTCAGAACACTCTTTAAAAGTTGGTAAAAGGAAAAGGTTATTAGAACACAAGAGACCACAAATATTCTTAAGCAGTGCAGATACTTTTTGAGTTCACTAGAAGAGTCATTCAATTCAATAGGATAAGCCGAAGTCAATGGGCAAAAGTCTTGGATAGGATAAAGCACTTCTGGTAAGTAAATGGAAAAGTCTTTGCACAAGTTCTTAGGAGTCTTTGATGAAAAGAAGAATCTAATATAGGGCCACAAGCTGATTAGACTTGTGAGTTGTGGAAGTTACAAGCACTTCTACAGTAAGAGGTAAGTTCTCTCAGACTTATGTTACAGTAGCTTGGTAAAGAAGAAAAGAGGCAGCTGATGACTTCTATTCCTGAGCAGCTCTCCAGATCTCACTGTACCTGGGCTTCAGTCGTGGGGACAAGAGGGAGGACGTGGGGGGACTCCTGCACTGCACTGGGACTGTCAAAACCCGCAACGGCAAACTTCACTTTCAGTGGCTGTTTTGCGTTTCAGCTTCTTCCGGTTACAGCAAATAGCAACAAGCACAGTTCCTGGCCGTCATGGTGGATGGTCCTTATATGGGGGCCCGCACTCTGCTGAGGCTGCTCAGGCTTGGTCAGTCCTACTTCGTGGCAGTCCAGAGGATCTTCCAAAAGCTTTAGGCCAGCTTAAAAGTAACACACACAAGCTGGTGTCCCACTCCCTGGCAATACGGTTTCCTGCAGCAACTCTGAGGAAATTCAAACAGCTCTGAGATGGGTGTCCAGGTGGCTTACTTTGGAGTTGATTGGTCTCACCAACTAAAAGGGAGAAGTCGTCCTTGCAGGGGCTTCTCTGTAGAGGTGAACTTGGCAAGTTGGCACTGCAGCAGGGCTTCTCTGGGCAAACCAACGGTCCAGGAGTTGCAGCAGGCATCCTCTTCAAGCTCTTCTTCGGTCCCTTCGTCCAGTGGTCGACTCTGCCATCCAAGCCAAAAGACTTGCCCTTTATTCAGTTCTCTCCCATTCATTCCAGCCTAGCTGTCACTCACCCAGCAGGGTGGCTGTCCTTGATGGACAGTCAGCCAGCCAATCGCCACAGAGTGCATTTGGGTCTCCTAGGAGAATCAGCACAAGGAGTTTCGGGCACCCCCGTCACTTCCTGCCTACTCCAGACACTCTGGAGCCAGGGGCGTGTTCACTCCTTAAGTCCACCAAAGGTGAATAAACAAAGAGACCAAACCTGGTTTGCCGTGCAGAGAATATCTCTAGAAGGACGTTTCCACAAACACATGGCAAAAAAAAAGACCGGGGACCATTTTGTCAAATATGGCTCTGCTCCATTTTGAAAAATATGGCTCCCGCGGTTAACGTTACCGGGTCTGCGAACGGTCGTGGTAAATGCAAACCTTGGTATTTCAAAGCCAAGCCACTGCCACCAGCCATTTCAATGAGGAAAGGGTAACATAAAAATGTTACATGAGCATTTAGACACAGGGGTACCAAGTAACCCATCCAGCACTCTATTGTACGATAGGGTGTGCTGGGTCTAGCAAGTACAATGCTAAGTAAAGTCAATTTCACTTTACTGCTCTGGGAAACAGTAGTTTATCCCAGAGAAGGTATTTAAACCTTGGGAAATCTAAAAGACTTCCCTGTGCCACTGCACTGAAGGTGATGTTTGACACAATTGTAAAAAATGATGCCTATGGAGTTTGTTACACTCAATAACCAAAAGAAACACAGAGGTAAAATTCACACAAAAATACACGAGAGAGTGTGAAAAAGGGTCACACTCTTTCCAGGTAAAAAAATCAAGTCCTCATAATCCAGAAAAGTTGCTGGGGGTCTCTAAGGTAGAGGGAATTAGCACATTTTTGGGAATTCTCCCTAACACAGACCCTTTTCTCTGAAATAAACTAGTGAACTGTTGCCCTAGAGGCCTTTTTGACAATTGTAATACTAAGTAGAACTACCCTGCCACACATGCTCTCACCAGCGAAGCCTCTTTCAGCCTCTTCTCTCCGTTGCCAGAAGTGCATATTATTTAGTGCTCCATCCCATCACTCCTTCAAAGCATTTTCGAATTGGGTGTAAACTGAAAATGATCACTTTTTGGGGTATATTCGTCTCCTTTCTGAAGGTCACATGTGGTGTCAACATTTGATGATCGACAGCCATGGCTTTGGGTCTAAAGTGCCCCAGAACTATTGTTCCGATGCACATTGAATGTGGGTGCGGAGGGGAACAATCCACATCCCTTCCCCTTTACCACTGTGAACTTCACCGCCATGGATTTGCTGTGACATTCCATCTCCTATTTGGGGCAACCTCCGTGCTTCAGTGGAGCCTCGCTCTTTGCCTCCTGATTATTTTCCTTGATTTGATCCATTATGAGTTGTTATCTGAGGAGCAAATGCCACTCAATCGACCTGCAAACATTCCATTAGCAACTTAATTGTCCACAGCATTGTCTCAACCACTATGGTCAGGGGCGTGAACATTTCCAATTATATTTGAGAGGACTCCCAACATCTCCCCCACACTACCAATGGTTCCTTTTTGGTGAACACAGGGCCATCATTCTGTCCTCCAGGTTTTTAACATAATGTAGTCCTCATGTTCCAATTCCAGTGCCATTCAATATAGCAGAAGGGATTGCAGAAGAGGTATGCCAGCCATGTTGTGTGGTCCGCTCCTTGGATACCAAGACAGAGTTCCCCTATTCCTTTTGGGAATATCAATATGTGGATAGTGCCCCATTCCCAAAGTCCTAGTTGCTCTCAGATCCCATGAGCCCCTGCATTTCCCAATTCAGGAACAGGTTTAGGGCAAAAGGTTAAGGGCTGAATATGTTTGTACCATGGAATACAGTATATCTAATACGGGCCTTTGTGGTTATACTGGAACTGACTCTAATGCTGCTGGATGAGGCAAGCTCATTAAGGGGATGACCTTTTTAGACTAAAACATGTTTTATAAAAGATCATTTGAATAGTAGGCTGGCCCAATGCTGAGCCAGATGTCAGATGCCAGATTCACCCTATTCTACCCACCGGGAAGCATGTGCTCTTTTACATGACCGTGTGTTCTCCCCTTATGGGTTTGTGGCCTTGCCCTCCCTCTTCCTTGCCCCCTTACAGAGTGCTCTGGCCACTATAGTCTTTATTTGAACGTTGGTTGGTTATGGTTGGTGGGGGGCCTTTCTGCCTCATGATAGTACCCCCCTTGCCCTGGTATCATTACTACCAACACCATTCTCATGTTATTTCCACCTCGCCAAAGCTATAGAGCCGGGGGGTGGGATGCGATACAAAACTTTGCATTGACAATGGCTAAAATCCTTCCACTCCCCTCCCCCCCACCTCACTGCTGTGGCACAGTTATTCCCACCTCCACCATTCCCTGGGGAGAATAGGGGAGAATATGAAATCCACAGTTGTGGGGGGATGGATGACAATCCTGAGGGTGGGTTAGACATAGGGCTGTTAAATGCTCATTCCACGACATCAAAACACTTCACCCAGATCTCACCTGTCAATGATGCACAATATGCTACACATGACTACTGGTGGACACCTCCCTGTTCCTTGCAGTAGACAAGAAAGGCCTCTACGGTCACCCACATTTTCAAACCTGCCCCCTCTTGCATGGAGGCTCCAGACCTCCTGATCTCCCATCTAATTTCCAAAACCAGAAGCTAGAAGGCAGATAGATGAGAGGAAGAGCATTTTCAGTACTTGGGCCAAAGGTATGGAAATGTAGGCCAATACCGCAGCGTCTTACTGGCAGGTTAGCTCAGAAGTAAGGGTTTTACTAGAAAAACATGCATGTAACCCAGTGGTCGAAGTGTACCAATAAAAGTAGTGGAAGTGTGGTCTTGGATAGGTAATTGGTTATTTATAACAGAGGCTAATTTGTTTCAAGGTTTCCCCACTGCCAGCCACTAACAACCCTAATGTCATATTTTGCAATTACTCCTCTAGCTAACCAAGTCGGGGCTCAATTTGAGTTATCTGGTATCCCACCGGTAATTCTGGCAATATACCGGGGAACTACCATACCATCTCTGCTGCCTGATTACATGCGGCAGAGACACTGGTAAAAACTCCCCATTCCATGTGGTCCCGTAGTAGTCCATGGGATGGGGTTGCCCGAATCACTGCTACTGTTAGCAACAGTGGCGGTGATTCAGGCAGTTATCTGCCACTAGGGGTCTGGTCTACCGACAGGTCAGGCCTGCTTGTAGATCCGAGCCCCTACCGGCAGACTTGCAGTTTGCCAGTCCAGAAAGTTTCCAGTATATGTTATTATTGGCACCTTATTTCCGTACTGGCAAACGTGTAATGAGCATGAAAGACTGCACCCTGAATCCTTGCATCACAAGGACAATCTCTCTATAACAAGCTCCCACAGGTCTGACTCAAGCAACCAAACCTGTAAAGAGTCAAAAGAATTCTAAAAAAAAGATATAATTAAACTCTCTTTTGAGATAACGCGGAAAGACAAAGAAATACAAAGTAGCCCAGGGCAAAGGCCCTCATTAGGAGTGAGCACCTTTTCCGTACTGGCTCACTCTGAGTCTGCCGGTAGGGACTGTGAAGTACCAACAGGCCTGACTTGCCAGTCGTTCATGCCCCTACTGGCAGATAATGCACTGAAATTCAATATTACTAATGGTACCGGTGCGTCAGTGTTCCCATTCCTATGGGACTCCACGGAAATGGGAACTTGCCATTCGGCTGCCGACTGTAATATTCCACTAGGATATCAGGTGGCAGAAACGGTAAACTGAGGTTTGCCAGCAACCTCATAATGAGGGAAAAAGTATTGTTGAGCAATGAAGCAAACACTAGCTTAAACTAATTACCAAAGACAACTGAAAAGGAATGGTAACTATTATGACACAATAAATAAATACAATGGGCCTCATCACGAGTCTGGCGGTAACCTTTAAATGCGGCGGTAGTGCTATTACCGCTGCATTTAAGGGTCCGCCAGATCATGGCTTTGGTGGTTTTCCCCCCAGCACTGAGCTGCAGGGAAATCCGCAGCAAAATTGCCGATTTTCGGCACGATTGCCGCCGGCGGGAAATCCGCCGGCGGTAATAGCGCAAATTTTCTCCATTGGGCCCAATGGAGAATGAGGAATTCCCGAATGGGCCCAATGGGGAATGGGCAATAATCCTTCCGCCAAACCCGTGATCCGGCGCTAATAGCACCGGGGGGTTTGGCGGTAGGGCTATTAGCGTCGGTGCTAATAGCACCGGCGTTACCTCCCAACTCGTGATGAGGCCCAATCTATTGTTAAGCATTGTAATCTCATACAAGTACAATGACTTACTTTTGCAGGTTGTCACAGGTGTATACGAGATTAAGACAGCCTACATAGACACAGAGTCCTCGGTAGAGGAATGAGAGCCAAACTCTTCAAATGTTTCCAACCCGTTGCAGAAAGCATGCTCTGTGAATGAAGGGGATGAATGGGGACACGTGGGGACAAGTGGTTCCTGGTAAGATGAAAGAGAGTGACCTCAATGGAGGTGATCAGGGAACATGTGTGTGATGGAGAAGGAGGATGATGGGGGATAAGGGTGGGGTGGCCTCAGGAGAGGCCCTTCAGCACATGTGCTGGGGAAGGAAAGGCAGGTGATCCGGGGGCGTTCCGGAAGGAACATTTCCATTGTGGAGGCAGATGAGAAAGCAGGGAGAAAACTGTACAGAAGGCACGGTGGTTGGTGGGTGGTGGCTGATCTCAGCAGCAGGCCAACAGGTTAAGCATGCAGACAGGAAAGGCCGAATGGCATTCAGGAAACTGATTTTCACTTCAATTAAGACCCGTGTGCGTTAAGTGGGAAAACGGACAGTCACAATCCTGATACGAGTAGAAAACAGAAATTACAGTTGTTTGGGAAAAGTATTGAACACCTCACTAAAGCAGGTAAAACGATCAATTTCAATGCTTCAGCTTTCTGGCGTGGTTTGCGTGTTTCTCCAGTGCCTTTGTCATTTGTCACTTGTGTCACGCCACCTGACTCGCTAGATGCTGCGCGCCTGCCCCTCTCCTTCATGCCACCCGTTATAGCTGTACCCCTCATATGTGCCCCTCTGTAACCTACCATCCTCTGTATATCTATTCTGTTGTCACCTCTGAAAAGTGCTCTGTTATGCATCTGTACTGTGGTATAACTCTGTAAAGCGCTTGGTTGCTTCTTATAGCTAAGTCCACGCTCAACAAATACAGTAATGATAATAAGGATAATAATAATGGCAAGTGACTAATGTCTTCATCTGCCCTGTAGGTGAAAGACTCATCAACCACCGTTGAAGCAAGTTCCTTAATGCAGATGAGGTCCTCTTTTTCTGTCAAAGAATAACATCAAAACAATTAGCTTGTAAACTGAAGGACTTCCTTTCTCTGTTAGCTTGCAAGCATTACACAGCATCTGTTAAATGTAAGCGTATGTGTATGATTAATATTTTATCAACATCCTTTAGAAATATTGTCAAAAAATAGGACAGCAGTAAATCATGTTTCGGACTGCTTCTTTAATGACCTGTTTTTCCCATCAGATTCTTTTAGCTCCATCCCACTTGCCAGTGGGATGCGATGATTAGTGGAACGAGACACTGAGGAACGCCTACCTTGACGTGCATAGGACATGAGGCCCAGAAGTGTTTTATGATGGTGCAATCCCATTAAAACATGTTCTCTGAACCATGCCCACCATGTGATTTATCTGAAGCTAATTATGCCACATGGTGCTTATTTTTTTTATAATTATTGTTACTCTACTACTTCATCTTATACTTATTTATAATATGCAATGTGTTCTTTATTCTTTACTTAATTTCCTCACTCCCATTTGTCAATACCTTTGATAGTTTATGAACAATGATAGTAGTTTACATTTCATGATTTCCATTGACTAGGAAGTAAGGTTGGCGGTGTCTACAAATGTCTTAATATATATAGGTTTTTGGTTTGAAAAATAAATAGTATGCATCTCTATAAATAACTTATATCATAAAACACACAGGTGTAGGCTATCATTATTTCATAAGCATAGGAGGCAGCGGGGGCGGCAGAGAAAGGAGGAAAGAGGGGTTCAGGGAGGGTGAAACCCTCCCGAATTCATGCTATTTTGTCAACAGCCCCGACAAATGGCTCAACAGAAGGAGGTAGCACAGGCAGAGTACCCTAATGAATATTAGGACTGACTGCCACAAATGTGAGAACCATGAACATTCATCAGAGTTATAACAGCCTTAGGCCTGTACACTGTCTCTGACTGACAGCTACCCCAGGGTGCAGTGTATTTTCATTTCCTCTGTCTTTCTTTCCCACTTTTAAAGATGTCCGTGACCCTTGAATTGGTGGGAAGGTCCTGATAGTGGGCCATTATGGAGGTGCATACTTTTTATGCAAATTAACCACATTTGCTCTAAAGATCTGGTAACATTTTTTTTATTTTGAGGAACTCTCTTAGTGAGAGGATGATACAAATGCCACAGTTTATGCACCTAATGATGGCCAATGAAACTGCTTTGAAACCTGAATGTCAGCCATGCGGATAGCAGCGCAAAGTCATTTTTTTCTCATATGAGATTTCAATATGGTTTTTGAAAAAGAATTGTATAAATCGAAGTGGGTGAGGGGGACTGATGGGGCTGTAAAAAGGAGATTGATCTCTGGTGTGTGGGGAGGAGTTGTCAAAAAGGAAATTATATCGTGCCTCCTATTGCAATAAATATATGTATATTGGCCTATGCCAAGCTGCTCGAAAGTCGCTTGCGAAAGAATCCGTGTTACAAGGTCCTGACCTTAAAATCAATGTAAACCGCCATTTTAGGGTCATCTGCCATTTTAGGATTCGCTTTGTAAAAGTCACCCTGTGAGATAAAATGGTGGACGATGTCATTCCAAAATACGACATGGCCGTCTTGACCTCTGTACATAGCTAATATGTAACTTTGCCTGCAGGCCACTTGTTGAGGTCATGAACTGAGACCTTGTCCTTCATTGGCTTGTGTGTAAGGGATTACTCGTGTAAAGAAACTAAGCCACGAGTATACTAAAAAAAAATGTATCCAAATACTGAACATAGAACACTTGTTTAACCGCATTGTATTAATGTTTAAGAAGACTAGCATGGAAACATCCCAGATCACACAGTTATTGCATAGGCTTGTTGATACATGTATTAAAGGCAAACCAGTTATATGCGGTTGTTCGAGACTTGGCACAAACCCTATATCGGTGATGTATTAAGTGGAATATTAACCCGAAGTGGTGCTGGACTTCGTGCCCACCAAGTTTATAAAAAGCGAATGCATTCTAATGTACAATGTATCTCACTGAACACATTGAACCACGCTGGAGTTCGTTGTGTTGTACTGAGGGCCGATAGCTATCCGATTTTTCTCTGTTTTTGTAACTGGATTTAGTATAAAATAAAGTACTTTGAATGTTCCTTTGTAACCCGTGTTCGGTGTATTTCCTTTTGGGTACTCAGCCTCTATATTTTGATTTTGTTTTCACAGTTGGCGCCTGAATAGGGACCCTCAAGATTGATGCCGGATTGTTAAAGGTTGGCGCAGGCTATCAGACTGGGATTGGACGGTGCGACAAAAAGGGGCCCCACTGAAAGAGACGCGACACCTCAGCAGCGCTGCCCGACCCGATCCCTGGACGATTAGTTTGTGGTCTGAGACAGCATCTTGACAAGGGTCCACTTATCGAGGCGGGCAGATTTGCCGTTATCATCATACACGAGGTAAGATTAGTTAGGTAAGATTCTTTGAAATCCGATCGGACCTCCTTAGGTTTGTTCAGGTGAGTCGTGACCCGACTCTTAATTCAACCCTGAAAATTTTAATTTGGCGCATTGTATCTGCAGACACAATTATTGACCAGGTAACACCAATAATTTGATATGCCTGGGAAATTGTCTACCTGCTTCAGGGCATTGTTCCGCAGCGATAGACAATCTTTGGAATGTAGCCGTCCGGCACCACAGGAGGCGTTGCCAGCATGTACTATGTACTGTAAGCATGGCATTGGAAGTATAGTATTTAATGATATTTGGCACAGACAAACCAGACATACCTCCGAACTTCAGTGGCCAATCAATGTTTCGAAATCCCTTGTATTGAGTATTTAGAGTCAATGCTATTAAAGAAAAAGGCTAGACCTGCAGCATTTGATGTTTTGCAGAATTGGAAAAAAGAAGCGTTGCAACAACTTAAAAGTAGAGAGAAGCATGTGCGCCGTCATAAGACGAACGCCGAAAAAGCATTAGTATATGACCAAGATAAACATTCTGAATCGACTAGAAATATGGACAGGGCTTTCTCACTTGGAATTCAAAATATATATCCGTCCAAAGACCTCCATGCTTCCGATGAATTTATAGATAAGTTGTTAAATGAACAAAGGCATGGTGCCTCTGCGCCACCTCCGTATGTTCCTCTTCCTGCTGCCTTGCCTCTTCCCCATGTTATACCTGCTCTACCTGCTGTTGTTCCCGTTGTTCCTGCTCCTCCTAATGTTCCCCTTCCTCCAGCTCCTCCTCCTCTTCTTATCGCACCAGTTACAGTACCTCCATTGAATTTGCCCGCTCCTTCTCTTCCAAGTGGTTCTGAGCCGCTTGTAATCGATCGAAGTGCAGGGTCAAAGGTTGTCACTCGCAATACTGTACCACCGGAGAAGAAACGTGAGTTAATTGCATGGGCTAAGCATTGTATGGAGAAGGATGATCAAGCTAGTGTTTTTTCCACACTTTGTAATATGGAGAATTTTCCTGAGAAAAATGTTTTTATTGAAGGTTTAGGGATTCAGTTATGTGTAATGTGGGGAAAATTAAATAATGCAGATCTCCCACAAGGGTTAAGGGATCTAAATACTTTAGCGTTTTCTAGAGACACTGTGTTGAAGGTAAATGAGCATGTCGAGAGGTTATTTGAGTATAGAAAGGAGTTAGAAAAGTTGCAGAATGAGAATGACGAGGAGGAAAGTATGTATGTACAGAAACGGTTCCTTCCTTGTTGTAAATCGATATCGGAGGAAGCACAAATTTGTACGAAGCAAGTATTTGTACGAAGGACACATTTAGGTGGATTTCGGATATGTTGATAACTCCAGTTGAAGTATATGACACGTATAGTCAGTATACGCCAGAAATGCAGAGGAGAGTGATACAGGTAATGATAGAGTACCTACAGGACGATTGTGCAAAAAGAAAAATTAGTTGTCCCACAGTGTTATTGAGTATTTACAAGAGAGCTTTTCCACTTGACACTTCTTCGACTGCTTTAGCGCTCGATTTAGCTCTGTTGCTTAGTAAGCGTTCGGAGTCACCTACTTCTCAGTTGCCCATGAGAGAGGTTCCTCCGACATTTGTCCCAAAGGTTGAGGTGCGGCCGATGCTGCACAGGGTATAGTTGCTGTGAACATTCCTGCACATTATGTATTGCAGTTCGTTCACATCCCGTTCTCAAGACAGGAAGTGAATACTATTATTCAATCTATTCCTGATATTAGGAAAAATCTGACAGGATTCTATAAAGAAATAGAGTCTGTTTTGCAATCCTAAGCATTCACCTTAGGTGATATTGATTTGTTATTCCCTGTAGTCCTGCCCGTAGATTTGTGGAAACAAATTAGAACTATAGACGACGTAGCAGGGTTGGGAGATACATGGGTGAATATAACTAGACTAGATGGAGATAGGCCAGCTGGTGAAAGACTGCCTCAGGTGATACTAATTTTGCCTGATAGAATTATTGCAAAATTAAAAACTATAATTCCAGAAAAAGAATTATATGGGACAAACTTACGGCCTGTGTCCAAGGAAAGTCTGAGGGTGCTACCGAGTTCTTTAATCGGTTCGAACAGGTATTCTCGGATTTCGGTGGACAAGACCTAGGCACAGAGTCTGGGAAAAAGTTGTTCGTGGACAAATTTGTGCGTGGATTGCTGCCTGACATCCAGTCACAAATGATGTCTTCCGAGAGCGCTTGGCAGGTGAAATCACAATCAGAAGTACTGCACATGGCTCAGTACTACGAGAACCGTGTCAATAATGAAAAAGATATGGTTGTAAAACGAAAAGGCGATTTTAAAACTAAAGTGCTATTGCACCAAATTGTAAGAGGCCCCAGAGGGGGTAGTTCTCAGGTTAGAGGTCAGTATGTCCCGCAGGGGAATGTGCCCTTGGGTCCTGTGAACATTGACCAGTGCGCTTATTGTCATCGAGATGGTCATTTGCGAGCACAATGCCCCGTCCTTTAACAAAGGTCAAATAATACATTTGGAAATATGGGTAGATGATCCAGAGGTCACCCGGGTGTAGGGGGCCCTGGTAGAGGTCAGTTTGCACAGGACCCTCAGCAACTTTTCTTGCAGGATAATCAGATTTCAGGTTTGGACACCAGGAACATATTTGATCATCCTTCCGCTGCAAATTTATTTGAAGAGCTTCCTTTTGATGATTTTCTGTTTCGTTAGGATTGCCCAAAGCAGGGTTTGGAACCTACACCTATTCCCGTCAATCAGAAAGGTCCCTACGTTGAAATGATGGTGGGAAGTAGGAAACATCAGTTTTTGATAGACACTGGAGCACAGAACTGTTCCATTGATAATTCACGGGTTTCAAACATTCCACTGTCAGGGCAAACCTATGTTTCTGTAGGGTTTTCTGGCACACCAGTTGTTTGTCTGGTTTCTTTGCCGGTACCTATTTCTTTGGGTCCCTTTACGGACCACTGTCCATTTCTGTTGACTTCAAATTCTGGAGAGAACTTGCTGGGGTTGAACCTGTTAAAAGAATGAAATGCAGTGCTTTATTTTTCTTCTGATGGAGTGTGCTTGACGATTTCACCACAGCAATCTTCTGTCTCACAATTCTTGACTAGGCCTTTGCCGCCAGAATTCATTAATGTACCAGAGAGCTTATGGGCTGTTGACGACAATGATGTCGGTGTTTTACAGATTGAACCTGTTAAGATAGTATAAGATTTCAGTTGAGGGCAAGCTAGCGTTGAAATGCATTGTTTCCGATTTTGTTCATCGAGGGGTGATTGAAGAAATTTCAGGAAGTTTGTGTAACAGTCCGATTTTACCCGTGTACAAGAAAGGTGATAATGCAATTCCATTCCATTTCATAATCGATTTACATGCCATTACTAAAGTCGTGGCTCCACAATTTCCAATTGTGCCTGATGTAACGGCAATCCTAACCACGATTTTACCCGTGTACAAGAAAGGCGATAATGCAATTCCATTCCGTTTCATAATCGATTTACGTGCCATTACTAAAGTCGTGGCTCCACAATTTCCAATTGTGCCTGATGTAACGACAATCCTAACCACGATACCAGCTACAGCTACTTACTTTAGTGCGGTGGATCTAAAGAATGCTTTTTTTAGTATTCCTATACACAAGGATAATAGATATTTGTTTGCGTTCACCTTAGGGGGACGCTCGTTCACATTTACTCGTGCACCTCAAGGGTACACAGAGAGTCCTAGCATTTATAGTAGGGCTTTGAAAGAACAACTTGATACCCTTGAATTGCCCTCTACCTGTACTTTGCTTCAGTACGTTGATGATTTGCTTTTAGCTGCTGACTCTGAGAGTGCCTGTAAGGAGGGCAATGTGTTATTGCTTATCCATCTAGCTAAGCATGGTCACAAAGCTTCGCTTAAAAAATGTCAATATTGTTGCCAGGAGGTCGCCTATTTAGGCTATCCCCTGTCAAAGGAGGGAAGAAGATTGACACCTGAAAGAATAAAATACATTTCTGACATGTCTGTCCCAAATACACAGAAGGAAGTTAGAGCCTTGATAGGTATGGCTTCTTACTGTAGGTTGTGGATCCCACATTTTTCACTAGTGATCAAACCGATGTTGGCTTTGACAAAGAAGGGCATTTCTTTGCCATTGCCATGGAACGCGGAACACCAGCAATCGTTTGACTTGCTTAAGTCTGCATTGTGCTCTGCACCAGTTTTGGGAACACCAAACTATGAAAAGGCATTTGTGTTGTTTGTGCATGAATGTGATGGATGTGCTTTGGCTGTATTAACGCAGGAATATGGAGGGAAGAATAGGCCGTGCGTTTACTTTTGTTCCGTCCTTGAACCTGTAGCATGCGCTTTGCCAAGATGTTTGCGAGCTGTCACTGCTGCTGCTGCATCTGTAAAACAGAGTGAGGGAATGGTCCTAGGCCATGATCTAACCCTGATGGTGCCTCACTCTGTAGATGTTCTACTGAATCAAATTCAAACGCAACACCTCACTTCTGGACGGTTGACAAGATATGAATTGATCTTGTTTGCTCCTCACATTCAAATTAAGAGGTGTTGTGCTCTTAATCTGGCTGAACTCCTACCTTTCCCTCAAGATACTACTTACGGCGATGAAGTGCCACATGATTGTTTGTATACGACCGAACAAGAGACAAAGGGTAGAATTGATTTGAAAGATACTCCTTTGGATAACCCGCAAAGGAGAGCTGTTATGTGATGGCTCCTGCTTCAAACTTCCAGATGGTACATCCACAGCCACTTATGCGATCACTACATTGAGCACGATTGTGGAAACTAAGAGAATCATGCAAAATTATGCACAGGCCGCAGAGATTATAGCATTAACACGAGCTTGTGAACTTTCCGAAGGGCTTGCAGTAAATATATATACTGATAGTCAGTATGCCTTTGGGGTGGTTCACAACTTTGGGAGACTTTGGTCAGAGAGAGGGTTCCTAACTTCACATGGCACCAAAATCCAACATGGCTCCCTAATAGTACAACTACTCTCAGCACTTGCGCTCCCTACTCAGTTAGCAGTTATGAAATGTGCAGCACATCGAAAGATTACAGATGATGTAGGGAAAGGGAATGCTTTAGCTGATCAGATAGCTAGAAAAACTGCTACCGATCTCCTTATGGAGATGTATGTTTCAAAGGAGTCTGTAAATGCTTATGCAATGGATGAGGGTGTTGGGTCTGTACGGGATATCCAAGCTGATGCCACGTTTGAAGAATCCAAAAGAAGCTGAAGGCTTGGGGAAACTTGATGATGACGGGTGGTGGGTAGAAATGGAGGAAGGGAAATGGCTACTCCCTGACGCGTATATAATGATGATGGTCATCATGGCCCATGGTCCTACGAATGTATGTGCCCAGAATATGTCAAAAATGTTAGAGAAAGTTTGGGTGAATGACAACATTTTGAAAATTGCCCAGCGCTACGTCCAGGATTGCATGATTTGCCTACAGCACAATGTGGGAAAGGGGACAGTAACTCCAAGGGGAAGTTTTGGGCCACCCTCTGTCCCCTTCGAAGTGATCCACTTTGACTTTATTGAAATGGAACTCTGTGATAATAAAAAATATGTGCCGGTGGTTATCTGCGCTTTAAGTAAATGAGTTGAGGCTTTCCCTGTTAAATATGCTAGAGCCATGACTACTGCAAAAATCATGTTACGGGAATACTTCCTGCGGTTCGGGCTACCAAGAGTTATCTGGTCAGACAATGGTCCACATTTTGTTGCTGCTGTAATTCTGCAGATATGTACGACATTACGAATTGACAAACAGTTCTATTCGACCAGACATGCTCAGAGCGCCGGACTAGTAGAAAGACACAACAGTATCATTAAGAACAAGCTCGCAAAGACGTGTGCTGCATCCGGAAACTGCTATTTCAAATTCGGCATCTTCACTTGTTTCCGACACGTTGCTTCCAACAGGAAGTGACGACATATTGTTTCCGGACCAATCAGTACCGGGAAAAGTGAGGTATAACCTGCGTCCAAGAAGATCGACTTACGGCACGGTTTTGCTGTGCATCTGAGAGACTTACGGCACGGTTTGGCTGTGCATTTGAAGAAGAAAAGGATCATTGAGGGCTTGTTTTTGCCCAAATTTGAGAAAGTGGATTCTGTTGGCTAGGGTTGTGGAAGGACTAAGAAGTAGCTCGACCAGGAGGTCGCCAGCAACGAACATTGGGGTATACGTTTGAAGACTACAATGCCCGCTACCACTACCGCTCGTATGGGACTTGTAAATAAGGGGGTGACCATCCGGGACGATGGACAAAATACCTGGGCCCCGAAAATGTATTGCTGTATTTTTATAATGATATTTGGGTTTTTAATAGTCTCTGCCTTAGGATTGGGGTACCTTGGGGAAACTCATTCTTTAGAACTTTTGTTGCCTACTGAAAGTACACCTATTGTTCGTACTCCCTTTGTACATTTGCATACTCTATCCCCTAGGGATTCTCAGCATAGACAAAGGTACCACAATAACACTCTACTGCTTATCATGAATGCTATGCGTGCCATTTTTAATAAGTCTAACTGTTGGGTCTGCTCACATTTACCGCAACACGGGGATAAGGGGCTAGGTTGGTATATTCATCCTTTACCTTTGACAACTGCTTGCTATGCTTCTCTTAGACACTGTTCTTTGGCCGGTGGAATGATAGCATCTCAGGGAACTTTGATGGCACCAATTTAAATAGTTTTGAGAAACGTGTTTTAACTCCCCTGGGATGCTCGCTTTTCACGAACAGGAGTAAACCGAATGTTGCTTCTATTAGGCCTTCTGATAAACTGTCTCGTCGTTTCCAATCTTTGATTTCCTTTAAAATGGCTCCAATAGGCAATAAGGATGCCATGCCTCGTTCTTACATTGTTAATCATAGCCCCGATTCAGTCTCCTTCTGTATACAGAGGAATGGAACTCAGTCAATGGGAAATTTCTAGGTTGCGCCAGCGTTGCAAATTTGACTGGGGAAAACAGACCTTTGTATGTAGGCGAACCTGTCTACTTTGTCTGCGGTAATGTAGCATTCCCATGGTTGCCCAGGGATTGGCAGGGAACCTGTTATTTAGGGATCCTGTTACCTGGGGTGTTTATAGCTAGTACAAGAGAAGTTTCAAAGGCTTGTCACGGCGGGACGAGAATGGTGACACCCCAGCACAAATCTTGGGAGATATAGCAAAATCAGTTGTGCCATTTTGGGGTCAGATAGCGAATTCGGAAGACATTAGAAAGCTAGCGAGAGTACTGAAGAGAACCATCAACCGGACCATGGACATACTCTATAATATGACGTTAGAACAAAAGGCGATAAGACTAGTAGCCCTTCAAAACCGAACGGCATTAGATGTCATTCTGGCTGAGAGTGGTGGAGTGTGTAAATTAGTGGGGTCCGCTTGCTGTGTTTTCGTACCAGATTCCTCCCCAACTATCTTCAAGGCAATACAGAATCTGCACGTCCTTAGTTCCGAAGTGCATGTTCCGAGGGAAACTGGGATCTTAGCGCTTGGTTCTGGGACTTCTTGCGATCTTGGGGTTGGAAGGTATTTTCGGTCTTGATGATAATTTTTGGAATCCTGTTGTTTCTTTGTTGCTGTATTCAGTGTCTACCTGGTATGTGTTCGATGCTAGGGGGATGTTGCGCACAATCGATAGGTTCGATAGGACATAAAGTGTATGCCCTGAACAAAACTTCAAATGAATATGTGTTGAAAGAAATTTTAGCAAATGACCTAATGGCAATAGATATTTCTGACAGGGATTCAGTGTGCATGGATGATGATGCATGGAGTTATTTGCAAGGAGATCCAAAGTAGTTCTAGCACTTGGCATAGGCCGAAAGGAGGGTTTGTCAAAAAGGAAATTATATCGTGCCTCCTATTTCAATAAATATATGTATATTGGCCTACGCCAAGCTGCTCGAAAGATGCTTGCGAAAGAATCGGTGTTGCAAGGTCCTGACCTTAAAATCAATGTAAGCCGCCATTTTAGGGTCATCCGCCATTTTAGGATTCACTTTGTAAAAAATCACCCTGTGAGTTAAAATGGTGGACAATGTCATTTCAAAATACAACATGGCCGTCTTGACCTCGTACATAGCTAATATGTAACTTTGTCTGCAGGCCACTTGTTGAGGTCATGAACTGAGACCTTTTCCTTTGTTGGCTTGTGTGTAAGGGATTACTCGTGTAAAGAAGCTAAGCCACGAGTATACTATAAAAACAATGTATCCAAATACTGAACATAGAACACTTGTTTAACCGCATTGTATTAATGTTTAAGAAGACTAGGATGGAAAAATCCCAGATCACACAGTTATTGCATATGCTTGTTGATACATGTATTAAAGGCAAACCAGTTATATGCGGTTGTTCGAGACATGGCACGAACCCTAGATCGGTGATGGATTAAGTGGAATATTAACCCGAGGTGGGGCTGGACATCGTGCCCACCAAGTGTATAAAAAGCGAATGCATTCTAATGTACAACGTATCTCACTGAACACATTGAACCATGCTGGAGTTCGTTGTGTTGTACTGAGGGCCGAGAGCTATCCGATTTTGCTCTGTTTTTGTAACTGGATTCAGTATAAAATAAAATACTGTGTATGTTCCTTTGTAACCCGTGTTCGGTGTATTTCCTTTTGGGGTACTCAGCCTCGATATTTTGATTTTGTTTTCACAGAGTGAAGCCTCAGAATACATGGTACTTTCTTTATATATCACATCATGGCACGTGAGGGGCTAAGGGCAGTACGTAAAGGCTCCAACTTAAACCTGAAATCCATGTCAGATCAGGATCCTATGTTATGCGAGGGTGAATCAGTGTTCTATAAGCCAAGGCCTAGGATGCTTAGTGAAGCTTTCCCAATCACCATTACAAGATCCAGTACATCTCTGCGATCTTGATATCCTAAAAGCTACTCTGGCGCACGACCAAGAAGTGCGACAGAAGTGCTGCTTTGCCTGCTTGGACCCCTTGCTTCAAGAGACCATTACCTTGTGCGTGAGGCATTATTTGGAATTTACTACTGTGAAATTATTGGCCATGCCCCTTTTTGCCCAGAATTTTATATCAGCACTGTGTGCCTGTAACCGCATGCGCGCGACCGAGAAGTGCAGCGGAAGTGCTGCTTTGCCTCCCTGGACCCCTTGCTGCAAGAGACCATTAGCTTGTGTGTGGTATGCTGGACTTTCATTTCAATATCAACTACTTACTTTTAAAGACCTAAATTGGTCTACAAATATATATAGCTAACAAAGTGCTGTTTATCTTTTTTTTAGGCATTATTTTGAATGTATAGCTGTAAAATTATTGGCCACGCCCCTTTTTGTCCAGAATTCCATATCAGTACTGTGCGTGAGCAACCGTGCGCATGCGACTGTCCGAGAAGTGTGACGGAAGTACTGCTTTCCTCTGCAGCTGGCAGCAGCCTTCCCACTTTGTTTGATTCTGCTTGCTATTGTATGTTGTGGGTAAGCTGTAGATCGTTAGTGTTGATTGTCACAATGAGTATGCAACATTTATATCTTTGCTACTGTCTGTGATTGTACATGTGTGATAGATCAGCAAAGAATATCGAGGCTTAGTACCTCCAAAGATGAAATCTGCCAGTCACAAAGTCAAAGTTATAAGTATAACTTTTATTCTGTACAGATACAAATATGAAAGTAGATAGCTATCTGGCTCTCAAGCGCCTCGCAGTGTGTACCAGCAGACACAGTGAGGGGAGCGAGTACTGGACATTACAAAACTCACAGTCTTTATACTTTCTTCCTCAAGCCTGGTTACATTGTCCAGCCACTCTTCAAGTTACACAGTTGCTAGAGTTCATGCCCAGTTCACATAGCAAATACAGCATTGTTGTTTCCAGGTTTAAGACACAATCATTTACACACGAAATACAATGATGACAAACTTTGCTTTTCTTGGCCATGTAGACTCTTCCTTGTTCTTGAGCTTTAGGGTAAGTCTATTTCCAAGAGATGAGCACAAAGGGTTTCTCCCAAAGCACACAGCTTTGCATTGTGGTCCATTGTTTGAATGAAGATGAGGCTTGTAGACACAGATAACACTTTGAATGGCAGTTCATCTTGATTACAAGGTCTCTTTGCACTGAACAAACATTCTGCTTTCAGCAGCCTTAATGTTGACATATGTTCAAAGTTCACTCTGCTCAATGGCAGCTGAAAACACAGTTAACCATTTCAGGACAGAAAGCAGGGGTTAGAATCAAAATGGCATAAGTTTCTAAAATGGCTGCTTTAGTCAATTCTATTCAGTGCATTTTTAGACACGGTTTTCTGTACAATGCAAATGTGCTTAGGCCAAGGTTATTAACCAGATGGTAGTATGTGAATATGGCTTAACATGCAGACACCCTATATAACAAGGCTTCTGATGTGTATACACTTAAATCTGCAATGAGATTTGATTAACAAATCCAAAGTTGGGGCTACCATCGAAGCCGACACCTAAAAAAACTTGCAAACATAACATGAGCAAAACCACGATTGTATCAAGACTTGTGCCGCCAAAGATCCATACGGTAGATATTTGTGATTTTTCTCACATAGAATCCATGATTGCTAGCTCATCAACACCGGCTGCATTATCAAAACTTACCAATGTAGTCACACTCTCAGCGGCTTCTTCCCATAACCTCGATTTGTCGAGCAAGGACTTGGCTCTTCCCCCTGACTCTCTAATAGTGGCGGGTTTTGACAAGTCTCCAATTACGGAAATGCAATCGCGTTTTCTGCACCACGTGTTGATTTGCCTACTCACACAATGTCACCAATCCAGGAGCACTGATTATCATGATCTCCTATCATGTTTGTGGATCTCATCTGTCTTGTCTATTTCTGTTACTAAACCGACACCGAGCAAACAACAAGCAACACCTTGTTGCACTCTGAAACACTTGTGTACGAACGCGATACAAATACAATACAAATATCAATACCTTATAACCAAGACCTATCATCTCCTCACTCGTTTACCTCTCCAAGAGTAAATCTTACATTGACAGCAATGAATACGGCACTCATGCCTTTGACGAAATTGTTTGTTAGACAACCTAATCACCAAACTACTCTAATTTCAGAGCTATTACAACCTGATCGACCGATTGGATCATATAACTCTGATAATGTTGAATTGTATCAACCTGCTGGCTTATGTCCAGCAAGTCGAAATGATACACAATTAATAATGAAGAACTGCTCGTTGCAAATTATTGATTCCACACAAATACTTGTGCAACACGCTGAGGATGTGATTGCTCCCATTGCTAAATCAAAGAAGTGCCTAAAATGAAAACAAATTTGAAACTTTTGCAAAAAGCAAAGAAAACAAAAAATAAATACAAGCTCATTCGGCATCAAAGCACTTCATTAATTCACTGACTTTGCAAAATAAGCAGATCAAATTGGCCAAGCCAGCGATTGCTAAAAAATATGAAACCATTGCCTTGAACAGAGAAATCAATGTTGCCAAAACTCAGGCTAATCAACTGAGTTATCAGGCACTGGATGATCTAGTGATGATCTAGTGATGGAAGCAGATAAACATAGGTCTATTTCATATACCGAGCAAACGATTGCTCGGGTTGCTCCCTCATTACCTGAAATCACGCAGCAGGCACCCATCAGGAACGCACATGATCATGAATATCAAAACCTAGAACAAAGATGTGTAGAAATCTGGAAATCTGTAGCTTAATCCTTTCATACAGCGTCGCAGACAGAGCGCAATAAAGCACCACAACTAAAACCTTATAATCTGGCTCATGGCGCTGGCCCTGACTTCTGGCAGACAGAGGCAAATTGCTAATTACCGCAATCGGTATCCCCAAGTCAAAGGTAATTGAATGATGCAAAAAGTAACAAGTTCTCTTCAGCAGTGTCAACGGGGAAAAAAAAACAACATGATAGAACCTAGTAAACAAAACAAAGGTAATATCCCACTCTATCATCAGTGAATAATACAATGTCACCCAAAACCATTTCCAACATATGATCTGAACAGGGAAAGTATACTTAATATGTTTTCAGATATCTTGAGTCTTCAAGACATCAAATCCTCTGACATTGATCAAATAGAATTTCTGATGGAGTCAGATCTTACTGTATCTAGAATTTGGGTGCAGTCAGGTGCGATCAGAAACATGTTATGGCAGGCTTGAACTGAACTGCATCAATTAGAATTCCTAATCTTCAAAAATAATTTACCAGACACCCCCTTGACAATTGACAGTCTTAAAGGTCCACAACAGACAACCACAGTCCCCACTTCATGGCAAATGATTTGCTCAGGTAATAATCGACAAGGTGCACTTTATGCAAATACTCATTCATCTACACAGAAACTCTGGAAACAGTCGCCATCACATTACGCATGACGACTCAAGGGCGAAGACAGCCAAATATGTACGCTTTCAAGCTGGAATACCCGGGGCTATGTCCATCTATTGCTTCCAACCACTAGCCAGATAAATAACTATGATATTGTGGCCCTCCAAGAGACTTGGTTAACAGAAACTCCAGTATGGGACTGTCACATAATCTCGCTTATTGCAGCAATAACTGCAAAAAAAGGGCAGACCAATGTCGGGCTTTTTAGTAGCTATCAAGATGTCTTCTGGGATTTCATTACAGCCATGGGCCTCTCCAAATCTGTATATACAATTTTGTAAAACTGCATGTAGATTCCAAACAAATAGCTCTCATCAACATATATTGGCCACATGTAAGTACTGATGCAAACCAGTTCTGGAAGATCAAAAAACTGAATTTGCCCTTGTTGCAAAAGTATCAACAATGGTTCACATCATTTTAGTTGGAGACGGAAATGAGCAATCCTGAGGAAGCACTGAAATGCAGGGCAAGTCTAATAAGTATTCTTATTATAAAGGCAATCTTGAACTATCATCAGGCCAAAATCATTTTCTTTGGTCAGAGAATTCCATAAAAGAGTTAAATAGCTGCATGCAGAAGCACTACCAAACTAAGCATATGAGTGCTTGGGAAGAGGGAAAACAATACTTGTCAGTATTACAGACCTGTAGACAAACTTCATCTCTCACAGTACAAAACAACTATAGACATCAGCATAAGTACGATCGAGAACTACATGCAAGGACGACTCTCTACCAGAAAAGTAAAAGAATACCAAAACAGCTGCCACTAGTCACTCGTCTCATAGCTCTTAAATGATTAAAAACTCACTCTAAAAATTGACGAAAAGCTCATGAATATTTACTAAAACAACAACATGGGGAATCCATGCTGGCTGCAATTGGAGCCAAGAATTCAGCTCAAATTTGGAGCCTTCTAAATAAAGGTACACACATGAAGCAGACCACGTCCTTAATCAATGCGGTATCTGAGCTAACATGGAAAGCTCACTTCTCAAGCTTGTATGCATTACCCATGAGCTCTGATCATTTATGAGAGCCCGTAACAATTGACCAAATGCAACTTGAGTCTGATGAAGGGAATATTTTTCTATACTTAAAAAAGTCCAGCTTGTATAGGGCCCCAGGTCCAAAAATCTTTAATAATGCCATTTATAAGCAACACCCACAAGCTTGGGCAAAAATCCTATTCACAATCTTTACTAATGCGCTTGTGCTAAATGCACTTCCGTTACCCTGGCAGAACTCAATAATTGTGCCAATTTATAAAAAAGGAGACAGAGTTCCCCTCCAACTTTAGACCTATTGCCTTGTTAGACACGCCGGGAAAGATCTTTACGCGCCTGATATTAAGAGACTTTAATAAATGGACATCTGATCATCATCATAGAGATCCCTTTCCAACTGGATTTGTAGTGGGGATGGGCACGTCTGTCAACCTTATGGCTATTAGCACAATTAGGGCGCATTGTGATTCAACGCATCAGCAGCTGTACATGGCCTTTATAGATTTTAGGTCAGATTTCAACGCCATCTCCAGAAATCGATTAATGACCAAGTTACGGAAAGCTGAATGCCCATTCACCATAAGCACTCTGATTTACTTTATATATACTAATACCACCATTCAGGTTTGACTAACGTCAGATGGAAAATTATCGTCACCCATTCCAACATTTAGAGGTGTGAAACAGGTCTGTCTTTTGTCCTCAGCCCTGTTTAGTTTCTTTATTGCTGATGTGAAAGAAGCTTTTGCTAATATCAGAACCGACTCCCCAAAGTTGGGAGTCCATGTCATCTTGTGGCTTCTCTACGTGGACAAAATGGTCCTACTATCTAAGACCCCTATTGGCCTTCAAAATCTGCTCAATGCTTTGGGACAGTATGTAGCTCAAAATGAACTAACAATCAATTTGGACAAAACCAAAGTGTTTAACTGTGGTAAATGTCAAAAATATCGAAGAACATACAAGTGGCAACTGAATGGGACAAATCTCAAAATAGTACATGAGTATCGCTACTTAGGAGTCAACATTAACGATCATAACAGTGACCTTCCTCATGTACAAGAAATTATAGCGAAAGTTATGACAGCTATAACACAGGCACGAATAATCCATGCAAGGTATGGTCAATTCTCCTGATCTCCCATAATGACCTTTTACTCTCAAGAAGTTTTACTAATAATACTTTATGGTGCTGAAACTAAAAAGTGGAAACCAGACATGCTATCTCTCCCAAATGGACTTCTCATGCCTATATTGACACACGAGCTGGGTTTGCAATCCGTATTTAGTTCTTATACATGGAAAATGTGCTCCCTCTATAGAAAATGTCTGACTGCATCAAGCCCCAACATCCTGCCACAGTTTCTCGCTATGTATACGAGACTCTCCATGCACCCGTTCATTCAAGAATGGAGAATAAAATCAACAAGGTTATTGACCTTGCTGGTATAGCACATGAGTTATTAGTCACAAATCCAACAGGCGCAAAAACAAAGTTAATTCAGCAAGACTGGATTAACACGCGTCAAATCTGTTTAAACTATGTAGACTTTCAGAACAATCACAAAAGATACCATAGACCTGAATTCTATTTAATAAAATGTCTCTCTCCAGTGTACAGAAATGCTTTTATGCGGTTCAGATTTAATCTTTGGCCGACAAATGAATTGTTAGCCTAATGGAAAACAATATCGAACAAAGATAATACATGTCGGTTTTGCAAAATATTAACTCAACCTGAAACTGTTAAGAATTTAATAATAGAATGCTGTTCACTAAACACTAAACAAGCATACTATTTGAAAGAATATGTTGAGCAATTAACATTTTTTAGCAGAAAATGTGGAACAAAAACATTTCTGCAAAAAGATTGGTGGTTAGGATTGCAATTTTTAAATCCCTAATGCCATTGTACAACAAGTTCAATAATGATGTATTTAATGTCTGATTGATAGATAACTGGAACGATGATTTGGAATGTGTTAAGAATGACTAATGCTATTGAATCAAGACCATATAGAGTGTGTAGATTGAAGCCTCAAAGCTGTGCAATGTTGCTATATTGGCTTTCTTCTAAAGTGGTGCTTATTTTACTCTTTTTATTTCTTCTCCTCTCTTCTTTTTTCGTTTTTCTTATTTCTTTCTTTCTTTATCCTCTTTTTAACAATGTGTAAATAGGCGATGTATTCATTTTATTAAGTATGGTCATGTGTTTTTGTCTTTAGAATGGCGGTGTAACATAATATATTGAAAGGTTTGTGTGCATTTTTGTTTACTTTTCAACCATATCAATTAAAAAAATGTATTAAAAACCCCTACTCTGAGGGAATCAATTGCTATGCATGGTAGGCTAAAAAGTTCAGCACTAAGGAGGAGGAATGCTTGATTAGCCATATCAAAACACGAGAGCTCAAGCATACATAGGGCTTCATCACAAGTTTGGCGGTGACCCTTAAATCCAGCGATAACGGTATTAGCGCCACCAATACCGCTTTGGTTGTAATAGCACCGGCTGTAATAGCGTCGGCACCCATTCGCGCTATTACATAGCCATCACAAGTCTGGCGTAGGTGCTATTAGTGCCAGAAAACCGGTGGAAAATCTGCCGAAAATACCCCTAGCCAAATGCTGGAGGTAAAAGAACACAGGAGACAGCAAAAAGTGCCCAAATGAAACTAATGCAAATCAGAGGCGTACAAAGGACGCACCCATGCACAACACACCCTCCCTAACCCCATTACACCAGCAGGAGCAGGGAGGAGACAGCAAAAAGTGCCCAGGTGAAAACAATGCAAATCAGAGGCCTACTAAGGACCCACACATTCACAACACATTTTCCCTAACCCCATTACACCAGCAGGAGCAGGGAGAAGGCATCAGAAAATGCCCAGGTGAAACCAAGGCAATTCAGAGGCCTACAAAGGACCTACCCATGCACAACACACCCTCCCCAACAGCATGTTGCCATTTGGAGCGGGGAGCCTTGATGATGACATCTACTTGCTGCGCCTGGAGCTGCAGAGGCCTGAAAACCAGCGCAGGGCCCTGAGAGCACAGGGGGAATTGGGGATGAGGAGAAAGAGGAGGATACCAGCACCAGAAAGGCGGCCAGCCATCCCCAGGCTCAGACCAACACCCTGGGCCCTGACTGAAGGGCAGGTGTTGACCGAGTACAGGCTGGACAGGGCAACCATCAGGAAGTTGCTGGACACAATAGAGGCTGACATTAGCAGCCGTATAGCCATCAGCACTGCTGTGCCCCCACTTGCCAAGCTTGTGTCGGTGCTACAGTACCTGGGAACTGGCAGCTAACAACACACCATTGATATGATGCACGGCAAGGCCCAGTCCACCTACAGTGCCGTGCTGGGACAGGTGCTGAATGCACTGCTGCTCCATGTGAATGAGCACATTGCATTGCTAGCCACAAAGGCACAGGTCAACCAGCTCAAGGGCCAGTTATATGCCAATGCTCAAGTCCCGAATATCGTAGCAGCCCTGGACTGCACACACATAGCACTAATAGACCCCCGGCAACATGAGGCAGCTTACAGGAACCGTAAGAATTACCATTCAATGAACGTGCAGATGACGTGTAGCCTGACCTAACCTTCATCCACTGCTGCACCCGCTACCCAGGATCCACCCACGACTCCATGGTCCTGCGCAACAGTACCCTGCCAGCCTACATGGAGAGGCACTGAGGACAAAACACATGGATGTTGGGTGAGTACAAAACTAGCCTCAAATGCATGCCAAATTGCATATGCTGGGCAGGAGGCATACACAGAGGAATCCCTGCATTCTAGCTTGAGACTCAGGCAGCACTAGCACTGCACCATTCCCATGCCTGTTCCTCGCATGTGAAACCTTGCACACATTCAACAGAGCAAAACACTGTCTGAATGTCACACGCCTGTGAAGGCACAGTCACATATGGAAGCACAACTACCACTAAGCATCTTGTGTGTGCCACAGTGCAGCCCTCACCCTGACACAGAAGGGACATCCCACCCTGACCACGAGACAATCATGCCAATAGAGTCCTAATGCAGGCACATACACAAAGCTAACATACACAAGTAGTTGGAGTCATGACCCTCCCTGAGATACTGATCCCTGATTGGGCAATCACATGCCTGCCCAAATGCACATGACCGTGCCAAGTAGCAAACGCAACACCACCCATAGTGAATGCCACGACACATGTCCTAATATCTTATCACCGGAACATGCAGATATAAGGGTGCCCCCATCCACTGATAATGGACAGGGTACTGTGGCATTTCGACACTGGGGTTGTGCATGCAGTAAATGGTCCATTGATTGAATGTAGCACTTTGCACAACACACACCACAATGAAAGTAACCAGATAGGAATAAACGTGCGTGTACAACATGAGAGTGACACACAAGGAATCCACACATCAATTGATACACTGCTTTATGTAAACCTCAGGCCATGCATGTCTCCGAAGGTGAAGGATGTATGTCAACATGTCACTGAGATAGTGGGAACCTTCACAACGCATAAATGATTGTGCTGCCAATGTCACTGATGACCAAGCCTTGTACACCCACTGAACCAAACGATCTCTAATGTACACATTTTCTCCCGTGCAGGTTATTTTGGGTAGCCGCAGTACATATGGCTTATGACTCATGTGCGTCATCCACACACTCCAGCTGAGCTGGCACACAACATTGCCCATGGGCATACACGCATCTGTGTGGAAAGGGCATTTGGACTGCTGAAGGCACGATTCCGGTGCCTAGACCATACAGGAGTGGCATTAATGTATTCACCTGATAAAGTTGGCAGAATCATACTTACCTGTGCCATGCTGCACACCATTTTCTGTCGCTGGCATGTGCCACTGCCCCCTGAGGCTGATGGCCAGCCACCTTGGGATGGTAGTGATTATGAAAATGTGGTGGAATGCCTCATGTACACAGGGATGCAGTGAAGGAGGGGAGATTAGTCAGACAGGCCTTGATTGACAATTATTTTTGGTTCACTGCATTGCAACACTTGACACATACCACTTGTACAATAAAGAGCCCTTCAACTCAATCATGAATGCCCATGCTATGTATGAATTACAAACGGGATTTATTGTAATTTTTAACAAAACCTCACCCCCCTGTGAACTCCCCATCACACGATCACACCGCCACCCTGTAAACTCCCCATCACACAATCACACAACCCCCTGTAAACTCCACATCACAAGATCCCCCAGCCCCCTGTAAACACCTCATCACACAATCCCACCACCCCCTCAGCACACCCCTACATAGTGCTAGTGTGTCCATGTGCCCATGGCTCTGCACAACTGTGACATGTGGACCTAGGATGGACGTGGCCACTTTCCCTCCAGGGATCCCCCAGTGGGTGTGGATGAGGCAGATGGAATTGCTCCGGTGACCTGCAGCTGCTGGCGAAGCAGATTGTTCGCCTCCCGCATCCGCTAAGCATGTGCGATTGGACCTTGCACAGCTCCCTTATCCTCTGACCAAAACCTGCCAGGGCCGTTGTGCAGCCCTCCACGACCCTCCAGGTCTGAGCATTGCCTTGTGCCATGGTCTCTGCAGCATCCCGTATTGCACTGCTGATGGCCTTAATGTGCTGTGTGTGTTCCGTTGACATTTCCTCAATGCGCCGCTGTCGGGCCTCCATCGATCCAGCTACCCCATCACTGCTTCTCCCGTGACATAGGGTCTTGGAGGTGTGCTGGGGATCGGACTGACGGTGCAGCGTGTGATCAGAGGGAGGCTGTTTGGGGATATGTTGCCACCTCTGACGGGGCTGCTGCGGTTTGAGTGACTTTCCTCATGGGAGCCATATCATGGTGTGTCCACATCTGGCCGAGGTGTGTGGGCCCAACGCACATGTACATGTGGTGTGGGTGCATCCTCTGGCGCATGGTCTGGGCTACCCTGGGGTGTGGCCAACTCTTGTGTGACACTGTGGCCAGGTGACAACAGCAGTGCAGTGCATTGTGCTGCTGTAGGTGTGTGGCCCTCATCAGAGTCGGACCCACTTGTGGCTCCCTCCATGCCCTGGGTGCCCGTGGTGGCTTCCGGGAATGAGGCACTGTCACCATGCGGCCCTGTGGATGCTGCACCCATATGGTTGGGCTGCGGTGGGGTGATGTAGGATGTGTCCGGCATCGTGTTTTTTCTGCACGGCCCCTTTGCAGGGTGGTGGTGCTGGTGGAAGCGCACCGGGTCAGGTGACTGGATGTTGTTGCCTCAACATCATCATTGTCGGCCTGTGATTACCGCTGCATGCCTGTGGGGTACATAAGGTGTTGTATGAGTTGAGGGAAGCTTAGATTTGGATCATGCATATCATGACTTACAGTGGGTTTGGACATAGTTTTAATCATGCTTCGCCATTGCATTTTGGTGACTACCCATGTTGTGTTAGTTGGGACGTGGTACTGGGAGGGACACTGCTTGGACATGTTGGCGTGACACCTTAAGATGTCTGCTGGGAATGCACAGCACACATATTGTTGAGGGAGGTTTCATGCACACTCAGACATCACATTGTTGTGCCATGGCCGTGGATGTCTTTCCCCTGGGCCTTGTGTTGATGCAGTGTGCATACTCATGGGACTAGGGTGCACAACGGTACGGTGGTATGAGAGGTCAGTTGTGGGTGGCTGTGGTGCCTCATGCACTTTGCATGCTCATACATTCACTCAGGGTCTGGAGGGGTGGCCCTTACAGGTTCATGGATTTTTAGGGGGGGTGTCTGACCTGCAGCCTTCTGGGTTCCGGTGCCAGCCTCTGCTACTCAGACTCCCTCAATGGTGAGTGTTGTCATCGGCTCCTCCAATGGGGTTAGCTCTTGTGGTGGTGGTGCTGGCCCTCCTCCAGTTGTCATGCTTGCACTCCAGTGCTTTTAGAGTAAGCCACGTACTGGGACCCACAAGTCATTGAGGCGCTTATGGCAGTCCTCGCCATCCCTGGGCACACGGCCCACCGCAGACACCCTCTGGCTCATTTCCCTCCATATCTGCGCTTCACGCTGGCCAGATATCTTGCAATGCAGTGCACCATACAGCTCTTCCTGATGGGCAATTGCTTCCTCCACCAGTATGGCTAGCTCCTGGTTGTTGAAATTTGGTTTTCTCGCCCTGTCCAGGGCAGACTTGCCCCTGGTGCGTTCCTGAGGCATTTTTCAATGTTTACAGGGGTGAATGGCTTGCAGGGGCTGTGATTTTCGGCAGATTGTGATTTCCAAAATGGCCACCGCTTTATTTCCTGTTCCGGCAGTGACACATTTCCTGCACGTTAATAGTGCATGCTATTTACGCTGCAGCTCGACAGTAGAACAATGTGCGACGGATTTACGGGTTCCCGGACAGTTTCTAGGCTGAGCGCTATTTGCGTTAACGCCATGTCGCTGTGCATGTGCATGCAAACTCGTGATCTGGCATTATTTCCGCCAAGCAGCGTGGTGTTAGCGCAAATAGCGCTCGATGGAAAATCATCCGGAATACCGCCAAACTCGTGATGAGGCTGATAGTATCTACCGTGACTGGCTCTGCACCTGCCTGAATGGTATATATTACATTGTCATATTTTGCTCTTCTAACAGCACCTTCCTAAAATCTACCTGCCTTGATTTGTTCTTGCACATGTCTGAACTGTTGCCTATCACTAGTCCTCACGTGCCCTATAGGCTGCACTGTCCTATCTTGCATATTATAAACCACATTGTGCCTCTAAATGCATCTGCTTTGATCTACTCTGAAACCTGCCTGAACTGCTGCTGATCCCCATTCCTCATTTGCCCCATTACTGCAGCTTGGTCCTTCATTGCAAATTGCTTGAATTAGCTTGGCCTGTAATGATAGACCACCTGCCTAATAGCCGCCCTCCTAGCATATCCCAACTACACAAGACATCCTTGTTAGCTCTTTAGACCACCATCCCAGCACACTTCCTGACTTGAATGAGATACACATTTACTAACCTCAATATGCACTTACCCTACTTATTAAGTTACATACCATTACTACTTGCCAACCTGATTACACTATACAAGGTGCCTCTGACCTCAAGCCACCTACCTACCGTACCTGCCTGCATTCCCAAAATGTGACAAATGACACATATAACCCTAACCATGAGTGGTACACTCCCTCCAGTTGATAGTATAGCACCATCTATCTTCCTGCCCTCCTGCTCACACACCAACAAAGTCACGCCACTTCACAACCCCTACCGGAACTCCCAAGCACTATGGTTAGAACACTTTGCCACCAAACCAATACCAAATCAACCTGCACTAGAAATATCAGGAATTTGAGATTAGGCACCAGATTCTCACCTGTTCCGCCGACCTCCAACCCCAACATCCTCACCATCAGCAAGATATCACTAACTTCACAGCAAGAACATCCCCCTATAAAATCGTCACTGAACTAACCTCGTGCCTTGAACGATAAAAATTCCAGATTAGGCACAAAACTCCCACCAACGCTATGCCCAACATATACCACTAGCATGCCCAAAGCTCACAACATGTCCTTTAAACCAGCAGACCTACCTAAGACCATACTCACAAAATGCTCCTCGGCGAAGGAACACTCTAACACTAACAAACACAGCAAGGATAAAACTATCAAGGGCGCAATAATTAACGC
Source organism: Ambystoma mexicanum (assembly GCF_040938575.1). NCBI lineage: Eukaryota > Metazoa > Chordata > Amphibia > Caudata > Ambystomatidae > Ambystoma > Ambystoma mexicanum. The sequence goes on along the minus strand of NC_090935.1, from coordinate 132,414,616 downwards.
AAGATCACTCCCCGCACACACCTTAGATATCACAGACTACATCACATCGCAAGGCCTCCATTTGTTTGCAATCACTGAGGCTTGGTTACACGCTGCAGCCGGACCAATCCTTTCACTCGCTATACCCAATGACTACACCACTGCCAGATGTGACAGAGAAACAAACTGATCTAAAGGCGTAGGTCTCACCTTCATATCCAAAACCTCACTAGGCCTTAGACCAAAACTAAAGCAGCCTTTCCCCTCTGCTGAACTACTATCCGCTAAGCTCCCCATTTCAGCCATGCAAACACTCCCCCTGCACCTCATCTATAGACCACCTGGACCAGTATCTACATTCGAAGAAGACATCACCACCCCCTTTCCACCAACACTAAGCCCAGTTCCCAAATCATCCTACTGGGCGACGTTTATCTCGGCCTCCAAGACGCCAAGGACCACAAAGCTCTCAACATTGCCAACACTATAACAGAATTAGGATTCACACATCGTATCCATGAACCCACCGACATTAAAGGCAGGACCCTGGTTTGGCTTGCAGATGTCAACTGCAATATTAAAATCTCATCGAATACACCATGTGCCTAGTCAGATCACCACAGGATTGCATTCACTATCAAGTCTGACAACCAACACATTAAGCAGAATATCACCCTGCCCATGCGCAAAAACTACTTCCTCTGATACTACTGATCCTAAATAACGACACTGGGTCACTTTCCGACCCCATATCGCTAGTTGATGTGTATAACCAGATTATCCTCAAAGCGATCAATACCATTTTGACACTTAAATCACGCAAATCCAGACCACAAGCACACTTGAACTCTTGGTTTACTCCGCCCCTGAAAGCATTACGAAAGAATAAAAGAAATGCTGAGGCCCTCTGGAAGAGCCTACCCACTGCATCTAACAAGGACAAATTTATATTGACATCCCTCAATTACAAAGAGGCGATCCTCTTTGCAAAAAAAAAAACGTATAATACCTGTCTCACGCACGCAAAATCAAATACTATGGAACTTTTCCAGGTACTTAGAGAACTTGAATGCCCAGCAGCCCCCACTGACACATGCCTTAAAGATATCAGATGGTGCTCTAGCATTCAAGAACCACTCCTAGATTAAATCACCATGTTATAAAACAAAATTGACTAAGTAAAAGCAGCCTATCGATGGACACACACATATACTCCTTCTGTCCCGCCTAAGCCTGATCACAAGCCATTTAGCTTTTCACCACTCTCTACAACAGATGTAGAAAACATAATCCTTAAACTTAAACCTTCTAATTGTCAAGGAGATACCTGCCCAGCCCCCATCATTAAGGAAGCCGTGAAGGAACTAGCAGCTCTTATTAACTCCCTAATAAATGCCTCTTTCAACACTGGCAATGTGCCCAATAATCGCAAAGACGTGTGGGTACTACCATTACTCAAACCACTAAAGATAGTCCTATCACCACAGTTCCCTTTTTACTCAAAATCCTGGATAGAGCAGTCTACCTACAGATCCAGGATCAATTAGATACCAATAATCTTCTTGGCCTGAGGCAATCAGGCTTCAGACCACAACACGGGACCGAGACAGCATTAATAGACCTGAAGATGCAACTCGAAGACTTAAAAGGTAATGGTAAAATGGCCCTCCTCCTGCTGCTCGACCTATCAGCTGCATTTGATTTGGTCAATCACCAAATACTATGCAACCATCTCATTACTGCAGCTCACTTCTCGGACAAAGCCACCACATGGAGTAGATCCTTCTCTACCTGGAGAATAGATTGATCAGGGTGTTCTCGCCATCGGCCTCTGCCGAGCCAGCCCCTGTCCTATGCAGAGTCCCACAGGTATCATGTGTATCCCCAACCCTCTGCAATGTGTTTAAAAAGCCCCCTTTTTGATATCCTCAATTATTTTGGTGTCACCTACACAAACAATGCAGATGACACCCAAACACTCATCCCCATCACTGGAGATCACAAAACAGACTCAAAAGCACTCAACAACATTTACCTTGTCATCCAAGCCTGGATGGCAAAGCACGGGCTCTGTCTTAATGATGACAAGACAGAGTTCCTCCTCATTGGCTCACAACCCAGACTCAACAAATTAAACTCTGGCTTTGACTCCTTCAAGATCGATGGCAATACTATCAAGGTATCCAAAGACATTAAAACCTTTGGGATATATCGAGATTCCACCTTTACACTAGCTAGACAAACTAATGCCATAACCTCATCAGCAGCCTATACATGCAAACTTATCATTGCCTGTAGACATTTGCTGACCACCATTAATTGCACTACCTTAGCTAGAACATTGGTCTTGTCGAAACTCGACTACTGCAATGCACTCTATCTAGGAACCAGCCAATGGAATACTAACAAATTACAAGTAATCCAAAACAACGCCATAAGAGCAGCACTTAATATCCCCAGATCTCATCAAATCTCAAACTCTAGACATAGTATACATTGGCTATCAGTTAAACAAAGGATCACCCTAAAGTCATTGTCACACAAATGTCTTGCTAACCTTGCACCCTGTTATCTATCTAAACTATTCACCCACACCAAATCTGACCACCCCCGCAGAAAGGCCCAAACACACTTCCTCACAATACCAAGGTTCAAGCTCCAAAATGCTGGGGGTAACAGTTTCCCTGTGCTTGCTGCGAAACTATGGAACTCCCTACCCATTACACTTAGAACTGAATATTTTTTCAATTCCTTCAGACACAAAGCCAAAACATGGTTAATCGGGCAAGACTGCTAGTCCCAAAGCCGGGACTCGTACGACTTGCTACCTATGCAGCATCAAATCTTCTATCTCATATCGATGTACCATGCCCTTGTATCTAATTTGTAATTGCTCATCCTATGTTTTGTATTATACATGTACACCTGTAACTGTAACATGCACATATGTAATTGTATTATACATGTACATCTGCAATTGTAACCACAACCCTGATATGTCTTTCATTTAACTGTAACTCTTGAGTAATGCGCCCAGATGCCCTTGGGCTTGGAGCACTATAAAAATAAATAAACTAGACTAAACTAAACTAAACTATAGGTCAGTAGTTACAACAAAGGCTACAAAATAAAACCAATCAGCAATCAGCAGAGTGGAGACTTTACAGGCGGATAACCATGTAACTACAATACATGTGCATGCCTTCCCGCCCAAAGAAATAATAATCGACACTAATGAAATTTCTGCCGTGGAAAATGGTTGTGACCTGAACGCTGTCTGTAAATGTGCAAACACCTTGTGCTGAATATGGGCTAGGTCCCAACCGGTTGCCACTTGGAGTTGGGAGCTGGAAGGATGGCGACAAGAGAGATAAACTTTAAGCTTTTAGAGAATTTTTTTTTAATTGCTTTACATAGGGGACTATGGTGGAGCAGGTAATTAATTAATTTCTAGAGAAAATCCACTTAGCTGCTATCCTACCTATCATCGAGATTATTGGCTTCTTAAAAATCATGCCTTCTCTTGGCCGGATGAGGTTATTACTTGATTCTACAATAGTGTCCAAAAAAGGGGTTTTAATCGCATTAAGACAAAAGGCACAATGACACTCTCCGCGGAGTGTGGGGGGAAGATATAACATTGGTTCTTCCAAACCCAGGGAGGGTCCCACATTATTTTATGGGCCCATTGAACACATGAATATTGACACCATATTCTATCTGAATGTTTTGCCAAATTGGATAAAGCCCTTGTTACATTCTCTAGTGGGAGAGATTAAGGATTGAGTTATCTTGGGTAGGCAGGCATTTAAAAATGTATGCAAGATTGTAAACCAAATTGATATGGACTACAAACAAAGGATCAGAATCACACTTATTCCTTGAGATGCAATGTTCTTTCTACAAGATGTGCTGAATAGGAAAGCAATGGCCACTAGATTTCAGACAGCTATTATCGCTATCTATGCAGGACTTAGCTTAGATAAAAACTACATTTCAGAGCCTTTTCCCTGCTTGTAACTCACCATGGGTGACACAGTCCCTAATCTTATTGGCACTGGTGGTAGATCCTCTTAGCAACAGGGATAACCCAGACATAAAAGATATAGAGGATGCAGGGAAGGGACATGAGGGGTTATTTATTTGCAGATGATATGATGGTTGCCGCAGCCCAGACGAAGCAGTAATTCCAGCTTTAGTTTAAATTATCCAAGAATTTAAAGAAGTGTCAGTCTTTAAGCTACATGTTGATATGTTGACTCTTGCCCTCAAAGTGATCCAGTTAAAATACCTACTGAGAATCCCCCATAGGGTTACTCCCTCCATATTATGATACTTAGAGGTCAATAAGACAAAAAAGGCTTTGCCACAATTGATCCAAATGTCTGTGCAAAAATAAAAGAAGACTTACATTTGTCGGGACTCCTAACCATTTCCTTGATAAGCGATAAGCATCATCTCTTTCATGAAGAGGAGCATTTTACCAAGACTCTATTACCTCATTACAACCACCCTAATATTCTGGATGAGACAGTACAAAACATTCCAGGAAATGCTCCTGCATGAGAATCTCTAAGCAAGTTCTATTAATGGCCTGCTTCCATGGCAACTACCCGAATCTAATTAAATACTTTCAAGTCTCTCAACTATTCATTTTCCTGGGATTATCTAAATCTTCACTTGGCTAATTTATGGATGGATACTGAATATAAAGTAACAGACTGTGGACTTTGGTATAACATCTGGCTACCCCTTAGAGATAATCCATTAGTAGTATATGATTTTTGATAATGGGAACCATAATCAGGTCATGGGACAAACTAATCTCACTTTCTTCATTGGCCAAATCCTGCCCCTTTGCTGGAACCCAGACTTCGTCCCAGCCTTTAGAAACATGGACTTCAACCTCTAGTTTACAGGGGGTGTGAAAATTCAACTCACATGTTTCATGATTGGGTAAATATACATGTTCTACGTAGCTAGGCAACCTTTTGGGCTAGAAAGGAGGAGAGACTAGACCACAATCAAATCTGCTCAAGAAGGTCTGAAAGACCCTCTACTGAGAACGAACAAAGCCAAATAACCTGTTCTATGGGAAGGTGCTGACTCGGGAGGGTCTACAACCATGTTTTAGCTCACTATACCTTTCACAAAGGAGAACTTCATTTGCATAGTCGTCCCGTCCCACCCAATTGGGCAACCCAGCACTAAAATGCTGGAAAATCTCCTCTGAGCAAAAGTAACAGCAGCAACCAGAGACTGGTGTTTCGGCCTTGTCACATCAGTGAGGTGTAGCTTTGCCTCTCTAATCACAGTGAGCAAGGGGTCCACATCTGGATTACCTAGGGTAATTTAGGGTGAAATCCCAAGTACCGAAAACATACTAAAAAATATCTGGAAATCTCTCTACCGAGAACGAACATGGCCAAATAATCTGTTCTTTGGGAAGGTACACACTGGGGAGTGTCTACAACCACATTTTTCTGTTGGTACTCTTCTTCAGAGGAGACTTGCCTAGAATGTTGGTACTGGACTGCCTAAGTTGGATCGATCCAGACTGATATTCAAATGGGTATTTCTCCTCTGATGCACAGAACAAAGACTTTGAGGACAGCTTACATTCAGGAATTTCCAACTAGAACCTCATTAAAGTATGTACTCACCCCTGACCCCCTCCATCACATAGTTCCACAGTACCCTGGTATCACTCTTTCTCCCTCTCATTATTCACCTGCTCAAACTTCCTTTTTCTCCATCCCTCCCACATCTGTGACATTATCCTTTATCCAGTTTATCCAGATTCTCTTTTTTTTTCTGGCTTTTAATGCAGTTGAAATAGAAAAGGGCCTGTTTTTTAGCTGATTTTCCATTATCACTGGATTGAACATCCTTTTCACTTCTGAATGAACACTCACTCACAAGCGGTTTCTCAAAAGATATGTTAGCCATTAAATAAGAACAGCTTGCCAATTATGGTATTGGCAATAATGCAGTTGCCTGGAGTGATCTACCAGCATGGTAATGGCCTGCTTGCCTTGCTTTGCACCGGTATATTAACTTGGTTGGTGGGCAGTCACCTTCTCGTACAGCCTGCCAGTGAAGGCATTATTGCCTAATAATATGCTAGGATTTATAAACGTAGAATACTGTCATCAAATACTGTTAACTTTAAAAATATAAAATAAATTGCATTCGGGTGTATGAACTTTTCTCCATACATCACACTCCTTGCCAAGAAGTCCAATTTCCAGTCTCATCTCCTCAGGGGCATTCTACCTTTGCTCACCTTCCCCCAGTCTCCAGAGCCCTGTTTTTTCTAAGCTTGACTATCGTAACATTCTCTTCCCCAAACTGCCTCTTTTTTCCCTTCACCCCCGTCAACTAATCCAAAAGAGGACTGCGAGACTCTTGGCCTCAAGCCCATGGACTGCATCTCTCCAGCCCTAAAGTCTCTACACTGGGTCCCAGTGACTCCAAGTATCAAATTCAAATCCCTCTGCATCATCCACAAGGCTGTATGTTGCCTGGGACCTCTCTACACCCAGCTCTCCATCCCTAAATACTGTCTAGCCTGAACCCTTCAGTCCACTGGCTCCAACTCTTTGCCGGTCAAATATTTCTCCAAGCAGAGAGTGGGAAGTAGATCCCTCTCCTCGGCTGGCGCCTCCCTCTGGTAGAGCCTCCCTCTTCCCATCCGAATGAACTGGATCTTCTTAAATTCCAGAAACCCATCAATACTGTCTTCTTCTCTTTCTTGCTAAGCTCTCAACCTGCCGCTGCGCCTGGGTTCTGGTCTCTTCTGAGTCATACAGGGACCTGAATACCCCCCCTACCAGTCCCTCCCAGCATGCTTGCTAAGCTCTCCACCTGCTGCTGCGACTAGGGCCTAGTGCCATCTGAGTCATACAAGGACCAGTCCACCCGCCCTCCGAGCCCCTCCAAGCATCCTTTGCCAGTACTTGGCCTTTGGCCCCCTTTCCCCAGACTACCCCTACCCAGTCCGCCTGCGAACTGCACATTGCCTCCCCCACTTTCCCTGGCACTTGCTATATCGGTCTGTACAGCGCTTTCACTCCACCCATGATGCTCCCTGCCCCCTTTGCACTTCTCCCTCTACACCCACCACCTTGCACTTATCTCCTTTAAGAACTTGCAGAGTAGGATTGTCACAAGGCCATTATAACAGTCTCTTTTTTTTTCCTATTGCTGTTTTTTCTGTTGATATTTCATGCTCTCCCCCGCTCTACTTCCTGTCTTATCGGGCCTGGAAACACGTGTGTATAGTTGCCATACAAATGTGCCATAAAATAAAATAAATAAATAAATCACTGGCATTGCAACAATTCAGAATATTATAAATCAGGCCCCTTAAACACGTATATCCTGAAAATAAAATCAAATTCCACTGCAAAAAGCGTCGAAAATAAACATGTAATTGCTTTGCCCTTTAACTGAGCAACTGCTTGATAAAATAAGTGACAGAAACCATGACCTCAGACAAAGAATATGACAGAAGAAAAAGTATAACCTTTCTTCAATCCTAAAAACGCAATTCTTGGTCCATATATGATCCAGACATGGTTACAAAATATGCAAGGAACAACATTTCTGGCATGACATGTCTCAACATTTAGTACATTTCCTACATGTGCCACAAGCCATATGCAATTACATAGATTTTGAAAGCTTCAAAAGTACTGAAACACATTTTCAACACTCATGCTAGGAAATCATGAAAATATTAACACATTTACTAAGAAATGACAGTCTGGACACAACTTATCCCAGAAAGGAAGCCAGTTCCCTCCCTTTTTGTAGTGCAAAAAGAGGTTGAAGTGGAGGCAGGACCTTCCTGAAATTAGGATACCTCTTGTGAGGGAACGGTAACACCTTATGAAGCTAATAATGCCTGACAACCTCTCTCTTTCTCTAAAGAAAAGCCAGTTAACATTAAATAAATACCTGCTTGAAAATGTATGACCCTTTCTGTAATGGGCCTGAGATACTGCAAATACAAGTTTAGCGTGTTCCGGAGGTGCAGTCAGATGCCCTTAGTCCGCAACACCTTTCTCTCACTGTCAGCATACTTCTTGAGAGTTCCTGCAGCTGGAGAACCCCCTCTTGGCTAAGAGATGGCGCACCCAGTTATGATGGGGTGCTTTTCGGAATCCACACAAAACATTGTATCTTGCTGGAATTTTCACATGCCAGGCAGTGTGAGGAATTCGGCCATCCGCACAGGGAGTGTGCACTCTCCTGGGCTTTTTTGATTTCTTGGAAATGAAAATGTATGATGGGAGATCAACCTCAACCAACCAACGCATAGTCCCGTGTGCTCCGGGAGGACACAGCCTATAGGCTCTGTCCTCTCCTGGCATGTTCAGCTAGAATGTGACAGCCACGGGTAAATCCAAGCATTTCAAGAAGGGGGAAGGCGACACCCCAGGCCATGGGCAGTCTAAGTAAAATATCAAAGGCTCCATGGATCTGCCTTCCTATTGTCTAAACAGCTGATGGCAGTGCATACTGATAGGAGTTAATTGGAACAGGCCTGTGTCAGGCTTGATCGCATATGGGACAAGCGGAAGCCAGGACTAATACTTCTTGGATATGCTATTTGTCAATTTAAAGCTAGTTTGCATCCGTCTGTATGAAGGGCAGTGAATTACATGTTTGGATCCAGTATTTACTGTAGGCAATCCCTGCAGAGCGGACCCCTTTCAGAGGGACAAAGTATGTCATTTGAGGGGGAGAAAAGTATGTTCTCACCACAAACTTCAAGTGAGACCTGTGCTTTGATCAAGAGCCAAAGAGGGCTGAGTTAACCAGAGAAACACTCTGATCTACAACAGATAAGATGATGGGTGGGACCTAGGAGTACATGTTATCATCTCTTAACTTTCCTTTTGCAAAGCACTCTGGTCCTGACCTCAGGCCTAACAGAAGATTGTTGGTAGGGGCCCAGGATTGGTGGATTAAGGTAGGCTTAGCCTGCACCATTCTCTGGGGCCCATTTGGCTTTAAAAGAGGGCTGAGCTCCTCACTTAGCAGATCATTCTATGACTTCGAAAAGAGTAAGAAGAAGGACTCATTTGGACCCTGGCTCAAGGTACAGTAATCCTTACATCTTCCACCAGTGAAGGAAGGCCAGGATTTGCAAGGTGGAAGCAAGAGCCCTCCCCATAACATCTCCCAGGGAACAGAGGCCGATACCGCACTCAGAGGACCTGTACAGCAGCTCCAGAACCAGTACCCAGCCAGCACACAGCGTGCCCTGCTAGGTTCTGCCAGCAAGCTTCCCAGGTGGGAAGTGCTGGAAAGTCTCTGAACAAAGGAAAAGGCTACCTGGAAACACTATCCTCAGCTTTGGCCCATCCACCCTAAAGGACGACGCAAGCCCTGTGAAAAAGCTAGGAGGAGTGCTGCAACAGGCATCAACCAGCGTCCTTCTTTTAGGGCCATTTTCGAGACAGTCGACCCCTCGAGCCGTAACCAGCTGCACCACTGACTGTTGTCACGCTGCAGTCACTAAAGCCATCCAAGATGCCTCGACCAGCGTTCCAGATCTTCCAAACAGCATAGAGACAAAGATTCTTGACCCAGAGCTGCCGTTTATGCCAGCCTGCAGCTGTCCGTTCAGCCTTGCTAGCCGAACTGCCTGCTCCCTGATGTCCACAGCTGTTTCCCATCTTGAACTCTGTCACAGGAGCTGCAAAGTGCCCTGGAACCGACTCAACACTGTCGAGCATCAAGATCATCTCAAGTACCAGGTACATTGTGGTTCTGTCTCCCTGGTTCTTCTTCGAAGGCCCCTAATGACATTTACATCCCCTTGCTCCCTAGGTGCTGAAACCAAATAACCTTAAACTGTTTAGACTGATTGGTTTTGCTGTCTACCCTCCAGTCTATATCCAGAGTGCATCCCTTTACTTTGTGGAACTGTCTGTGCTCTGTGTTCCTTTACAGGGTGGGTTGTATTTTGTAGTGTGCTAGAACTGCCTGTTGTAATAATAATAAAGTAGATATTGTTATACAGCCTTGACTGGATAGTCCATTTTATCATTGGATAATAATTGTATTTTCGCTCTGTTGCAACTAACCAACAATCCATGACCTTGCCGAGATAACCCTACCGTTCCGTCCATCTTACCAAAATTGTACAAGGAGGATTGTAATGTACTTGCACTTCCAATCTGTTCAGATCGCTTCTGGTGTACTAATGGTGTGGGGCTGATTGATCATTTACAAACCGATTTTCATCCATGGACAATGGTGCCCTGGAAGTTGATTTGTCACATTGGTGGCAAGCGGTCAGATCAGTTGGACCCTTTCACACAGCTTAGTAACCTAAAGATAAAAGTACTGTTGCAGGCACCTTTTAGTAATAGTCATGGATCTTGACATGGAGACTGTAAAAGGCAGGACCAAGGATGTCCTGCGTAGCTTATGTCAAGAGATGGACTTCCCCACAGCACTAAGGTTAATAAACCTGAGTTGGTGACCAGCCTCCAAGCTTGGGTAAAAGTGTGGGCAGTTGGGGAGAAGACCCCAGGGGATGGGTTAGGCACTGTGTACCTGAACTGACAAGACCTTCCGGAGGGGGGAAATGATGAGGACGACCACATGAGCAGTGTTTCTCGCCGATCATCCTGCCGGGGGGCAAGGGTGGTTTCTTAACACTCAAAAGTGTCAGTGAGGACAGGGGCTAGTGCAGCATCCCGCAGCTCGCAGGACTCAGCACAATCTCTAAGTGGCCCAGTAATTGTTCCAGCTGTTAACGAGGTAGCAGCTAGAAAGCTACTGCTCGAGGAGAGGAGACTATTGCTAGAGCAACAGAAACAATGGGACAAAGTCACCATAGAGCTGTGCAAACTGGCACTTGAAGAGCACAAGGAGGCCAACAGATCCACCTTGAGCGAAAGCAGCAGTAGTGGCTCAAACCAGAGTGCCTGGGATAATCCCAGTGGCCCATCCCCAAAGACTTAGTGCAGGCTTATGAAATGGGGACGGATACTTTTGACTGGTTTGAAGCGCTTGAGTTGGCTATCCAGCTATAGGAGGTGGATGAGGTGCTGTGGGATGCAGCCCTGATGAGTCCCATACCGACACCAGGGACTGATGTAATTCTTCAGTTAACTCCTGAGGAAAGGCCCATTTATGAGAGCATGAAGACAGCCCTCCTCAGGAAGTTCTGTAAAACCCAAGAACTGTATCTCAAGAGCTTCAGAGAGCTCAGAAAGAATAGTGGGCAGACATTTGAAGTGTTCACATACTTGTCATTGAAATATCTGAGCGGATGGATGACTGTTAACAAAGTTGACAAATTTAAAGGAATGTACAATTTGATTGCGTGTGAGCATGTATTGAAACATTGTGAGGTTGACCTACACCAGCATCTTGTGGACAAGACTATCACAGAACATAGGGAGCTTCAAAAGGATTTCAAAAGATTTGTGAGTACTCGAGTCCAGAAAAAGACTCAGGCAAGCACACACAAACTGAAGAGAAATCGGAGGACAAACAGGTAAACAAGGACGGGAAGGACAACGGTTCAACCCAATCCTGTTTGAAGGCAGGTCCCCAAAAGAACAAAGGGAAATCCTAAAACTCTAGTTCAGCTGTTCACACTAAAAAGAAGAGCACAGGCACCCCTAACACTGGGACACTTGTGTTCTCACCACCAAAAGGTTGTTTAGTGTGTAAGGAGCTTGGCCATAGCAAAGGGGATCCTGCTTGATATAGTGAATGTTGTACTAGTGGAAGAGGCCATCATTAGTGCAGGCCTCTTAGAGGAGGAATTCCTACTGGGCCAGGAAGTGGCTGAATGTGGATTGGTTACAAAGAGTGGGAACAGTACCTGGTCTCCAGAAGAGACATCAGTCCCCAAAAATATTCAACTCACTTGAGAACATTTACATATCAATGGACACAAAACTCCTGCGGTCCGAGACACCATGGCTAGCGTCACTACTGTCTCCCGGCAATGGGTACAGCCAGGCCAGTATATTGATGTGCCGGATTTGTGAATTATTGGGTTTGATGGGATGAGTAAGTGCTCCTTGGTGATAGTAGAATTCAGCTGAGCGAGGTGTAGCGGTGAAAGACTCCATCCCTGTCCCATGTATCTTGGGTAATGATCTTCCTGATCCTGAAATAGTCTCAGCCTCTACCGGATTGAGGGCCATGTAGAGTGCCAGCTTGAGCACTCTGAGAGCATTAGGGCCTAGAGTGATTCCAGAGGGCTTCTTGGACGGACCGGCGTGGCCAGTAGCCCCCAGTCCAGTTCCAAAAACTACTTCATAGCCTACTCCTATGGTAGAGGGTCTAGTAGTCACTGAGGACCGTACTTTGGTAGCAGTGCACTCAGTGACTTCTGAGTTGCCTGGCACAGCACAGGAACCTGAGGTGGAGGACAAGGTGGGTGCAGATCTGAAGGACCTGACTAAACTGGATGAATTTGCCTCACCTGGGGGCCCAGGTGAGACTGACTTCTTCACAGCCTAGAAAGAGTGCCCCTCGCTGGCGGGTCTGTGGAAGCAGGCGGAAGAGCAGGCTAAGGGTGGGGTCCCTTTTCCTGTTGCAAAGCACTCTGGTCCTGACCGCACGTATAACAGAAGATCATTGGTAGGGAGCCATGATTAGTTCATTAAGGTAGGCTTAGTCTGCAGCAATCACTGGGGCACATTTGGCTTTAAAAGAGGGGTGAGATTTTCACTTAGCAGATCATGCGACAACTTCAAAAGGAGTAAGAAGGACTCATTTGGACCCTGGCTGAAGGTACAGTCTGCTTACATCTTAAGCCAGTGAAGGAAGGCAAGGAATTCCAAGAGGGAAGCAAGATCCCTCCCCTAAACATCTCCCAGGGAACAGAGGGAGATACCGGACTCAGAGGACCCGCCCAGCAGCTCCAGAATGGGTACCGAGCCACCACACAGCGTGCTTTGCTAGGTTCTGCCAGCCAGCCTCCTAGGTGGGAAGCTTGTGGGATGTTCTAACCCACTAGTCTATGTCCTACAACATCACTGTGTGCTGTTTTCATCAAAACAACAGGATGGCCGCCAAAAAGATCTATGCACTAAAAATCTCTGAGAAGTGCGCAGAGAAACCTGAAAAATAGGCCGCCAATCCATTTTTGCCTAGGTCAGTGGTAACACAGGAGACCACTGCCAAAACATTGGGCTGCCCACAGAGTAAAATGAAACTACTTGAAAAAGCAGTGCTGTATTGCAAGGGAAACCCAGAACTACTTTAAAAATCTGTTTTCCCTTGGCTGTTAAATTTGCAAAATAATGATTCTCAAACAGCAGAGAAGATGGGCAAAATATGTCAGAAATGGGCGCAGTACCACCGCTCGCTGGGTGTCAGAAGCTGGCATTTACCTATACTGTCAGTTTAAATTAAAATCAAAGTATGGAAAAGAAGAGACTTCCCATCAAAAGCAATATAGGTTGAAACAATTCAATCTCTTTATTTTTGAAAAGGCTGGAATTAAGAGATTTGTGGCTATATTTGTTAAAAATGGAAATTTTATTTTAGAAAAAGACTATTTTAAACAGTGTTTTAAAAGTGAGATAAAGCCAGCCACATTGGGATTCAAAGACATTCCACAGCTTCTCCCAAACAAAGGTATCTTCCGCCCTGCTCTCTGCTGAGGAACTGGCAGGGAGTTGTGAAAGGAGGTGGGAGGAGGACTTTGGCCTGTTGCTCTGACAGGAAACAAAAGACTCCCTTGAATGAAAGGAAATGCAAATGTGGGCGTCAACAGAAACCAGCTTCTGGCAGGAAGAGGCTCAGGTTGCTCTTGGCTCAGCCAAACCTTGGAGGCGGGGCTAGACTGAAATGTGTATCCGGAACAGTAGAAAATATACTTTTGAGAAAACGACTCATAGAAAACTGTGCCAAACTGGTAAAAATCTGGAATGCATAGGTTGTTAAAATGAAAATGTGGCTCACAGGTAGAAACTACTCTGGAATTTGTGCGATATTCAGAAACCGGACCACAAAAATGTTGATATTGTAGCAATTGTGATAATGCTAGGAATATTAAAATTTACAGGAGTAAGCCCAGATGTTATGCGCATGTATGTGGAAAAATTTGTACAGATCTGACACTGGGTAACCAACCAAAAGCGCGAAAAACTGTCAATTGTGAACCGAAACTCTTAAGAAGATGGGACTTGGACAGATACGTGCTTTATTAAATTGGGAATGTGAATATGTATTATTAGCAAGTTGGTGATATTGTAAATATGCTTTATATGAAAAATATATTTTCTGTGTAGAAACAAAGGGGAGTTTTTTTCCTGGACCATAAACACAGCATCATCGTGACACATCATGACACTCTGTTTCCTTCTCAAATCAGGAGAGAGGAAATACTTTGACCAATCAGTTTCCTAGAGGGTGGGCTTAGTATAATCAGCCTATCCACCCCCTTGGGAAATACATACATAGGGACTGTTGAGGAACTAGACACAGACACATTCACCCATCAAATGATTTACTGGCGAAGCGCTCTGCAGGAGAATCCAGATCCAGACTCCAGAAATCTGAAAGCAGAAGGCCAAATCCAAAGCTGAAACCTTCTTTATCATTGGGTAATAATTGTATTTTCACTGTTTTGCAACTAACCAATGTTCCACAACCTTGCAGAGATAAGCCTGCCATTCCATCCACGTTACCAACATTGGACAAATAGGTTTATAATTTCCTTGTACTTCCAATCTGCTCAGAAACCAATATTCATCTATGCACCACTGGTGCCCTGGAAGTTGATTTGTCACAGGCAGCCCTTCCACTAAACCAAAAATTCATGCCTCCCCTATCCATTTGCATAGTCTCCAGACATTTGGGGAGATCGGAAAGAGTGGGTGGTAGGAGAGGATAGTGTGGAGAGAGAGAATGCAAGAAAGCTTTGCTGCTATATTGATGCTTGCTGGTCAGAGGTACACAATTACTGTATGCGCGTCTGTCGCGAGGCCATAGAGCAGTGATGGGAAAGCTGAGAACCCCCCAAATGCTTCCGCCCACAAGTCCTAGGAACCCCTTCCACAGGCCATGATGTGCAGGGCTGATAGGAGCTATAGAACAGACGATAGCATAACTAGTAAACGTGAGGATGCAGCTGACATATGATTGTCAGTCCCTTACATGTAAGGATGTACCTCTACATGGTGACTATGCCAGGCTTGTAAGGCTATGACAGGCACACGTGTTCTTCTCTGATAAGGCCTCAGATGAGGACTCACGAGGGCAAAGGTCAGGGAGACCTGCCATGTAATAGTGAAAAATACATAATAGCACAATGGAACTTCACACAACCTTTAGTATGGCACACAGCTGGGCATCTGGGTATATGCTAGGTTGGATAAATGATACACATCGATGAATATATGTGAGTACCTGGTTATCTGATGGCAACATCTGCATGCAATGCATGTTTACTTGGGAAATACATTGCAAAACCCTGGGAAGTATGTGACATCTTCAGCAATTAATGGTGACACCTGGAACATTTTCTGAGGGAAAATTTGACATTTTTCGTAAGTAACTCACATGATGGCAATGCCTGATCATTGTTGTAAATAGCTGTGCATTTGATAGAATACCTGCCAAATATCATCTTGGCGGAAGACACCAGTAACTGACCATATGATGTCAGTATCAGACATTCATGAGTAATATGTGCCATACAATGTAAGTGCCATACAGTGTAAGTGTTGGGGCATAATCTGGCATGCCTGGCAAACAACCAGAGTGTCTGAGCATATGAAGGCAGTACTTGATATACAATGCTAGTGAGGGTTAAATGTTGAGTGTGTCTGTGGGCATCTTCCCACAGAACAGGTTATTTGGCTGTTCTCGGTTAAGGCGCCTCCAGACCTTTTTGTGATTGCAAAATCTGGTACACAGTGCAAGAATCTAGGCACATGAGGGGTAAAGATGGTATATTATGGCAATAGCTGATATATAATAGCAATGCATGACATTTGATACGGGTATTAGACAATGTGATGGCAATAGCAGACACATTATTGAAGAAACTCGGCCTGTGATGGCAATAGCAGTAAAAGAACTCTGAGTACCTGGATTTACAGTAGGCGCCCAACACCCTTAATATGATGCCAACCTCGGGCAACACAGAGAACATTTGAACTATGCATGTAAGTTTTGGCTTCATCATTCCCCGCTGTGGACCCCACACCTTCCTTCTTGAACTGTGTGGGTGCTTTTCCCTAATTCCACCCAGGCTCGGACGTGCCTACTGGACAACAGGGCAATGGTCGAATCAAAAATGCAAAATGGTAGTGCAGGCCAGTTTTGTTTTTCAAAGTGGGTCACTTTCTTTGCCGCTTGTGGGCCAGTTTGATAAACTACTTCACCATGCGGTTAGTAATTTTACCAGTGCTACTGAATACATATTCCTTAAAATGCACAATTTGCATCAAATTGTATCAAAAAACTCGCCCTTGGGTACTAGTCAAACAGTCTGTCACAAAAAGAATGAATTGACAGTTGCAACTGTGGGCCACTTTTACATTGCTGTCCGAGACAATTCTGTGCTCCAGTCCGACCCTGATTCCACCTGCTTCCTCGAACACACGTTATCATTTCCGCAGAGAAGGATCTTTGGCGCTCCCACCATGCTTAATGCCGCATCTCTGTCATCTCTGTCCCTGTTCCACAGCCACTCAGACAATCCATGTCAGGCTCCCTTTCAAAGATTTGAATAATCCTTTCTTCAACACTGTAATCTCCTCGCATTGAGGAACAGACCTTCAAGCATATTTTAATTTCCTGTGCCCTCTTTCAAGGGAGACTTTTGATTAAAAAAGGGATATATGTAGACCCTTTCACACCCTGACAAGAAGCAGCATTTAATCATCTAAACCAATACGGCTGCTTCCTTCCTAACCCGAATCATGAATATCCGGTGCCGTCCCACCTTTCCCCCTGGGCTTTGCACAGGCACATTTTTTTATAACTTCCCTTCGGCCAGTGTTCTGGCGATGGCTCGTACTCTCATTTTTCAATCCGGACTGTGCTTCTTTCATTGCGATATGGTGATAAGGCTTTGAACATTATAATTCCTGATTTTTTACGCAGAGGCGTGTGTACTTTTCTGAGGGCTCCCCAAGGACAGTGGCCCTCATTCCGAGTTCGGCGCAAAGGGATACCGGGCACCGGTAAGGACACCGGTGCCGGTAATCCCTTTGTGCCCTATTCCGAGTTCCCTTAGCGGGTCCCTTCCTTAAAGACTGGTTTTACCAGGCGTTAAGTACGGGACTTGTTAAGGGACTTTTAGAGCTAATAACGGTCCCGCAATTTGCGGTACCGTTATTAGCGCCTTCCCCATTCCCATTGAGCCCAATGGGGGCTCAAATGGGAATGGGGAATGGGTTTTTCAATGGGGACTTACTGGTCCCGCAAAGGTCGGAATAGACCGGTAAGTCCCCATTGAACCAGGGTGGACTCGGTACTGGTATTGGAGGTAGTCATGGCGCTAATAGCACCATGATTACCTCCAAACTCGGAATGAGGGCCAGAAACTTTAAAACATGTTGAGTAATATAATCAGTGCCCCAGATAGGATTTGGAAGTGGGAGTGTTTTACTCCTTATTTTTTAAAGTTGGGAGTAAAATGATTTTTTGGGGAGTACACATGTAAATTCAATTCCCAATTTATAAGTGACTAAAATCTATTTCTTTTCAACCTAGTCATTCATGTACATTAAAAGTTACAGGTTTACTTCTTCCCACCAGGCAGTATTAATGGAGTTTCTTCCTGTGCTCCAATGTTCCAAACATATCCATGGAGCTCTGCGAGTGAAATCAGGGGCAGAAAGTCCTATGTGTCAGTTTCCTATTTTTGTTGGGAGAATTTGGGCTCCCTATTTTTATTTTTGGTGCGTATTTGCCTATTTTTACAGAGTAAAAGTGGCTGATACACCCCTATTTGTACGGCTGAATACATGTCATGTCGCTAGAATAGCACACAAACCAATATTTAGAGTTTCATAATATTTAAAAAAAAAGTGGGTACATATTGCACTACAGGGTAGCACCAAAACCTGCTCCAGTCAAGATAGTGTTTGTACAGAAAACAAGATTTGTATGTATGTATGTATGTATGTATGCATCTATTTATTTATCTATTTATTCATTTATCTATTTATTTATTCATTTATTTGAGATGTATCAGGTGACCTCTGTGAACACAGTCACTTCATAGCACCCCAAATGGAAGAGGGAAGAGGTGAGGACATGGGGAAGGAAGCTGATCCTCACAGCCTTGGAGCATTCAGATCAGGCAAGAATAAGGGGAACGGGCTAGTGTGAAGGAACCGAACAAGGAAGAAGTGCAGGCAATTTCTGAATAGTCTTAACAAAATAAGGGTCCAACAGTGCCAGGATTCGAAAAGGTGCAACCTGAGGGAGCTGCAGGGTGAGTAAACTGCAGTAGGGTCCGAGCAGATCAATCCAAGGACAGCAGTGCGGTGCCAGGGCCCCAACAGGATGGGCAGGCATAGGAAGGTCTAAGACTTGTATTAAAAAAAAAAGCAAAGCAAGGTCTGGAGGCTCTTTTCTAAAATGGAGGTGGTTTTCTTATGCTCTGATAACCATAGGCAAGTCATGCCAGGCACTGGCCCCCAGCAGCATCAAGAGTCCTGCCTCCGAACCTCTTTCTTCATTAGCAGCAGATGGTCTGGGATACAACTATATGTAGCTTACAGTATGTGCCTAGGGGCCTACTAACTTTGGCTTAAAAGATGCTTGGTACTACAACTTATATCATTCTCAGGCAGTACAATCAACAGTGAGGGATCATGGGAGTTATAGTCAAAAGTATTTTGAGAGCCGCAATTCAGCCTATGGGAACCTTTGTGCCATCATCCTCAATAGTCTTACTTAGCACATCAAAATACTTTGGGTATTAACTGACAGAGAACTCTGCTTGTAGGGTGCGAGAAGAAACATGGTTGTCCTAACTTGCAACCTGCATGGGATTAGCTATGTGCCTGCATTCACAAGGAGGGGTCCTGAGTGCAGTACCCCTCCTTTACAGAGGGAATGTTAATTCTTACTGCTCTCAGGCCTCCTTATTTACAAGAACGTTCTTGCATATCTTACAAGGGGGACCTGCATGCAGGATTTGGCTCAACTCAAATGTCATGCCATCCTGTCTGTCTTGCATATCTATGTAGCAGATGCACGTCCACCAGTCCGATTGACATTGGCAACAAGCAGGTCTGGGATCACACATTTGCAATGGCTAGATTACATTTCCACTGTTATCACAGTAATGGAAATGGAAAAAAGAATGGAAGCATTCATTCTACTAAAGCAATAGAACCCGAGGAGGGGGGTGGGGGGCATTACTGGTTTGGTACTTCCTCGGTGCGTCAGTGACAAACCTGAGTGAAGCAAGGGCTTTAACGTAAGCCCCAGGGCATTACCAGACCTGGAATGCCTCCTCTCTGAGGGTTCAAGTGCTATTAGTATCCCGGCATGTTGTACCGCGGTACTAATAGCATGTTTCCTTCAGTTCAGTACGCAACTCTTGAAAAAAACAAAATGGCAGCCATGGATCAGGGAGAAGGGACAGCGTGCAGTCCCTTTTCCATTTCTATGGTGACCATGAAAAAGATATATTCAAAAAGTAAACAATAAAAATGGCCACCATGGAATAGAGCGAAGGGACAAGTAGTTCCTTCTCCCTTTCCATGGCAGCCAGTTGGAAAAGGGAAGGATCTTCGAGGGACGCTGTGCTTAGAACAGGAGCAGATAAGTCTTTGTTGTGCTGGTACTGACCCGGCAATATCCAATCTGATCATTTTGTAGAGGTGGAGTCAAGTACCCCGACCAAAAGCTCCGACCCCATGTATCCTATATGTTGGGAACCAGAAATTGAGACACGCGCATTACCAGTTGTGGGATGTCTTGACACACTTTTGCTCTACCATACGGCATCACAGTGTTCTGATGGTGCCAGAAACATCAAAAATGGCAGCAAAACACTTGTGCGCGCCAAATCCACTGAAAATCGTGCTGTGAAAAACACAAAAAGATGGCGGCCCAATCTGCCATGCATGTTGTCAGTGGTGGAACAGAGATCTCACTCCTGAAACATGTCACTGGTTTTCACAACAAGTACAAATGGAGCACAGAGGGAAAAGCAGTCCTGAAAGAAATCCAAAATCTTGCTTTTAAATCTTTTTCTTTGTTGCTGAAACTGCAGAATGCCGGTATAAAGCACCCTCAAACATCCAGAATTCTTGCTGGGTGCTACAATTCACTTAGTTCAAGAAATAAATCATTATGAACCTACAATGTCCTGAAAAGCTGAAAGTATCAAAGAAATATCCACAGCAAAAGTTGCCTGCCTGTGAAATTGGTCACAATCTGGGCGCAATACCCTCGGCTGTCTGAATGACAGCTGTCAGAAGCCTGCCTGATTAACTTTAAAACCTGTACAAATTGAAATCAAATGTTTGCAATTTAAATGGCCTGTTACTGAGAGTAACCTATGTTGTAACTGTTTAAACCAATGGTTTAGAATATGGAATAAGTGTTCTAGTTGCCTGTTTTCAAATCCCAAGTTTGGTTAAGCCAAGAAAAAAATGCAAAAAAATTAACATTTAAATCAAGACTGGCTGAGCTGCAAGAGCTTGAAAGGCAGGTTTCTTCTCAGAAGGAGGACACTTCCCCCCAGCTGAAACTCACGGGGAGGTGCCAATTGCTGGGGAGCCAGAAGGAGACAATGGACTTCCTCCAGCTCAAAGGAACGCCAAGTGTGAAGGGTCGTAAATAGCCTGGGCCCAGGGGGAACTGGGAATAGACTGCTTCTGAACTGCAGATAGACAGAAGGAGGCGGAGACAAACAACCATTTGTTAATTAACAAGAACAAAAGACACATTTTAAAAAGACTTATAACTTACTGTGTAAAATTGTCAAAAACCCCAAAATAACAGCATTGTTAATGTAAAAATTGGCTGCACATTTTAAAAGGCGCCAGAACTCTGTGATATGTTCTGGGAAGACACGGCAGAAAATGTGATATTGCACAAAATGTATTTTTGATGGAAGCAAGAAACTTCATACACTTATGCCCATGTTCAACGTGCACATGTGTACAAATGTTCTGATAAACTAGACATTGTGTTCCGGATAAAAAGGGCAACATTCTGTAAAAAGCAGACACAAGATCTTACAGCGTCAGGGTTTTGTGGAGTACCTGCTACTCAAAATATGTGATCTATATATGTGGTTGTTATAGAGGTTGCACATGTGGAAATATGTATTGTACCAAAAGTAGATTTTGTGTTCAAGAGGCTAGGGGTGGACTCTAGGCCTCATAAACCCACATCATAAAGATGACACACTGTTTTTCTCCTCCTATCAAGGAGGAGAGGAGACTCTAGCCAATCCCAGGCAAAGGGATGCACTTAAGATAAACCAGCACACACGACCCTTCATCATAAGCATACATAGAGACAGCTGAGGACTTAGAAAAACACACAGATTCGCCCACTAACTGATTGCTGACAGAGCAATCTGAAGCAGAACTACCCATCTTACTTGCTCCAGACCCCAGAAACTTGGCAAAGCAGAAAGGCCCATTCTATAGCTGAACCATTCTCAGCTAGGCCTTAAATTCCAGAACCAGAATCCCACCACCAAAGGGGAGTATCAAAATATATACAGCCGGGCTGTGCTGTACTGCTCGCCTGCTAAAAGAATTATCATCAGAACAAGAGAACCATTGCAGACCCTATCCAGTCCTGTGCCGTGCTGTGAACCGACCTAGTCAAGTCTGGTGTGCCTAGCAGTCTGTCCTGACAGGAATCCCTGACCAGAATCCCTGACCAGAAATCTTGACGGACCAGAATCCTGACGGTTCTGTGTAAAAACATATGTATTGAGTATCCATAGATAGAACCGTGTCTCTAGCATATGTACTGTCCATAGTTAATCCCTATTTTAAACCCATCCTCTCTTGTCTTCAGAAACTGATATTGTTAGGAATATTTTTGAATTGTCAGAACTTTTCTTGCACTAAATTGCTCTCAATTGTTTTCAAAAATCATAAATCATTAGTGTTGTGAATAAATAGTTGAATCCCAGATAGAAAGTGAGTATCCACCACGTGAAAGGTCCCTGACCAGGACTGTGGAGATTCATGTGTGGCGTTCTCTTTTTCTATAGTCATAATCTAGTGTAAGAAATCCCATTTGTCTTTTAAAGTGCATTCCCGTTTTCCTTCTTTGTGCCTATTTTGAGAAAAAACGACCTCCACTAAAACGTCCATAACCTCTTCAGTTTCAGTGCTAGAAACAAAATTCCAACTTTTGCTTATAGCTAACATCCACAGCTTTAATTTGCATCAAAAACATTACATCCCAAATACATACGGTTCGACCGCAATTGCGATTACTGCGCACTGAAAAGTTTGCCGCAAATTACGTTTTAGGGAAATTCTGACACGTGTAAAACAGCTTTTGATTGCTTCCAACCTCAATTTTCAGATTTCACTTTGTTCCTTAGTATCAAATTATTGCTAGTATTTGTATGTAACTATCCAAAGAGGCTCCCATAAGAATTTTAACAATTTCAGCAATTTAGACCATATTTAGTGTTTTACCCAATCCATTCTCAAGATAACTTTAAAACAATTCTGACCGCTTGCCAATCAATTCCGTTTTTCTCTTGTGTTGCTCGGGGAAATTGGGATTGATATTTTGTTTGAATTCTGCCATTCCTGAATACCTGCTCTCTCCTCCTATTTCTGTACATTGCCTATTGGGGGGTTGAGGGGTGTGCAGGGGGAAATAGTAACCAAACTGCTATCTGTTATGAACAGACACACAGAAGTATTATTTCTATGCTGAATTGTTTTTCTCACTACTGCTCCTGGTGCATTAAAGAGATTGCTTAGTGTTACATCACCCCATTGGTGATTACAGTGTACCCATTCAACATAGTGTGATTGAATTGTAACTACATAAATACATATTTTAACTTTGCAAACCAGCCTGATTCCTGGTTCAGTGTGACCCGGGGGGTTCCATGAGAGGGGCGTGATATGAGTGGTACATCATTCAGAATAAAATAACTTTTAGACACAAATAAATAAGGATTTCAGTTGTGCATTACAGGCTAGGCGTTGACTTAGGTGAAGTGCCGGATTGAAATCACTTACAGATTGGGGGCTCAGCGCGAGATTTCGGAATTAGACCTACCACTTGTGACAGTCTAACAAAGCGTGCTAACTGACGAGGTACATAAACCGTGTTGGGCTACCATACTGTGCTACACTGTAAAAACACCCTTCAATAGAAATACTCAAAGGAGTTGGGCCTGTTTTGCAAAAATAAAATAAC